>NW_021604651.1:959314-1054462 GCF_004785775.1 Grammomys surdaster
TTTTTTTAATTTCTTCAGTTTCTGTTATTATGTCTCCCTTTTCAATTCTGATTTTATTAATTTGGATACTGTCTCTGTGCCCTCTGGTTAATCTTTCTAATGGTTTATCTATCTTGTTGATTTTCTCAAAGAACCAACTCCTGGTTTTATTGATATTTTGTATTGTTCTTTCTGTTTCTATTTGGTTGACTTCAGCCCTGAGTTTGATTATTTCCTGCCTTCTACTCCTCCTGGTTGTATTTGCTTCTTTTTGTTCTAGAGCTTTTAGTTGTGCAGTCAAGTTGTTAGTGTGTGCTCTTTCCAGTTTCTTTTTGTAGGCAGTTAGAGCTATGAGTTTTCCTCTTATCACTGCTTTCATGGAGTCCCACAAGTTTTGGTATGATGTGTCCTCATTTTCATTGAATTCTAAAAAGTCTTTTATTTCTTTCTTTATTTCTTCCTTGACCAAGTCATCATTGAGTAGAGAGTTGTTCAGTTTCCATGTGCACGTGGGTTTTCCATTGGTTTTGTCATTATTAAAGACCAGTCTTAGTCAGTGGTGATCTGATAAGATGCAAGGGATTATTTCAATCTTTTTGTATCTGTAGAGGGTTGTTTTGTGACCAATTATATGGTTTATTTTGGAGAAGGTACCATGAGGTGCTGAGAAAAAGGTATATTCTTTTGTTTTAGGATGAAATGTTCTATTGATGTCTGTTAAGTCCATTTGGTTTATAACTTCTCTTAATGTCAAAGTGTCTCGGTTTAGTTTCTGTTTCCATGATCTGTCCATTGCTGAGAGTGGGGTGTTAAAATCCCCCACTATTATTGTGTGAGGTGTAATGTGTGTTTTGAGCTTTAGTAAAGTTTCTTTTATGTATGTAGGTGCCCTTGCATTTGGAGCATATATGTTCAGAATTGAGAGTTCACCTTGGTAGATTTTTCCTTTGATGAGTATGAAGTGTCCTTCCTTATCTTTTTTGATTAGTTTTGGATGAAAGTCAATTTTGTTTGATATTAGAATGTCTACTCCAGCTTGTTTCTTGGGACCATTGGCTTGGAAAATTGTTTTCCACCCTTTTATTCTGAGGTAGTGTCTGTCTTTGTCACTGAGGTGCGTTTCTTGTATGCAGCAAAATTCTGGGTCTTGTTTGTGTATCCAGTCTGATAGTCTGCATCTTTTTATTGGGGAATTGAGACCATTGATGTTAAGAGATATTAAGGAAAAATGATTGTGGCTTCCTATTATTTTTGTTATTAGAGGTAGAATTGTGTTTGTTTAGCTATCTTCTTTTGGGGTTGTTGGAAGATTACTTCCTTGCTTTTTCTAGGTTGTAGTTTCCCTCCTTGTGTTGGCATTTTCCATCAGTTATCCTTTGAAGTGCTGGGTTTGTGGGAAGATATTGTGCAAATTTGGTTTTGTCATGGAATATCTTGGTTTCACCATCTATAGTGATCGAGAGTTTTGCTGGGTATAGTAATCTGGGCTGGCAATTGTGTTCTCTTAGGGTCTGTATGATGTCAGTCCAGTCTCTTCTGGCTTTTGTAGTCTCTGGTGAGAAGTCTGGTGTAATTCTTATAGGTCTGCCTTTATATGTTACTTGCCCTTTTTCCCTTACTGCTTTTAGTATTTTTTCTTTGTTTTGTGCATCTGATGTGTTGATTATCATGTGACGGGAGGTATTTCTTTTCTGGTCTAGTCTATTTGGTGTTCTGTAGGCTTCTTGTATGTTTATGGGCATCTTGTTCTTTAGGTTAGGGAAGTTCTCCTCAATAATTTTGTTGAAGATATTTACTGTCCCTTTAAGTTGGGAATCTTCATTCTCATCTACACCTATTATCCTTAGGTTTGATCTTCTCATTGTGTCCTGGATTTCCTGGATGTTTTGAGTTAGGAGTTTTTTTGCATTTTGCATTTTCTTTGACAACTGTGTCAATATTTTCCACCGTATCTTCTGCATTTGAGATTCTCTCCTATCTCTTGTATTTGGTTGGTGATGCTTGCGTCTATGACTCCTGATCTCTTTCTTAGGTTTTCTATCTCCATGGTTGTCTCCCTTTGAACTTTCTTTATTGTTTCTATTTCCAGTTTCAGATCCTGAATGTTTTTGTTTAATTCCTTCTTTGTGTTTTCTTGCATTTCTTTAAGGGATTTCTGTGATTCCTCTTTAAGGGCTTCTATCTGTTTACTTGTACTCTCCTGTATTTCTTTAAGGGAGTTACTTAATTCCTTCTTATAATCCTCTATCATCATCATGAGAAGTGATTTTAATTCTGAATCCTGCTTTTCAGGTGTAATGGGGTGTCCAGGGCTTGCTATATTGGGAGAACTGGGCACTGATGATGCCAAGAAACTTTGGTTTCTGTTGCTTATGTTCTTGTGCTTGCCTTTCGCCATCTGGTTAACTCTAGTGGTACCTGCCCTCACTGTGTAAGAGTGGAGTCTGTATTTCCAGTTATCTTGCTTATTGCAGAGCTCCTCAGAGTCCAGATGTCTCTGTGGTCTTATGCTCCTAATCTCCTGGGTGGAAGAACTCCTGGGACTCAGGCCACCTCTTGGATATGGAAATCCTTCTGCTTTGAGTGCAGTGGCTCCTCGGTTGCTCTGAGTGCAGTGGGTCCTCGATGACTCAGGATTCAGTTTCAGCTGCTCTGAGTGCAGTGGCTCCTCGATGACTCAGGATTCAGTTTCTCCACAGGACAGGAGCAGACCGACTCTGTGTCTGCTCCAGCCCATAAGACCAGGCAGGGGTGGAAGGGAAGTGGAATTCCGGAGGGGCAGGGTTTGGGTAGCTGCTGTGCCCTGAATGTCCCTGGCTCCCAGATGTATCTCTGGGGCTTAGGGAGTGAGATGGAGTTCTTACCGGCTGCTCTGAGTGCAGTGGCTCTTCTAGGATGACTCGGAATTCAGTATCTCCACAGGACCGAAGCAGACCGATTCTGTGTCTGCACCAGCACAAAGGACCAGGCAGGGGCGGAAGGGAAGCCTGTAGTTCTAATCTATATTTCACTTGGGAGATAAGCAGAGGTATTTTGATTTCAATAAACATTGTATTGCAGTTTTACTTGCATCTTTAAACCAAGATGAAACAGACAGAAGCTTTGTTGCTTAAATAGAGAAAAAATCCAGCACAGAGGAACTCCAGAATCAAGGGTCTTTACAAGGAACTCAAGCATTCCAGAAAAATTATTGCCTTTTGAATGGATCAGCTATAACCACATATTTACTTCATATCTGTTCCTTCTGATTTTCAATTTTTAAAGAAAAAAAAAAACCTCCTTTCTCAGCTCTGAATAATGTGGTAGCCTCACTCTCAAAGGCTTTTAATGATGCCCCTCTGACCATTTTGCTCTGATTTTTCTAGAGGGTGTTACTAGATAGGAGTCAGATTTCTCCCTTCTAGAAAATCAGAAACATGAGTTCTGTCACTAGGAAATGATGTGAGTGAAAGCTCATCCCAGTTCTGAGAGTTTAGAATACAGAAGCCACACATCAATATCCTGGTTGTTATTGACGGTGGTGTTGGTGGTTCTGGTGGTGATGGTGGTGGTGGTCTGCTTATTTTTGAGATTGTAATTTAATTACAATGTTTCTTTATTCCCTTTTCTTCCTCCAAATCTTACCCATATTCAAGGACATTTTTTTTTTTCATTTTCAGATGGGACTCCAAATAAACCCACATAACCTTTGCAAAAGAGAACTTTCTGCCAATCTGTATTGATGTAAGTCTGCTACTTGATTCATTCTATGCTTCAGGTGAGAAGTCTGCTCATGTCTTTAGAAACAAGGAAGACAATTAAAATGTTTTTTTTTAACTGGTTCATTTTAAAATTTAGTCTTTGTAGAGAGTTTTCTTTGAAAGTTCATGGTATATTTACCAGCCTAGAAATTTATCTGCAGACACACAAGGTTCTATTGTCTCAGATAGAGCACAGAATTAGAAACTGTAGTGAGTCATTGAGATGGGTAAAGGGAGTGATCATATGCTTCTGAGTTATGAAGCAACCAGAATCTCTGCAATACAAATATAGACATTAGATTGAATTATTTTCCATGGAAAACAGTTCCCTTGTGAGAAAACATTCCCTTTTTCTCACTCAAGACTTTCTTCCATCTGCATGCTTATTAAATAGCTGCGGGGTTGTTTTGGGTAATTATTTGGTCAGGCAATCAAAATAATGTTTTAAACAATGATTCTCTGGCATGTGCTTATTGTTGTTAACATATTACTTATAACAATTGATCTTACACCTTTAATATTGTATTTATTCATGCATTTCCCTTGCCTGGGATGTGGGATGTTCTGGGAAACAGAAACTAAAAAAGAAAGAAAGATAAAGCATCCTGAGTTCTCCAGGATAACTTCTTGGCTGTTCCTCTATGTTCTTGGTTCCTTCTGACTTTGACTGACTGAAGTCTCCTCAACATTCCTGCCTCAGGACCTCTGCATCACAGTCAGTGTTTATCTCCATTTTACCCTTAGCCTACATGTTTCTTCCTCTGCAGTTATAGATTGGTATTTTATGTTATTTATGTATTTCCATGTTTTTGACTCCCTTCTTTATCATAACCTAGTGTCTCATGCCCACCTGGCAAAGAGCAAGCATGTTTGAAGAGATAACTTATTCTAAGTGTGGATACTGTGTTATCTAAGTTCAAAGCTCATTTGGCAATCTTATGGCTAATTTGAGGAAATTCCTACATTTCTCACTGTATGGCAAATGAGATAAAGAAAGACAAATGAATGCCTGTGAGTGTGCACAGCAGATACAGGACTAAACCTGTATATACAAACTCAAACAGTGTCTTCAGACTTTGCATTCTTCACTATGATTTACCATCTTTGTTCTTTATGAAACAAACTCATTAATGAGCTAAACCAACCAATAGCAGGATACCTACACAACAATTTTAGCAAGCATAAAAGCCTGATGAGAAGAGAACTTGGCAGGAAAGCTCTTACCAGGAACCATGGGTATGATGATGTGAGGAAGAAAGAGAAGTTAACTGCTACTTTTTATTAAAGTGAAAGCCAGCAGATAAGTTAGGGAAGAATAGTCAGTATGAGGATTGAGGTGGTGCAACATAGCTTATCAAAAATCAAGTATGTTTCCTTGGGCTTATGGGATAGAGTATGTTTAGGATGGAGATATCAAGTTGGGATTACTCAAGTGTCAGCATAAACAACTAAGACAAGACCAACAGTTAGCAAAGAAAATAGTTTTGATAAAACACAATTCTGTTACCATGTCTTAGTTTTAGAACCCTCTGCTCTTTGGCCATAGGCAAAAAAGTTCTCTTTACCATGCAAATCCTGCAATTATGTGACTGACCTCAGATGCCAAAAGTCACAAGGTTGATTGATTAATAGATGAAACCTGAAACCAAAATACCCACTTTTAAATTCATCATGTCAGGTATTTGTAACAGAACTAAGGAACTTAAACTCACTCATATTCTACTTTGACCAAGACACAGGGATGAGAATTCCAATAAATGTGTGATAAAAATAGAAGCTGAAGCTGTAATGGAAGGAAAGGATTGTAAGGATTCGAAGGGGCTAAAACAACTTCTAGAAAATGTTTTTCTAGAGCAAAAATAAGGCATATTTCAGATTACAATTTTTTTCAAGATAATATATTCAAGAATCTGAAACTTAGGCTGCATCCATTCCTGATTTCAGCCTGGGAGTTTAGTATTACCTATCCACTCATAAGGATCCAGTGAGATCTTAGAAGATAAAGATGCTAAATTTTCTTTACAAGATTAGGGTGGAAAAAGACATGCATGAACACTCAATACCCAACCAGAACCCCAATGGCTGCTTTGTGGTCTAACCATTCAGTCCAATTATTTGCTCTTTTAATTCATATGCAACAATAATGCTTGGCTAGAATGGAGAATCTTGCACAGATATTTTTCTTGAATAATATTCTCAGTTGATTGGATACATGCAGCTCCATCAATCTGAGCCTGTATAAAAAAAGTTTCAGAAAAACTCTCTCTCTCTCTCTCTCTCTCTCTCTCTCTCTCTCTCTCTCTCTCTCTCTTTCTCCCTCTCTCCCTCCCTCCCTCCCCCTCTCTCTCCCCCTCTTTCTCTCTGTGTGACTGTGTGTGTGTGTGTATCCACTTCTCTCTCCTCTACTGTCTCTCTCCCTCATTTCTCTCTGCCTTCTCTTTGTATTTACGAACCATGTATGCACATACCCACAGAGGCCCACAGAGGCCTTGGATACTGTGGATGTGAGCTTCTTGATGTGGTTGCTGGGAACTGAGTTCAGTTCCTCCTGAGAGAAGAGAGTGTTTTTGATCACTCACATCCAGCTCTGGTTCTGCACTTTTAATAAGCATTGCAGATGTTTCATTTGGAGTCACCTCCAAGGAACATTTGTTGAAAAATAGTGACTAAGGCATTTTGTAGAAAATTAATTGTAGCAATGAGAGTAGATGCTTTTCTTTAAAAATCCAACTGTAAGGGGATGGGGGAGTGTTCAATAATGTCAAATCAAAAGTCCTCCTTTGCAAGTGTAAACCTTGACTCCACTGCTAATTTCTATGGTGTCCTAGACAAACAGTCTGTGCTTCCATCTGTCAATATGTAACTGACATCAGTCAGCAAAAGCTCATAAAATGTTGAGGTATGCATTTTTGTCTAGAAATAACATGCTTTGAAAAATTCTTAGAACACAGTAAACTCTCAGCACATTTTAGTAATTATTATTGTTTTGACATTATCTAAAGAAGCAATAAGGTGAAGCATATGTTATTTTGTTATGTAGAAATTTTCTGCTTAAAAGAGAAGACATATAAGTGATGAGTCCTTCCTTGCATAGGAGTAGCAGAGGTGGAGATCAACAAAGATGGTCTCACTTGCTGGGAAAAAGGAGATGGTATCTTCTCAGGCAAAAAGAGGGAAAAAAAGGAAATCAGAATGTTTCCTCATTGTCAAGTCTCTGTGTGGTAAGTACCTGGAAGCAGATGAGAAATTTTTTAACAGAGTTGCACCTAGCTTTCTTTGTGGTAATCAGAATATTGTACCAGGGGAGCTCAAAGTCTGTCTTCTTCCATTTCTGTAAAGCCATCAACTTTGGCAGCTGTCATCGTATATTTCATTTAAAAGTCCAAATGGTATCTGAGGCGTGTGATTTTCTTTATGCATGTGGTTATAAAGTCTCTAAGTAAGAAAGTTCTAATTTCTTTTATACCTGCCACGGAAGGCACCATTTCTCTTCTAATTTAACCCAGTTCCATTGTTTGACTGCAAGTTTTCTCTTTTCTTACCTCTGGAACATCTGGGTTCATCAACTTTTTCTGCTCCCTTACATTGTTTTTTCACTTCTGTTGAAGGATGTTTCCTGTTTCTCACTGGTATGTTTATATCTTTGCAAACATTTTAACTTAAAAAAAGTTATTATTTCAATATTTTTAAAGAGTATCTGTATTTATTTGTTTACAGTTTTACCCATAAGTATCTTGATGGGAACACTTCTGGTAAATGAGGCTCTCTCATTCACTTTACTTATTAAAATTCTTCTTTCTTAAGAAATTCTTCTTTCTTAAGAATTCTTTCTTAAGTCGCAGGTAATCCAGTGTCCCAGACCTGCCTCTGACTCCCTTGGTCTGGAGTTGCAGGAGCTTGAGTGCTGCCCAGTGTGGGTACTGGGAACCGAACGTGGATCCTCTGGACGAGCAGCCATGCTCATACCTGATGAGTCACGCCTCCAGCACCTGTGTTCTGTGGTTTTCTCCCATTCCTTACTTCTTAGAGCTATTTACTGGCTGGCTGAGCGCACAGGTCCTTTACTGATTTAGTTTGCTCTTTGGATCTGGCTTTTCTTTTCACCATTCCTATTCTTTTTTGTAGTTTCAATATATTTCTGTGCTCTGTCATCCTTCACACCTAAAATTTGTATTATTATATTTTTTAGGCACCTCAAACCAACCCTCACTAAATACCACAAGCACATTTTATCTTTTCTGCTTAAAAAAATCTTCTCTTTCTGGCTCCCATTTTAAAGTGAATTTTTACAGTGAATGTTGACTCATTCTTCAAATGAATCAGTTTTAATGTGCCTCTCAGATATCTAATTACCATTTCCAAGGTAGTTCAACCAGTGTCAGATCTAGATGCAATCCCTGTGTGTGAGATGTCGGTGTCCTGTTTGAGACGCTGAATTGGACCTGTTGAGAAAATGTGTGCCACACAATTTTAAGTCTATTCACAGGCTGGAATGTGACTTTTGTCTCTCATTGCTTTATATTTTCATTTTCCTGTGAAATTTGCACACAATCCCCAAACCCTTACTCCCTGAACCACTGATTCAGACTCTAACTTCTTAACCAATATGTTTCATTTCAACTAATGCAGTCTGCTGATTACTTACACTCAGCTTAGTTTTTCTCATACCACTGACTCACATGACAGTGTTCCATAGTCTTATCTTATCAAAGGAATGAACTTTTTAATTTCATGATTAAAACTTTTCATTAATATCTGCAACTTGCATTTGTAAGACAAATATCAATCTTCTTCCCAATCAAACCATGGTATGATTTTTTTTAAATGTCATGAATTCTCTATGATCAGTTAGCTATTTGACATATAAACTGGTTGCAGTTTCATATACCAATGGAAGACAATTTAAGCACAATATTTGCTGTCTCAATATATAAAAACATATAAAAACAAAATGACATATAGAAAGCAAAAACAATCAACATTTTAGGACATGTGACAACCAATTCAGCTCTTTACACTTTTAGTCCTGTGAGTTTATGTACTTTCATTTTGTGGCTAACTCTAATACTCTAGACACCTACCTCTTAGAACACAAGGATTTAGATGGGTGCCCTTATTGTCATCTAATCAGTCTGAAGCTTAATTTTGGCCAGAAAAATAGCACCAATATATTCAAATAGAGATGAGAGTTCGTCACAGCAATGTAGAAGGTCCTAGAAAAAATTATAATCAGTGGTTTTGATTGGACTCATGCTACTACCATTAAAACACTATGTCTTCTTCGTGGTATCAGTGGCTGCAGTCTTGGTTTTTTTACTTCTTCTGAAACAGGGAGGGTCTCATATAACCAAGTCTAGTTTCTAGCTCACTACATAAGCAAAGGTGACCTTTGATCTTCCTGCCTCTCAAGTGCTATGATTATAGACTTGTGCCACCACACCCTCCTGTATGGATTGTGGTCAAGGCTCTGTCATTCTTGAGATTCTCAGGTATTTCCTTTCGATAGTGTGACCTGCTTTCTGCTGAATTCCCTACCATATTTATTATTTATTTTATGTACCATATTTGATACAACACGATGTTGTTCACTAGATTATCCAGTGAAATTCAGCTGCTTTATCTGTTGGTGCCAGAACTTAGAGTAATAGAGGCTGCCCTACTTGGTTGGGAAGACACTTAGTAGGAAATGACCATCAAAGAGAAGTGAATGCAGAACATTGTGATTTAAGTCAGACACTAAGTCCCTTCAAATTACAACAGGAGAGATCCACTATGATCCTTGAAATCATTTCTTCTTTTCCACACTGCCTGTTTCCTTTCATCAAGGCTGTCTCCTGCTTTAAAGACTGTGTATCAGGATTTACGACACTAGCAAAGAAAATATTTCAAAGACAATAGCCAGCTTCCATCAGACTGCCTTTAATTTGTCAGTCTGGATGTTCTCCTTAAGAATATCCCTTCATGCTTCCAGCTGTATGATTTTGAGTCAACTCCTCATACATCAATGACAGCTACAACCCAAGTTATCATGTGCTGGATTAAAACAAGCCACTTAATTACACAGCTTGACACACCTGATTATGTAAAACTCTGACTTGTGTTTCTGTAGAATTGATCATTTTTGCAAGACTGAGAGGCACTATTTCTACCTGCTGTCTTATCATATGGGCAGATTTACATATCTGACCAAATCTATTCACATCTGATGAGATTTACATTAATTATAATCAGTAAAGTCTTACCCAGAATTGTCCATGTACATTGCACAGCAAGCTAGAAATATTCACATGAACTTTTCTAAGTTCAAATTTGTAGACCAAAATCATTAAACCTATCATTGTAATAACACAAAGCAACTGTTGAATTTTAATAAAATATGATATCAAATGAGCTAGGCATGGTCAATAAATGCACTGCTGAGACTGGGCTGCACAGTAATTGTAAAAGGAGTATTTCATGTTAGCCATTATAAATAATCTTCAGAGAGCAAAATTAAATGTAGAGATTGACTGATAGAAAAGAAATAAATTAAACTGCACAAGGAATGGCTTCTACTATAACCACATTTCTTCTTTACAATGTAAACCTAGGAGAGAATTAAAAAAGAAAATAAAAAGCACTTGATAAGTTCTACAGAATGACCTTGGAGTGTGTCAGATCTTTAGTGGAAGAGCTTTGGATACTAACATGCAACAGAGTGGAGCTCCTGCAATGTATCTCTTAACTGTTCTTCTCTTGTAGCAACAAATGCTCAGTAGATTACCTCTGCATATTAGTGTGTTAGGATGCACTTATAGAACTGCTGAGTTAGTATGAAATACTTTGGTGAGCTGCGCACTCTTTATATACATACTAAATTATTTCATTAAGCATTTTGACCGTAAATGGGGTCCATCTGTAAAGCTGTAATTACTGTGGAAACAGATAATGGGGGCAACCTCAAGGGAGGACCCCCACAAAATGTTAACATTTTCTTTCTCACTTCTATGTTTTACCCAGCTCCCTGAGCTTAGTCTGCTATTAATGTTTGCAGAGTGGGGATTCTAAAGCGCTTTGCAGTGCTTCTTTTTCTATCACTACCCCAGCAATTTAAGCTCTAGTAAATACCATCAGGCCTCATTCATGTATTCAAGGACTCATGATTCTAATTGCTGTTCTGTAAGAATTATGTATTGCTTGCACAGAAACGCATTGCGTTGCCTTCAGTTCAACAACAGCTGCAGTGAGTGCTCCTCTAGCTTTTCATTGTCAGGTGCATCCTCTTGCTTCCTGTTTTTCTCTTTGTGAGTGCTAATTGGCTCAGTCTCCTGATTCTACTATTTATGCTGGAACATCTGTATTCTTTAGACTAAGAAGCAACAAGGCACCTGGCTTTTTCTAGCATGTTTTTCTCCTTCATGATTACCTTTTCCTTGCCAACATTCACACCATTATCCATAGACATTCTATCACAATTCTAGTGAAAAAACATACTCCAGAGTTTCAATGTAATAAAGTAGCCACTTATTTCTGTCCAGTAAAAGATTTAAAGCAAGATACCCTGACCACAAGAGGATTGTCAACCAGTGTGGAAGAAATCTATATTCATACCTTGTGACTATGTCAAATTTGGTCTGTTTGTGCTCCAGTTGCTTGTATCTCAGTCAGCACAAATGGAAACAAGCATGAACTACCACCTAAGATAAGTTGTCTGAAGCTATTCATTCCATAACCAAGATACAACAGTTCTGATTACATCCCATGGGCTGGCATCTATTCCTATATGAATATTTGCATATAAGAAAGAAGGGTAAATGTGGCCCAGCTATGCAGCCTTTATTGATAAGAAGTGGTGATTGATGAACTGGTAAACAGTCTCTGCTTTTACAGTTGAAAACTGCATTAAGCAATTTAGTTTGCTCAAAGCATAATTTCCTCTTTTAATTCAATTAGGATGGTTCTTACTGTGTTTAGCAAGTCATTAAAACTGGTCCAGGATGCATCCCGGATGTTCAAGCTTGCCTAGACATTAGATGTGAGAGAAAATGAATTCCACAGAGGAACAGTGAATTACCACAGAAAGAAGGTATGACATGCTAGGGAATCTGTCTCGCTGTCAAAAATAGAGACTGTGTTTTCATTAAGTATATTTTTAATAACGAAAACGAGTTTCCCATGAATCAACATAAAGCAAAGTGAAGAGACAGAAATAGCTCACGAAATTATCCTTTCATTTCCTATTCTTTTCCTTTTTATCCTTTGCACCTAAGATAAAATTGTTTTCATTATACACAGTACCTAGTGGCTACCCCAGCAATGAAATCAAATGATGGTTACAGTGAAAGTTGTCAAGTTAAACTTCAATCTTTAAAATTGAAGGGTTAAATCTATGTATATTGGTATTATCAGCTCTGATCAGGAGTTTGGGTCACTTCCTTAAACCAACAAGTTCACATTAAGAACATACTATGGACAGGGCACTAATGTACAATGAAATATAATATAAATTTATAGTGGCAGGGCACAGAGAGAGAGAGAGAGAGAGAGAGAGAGAGAGAGAGAGAGAGGAAGAGAGAAAGAGAGAGAGACAGAGACAGAGAGAGACAGAGAGAGATACAGAGAGAGAAAAGAGAGAGATTTTGTGCTTAACTATCTTACTAACATTTAGGTTAGCAGCAAAAATATCTATTAAAAATTTAAAACTGGAAATTTTCTTGTGTTTCTGTATCTAAATGGACAAGCATAAAGGAGGAATAGATTCAAGGACTAACACTTTCTAATATATTTAAGAAAAATCTCTTTATATTTCTGTCAAATGAATTCACTTATTGGTATTTTTACTATGACTTTAATAGTAAAATAATTTTTTTCATTTCATCTATTAAAATATGTCAAAAGTGAAAAAGAAAATATGGAAGTATGTATATGCAATATCATAATATGTACTTTTTATATACATACATGTACACACAGAAGGCTATTTTATATAAATTGTGGACTAATTTGAGTCTTCATGAGTCTTTGAGGAGGGTATAGATGTACCTGCTTCTTCCTGTGAAGAAGTTTGCATTTTTAGGTGACATGAGTCATTTCGTAAGGAACATGAGTTATTTTTGTAATAAATACTGTGAGAATGAGAACTGGACATTGTTTCCTATTGTAGGCATATAGTAGACCAATCTGCTGGTTGTCCATGTCACCATGAATTGTCAGTCAGCACACAGATTTGCCTCTGAATTGTTTATAGTAGACAAATGTCACTCAAATCAATTTTCCAATAATTAACTTACTTCTTTTCTTATCAAAGCACTCTTTTCAGAAGTAAATTATAAATTTGAAATATGGCATATTTTCTCTAAAGGCTTGGATTGAACCATTAGCTGAACCAATTGAAGCAGTGAGTAACTTTAAAAAGTGTGGGTTAATGACCACAGAGAGGTTGCCATTCTTTGTCTAAAACTCCAGGAAAGGCCTTCTAAAACTGAATAAAGATTTCATGATCAGAATCAGAAACATCAGCAGCACTTGAATGAGTATTCATTGTACGTTAAATGCAGGGGGAACATTTGACATTCTAATAGCTAATCCTTAACATTGAAAATAAATATTTTTATATCACATTATACACATGATAAAGCCAAATAACAGGGTAAGTAGTCTAAAGTAATTTATCTAAATTGTTTAAAATGTTAGAAATTAACCCCATATGATTCTTCAGTTTTTGAGTACTGAATTCCTTTGTTTATGTTATAAACACTTAAAATCTACCCTCTTAACATAGTTTTAGCTGACAAATGAAATCTATTTCCTTAAAATATCATAAATTGAAAACTCTTCAGGGAGGGGAGATAGTCTGTTCGATAAAAGCCTTTGATTCATAATCATCAAGACCTGAGTTTGAGCATTAGGAACCATATAAAGCCAGGATGACACAGTAACTTGCTTTTGTATTCCCAGCATTCCTCTAGTGAGATAGCAGGGAGAGACAGGAGAGGGTACCAAAATTGCCAGCCAGTGAACCTAACATATGGAACAGACAAAAACAAGAAACAGTGCCCCTCCTGCCTGCTTACTTTTTGGCCAGATTTTCCTACTATTACTGTTCAGGGACTTGCTTTTTAAATGGTTCCATTTGCATTCTGCAATCTTCCACTTCAATTGACAATCAAGAGAGATTGTCATGTTACAGACATCCATACAGACAAGCCTGGTCTAGGTAATTCCTCACTGAAACTTCCTTCTCCAGAAATTCTAGGCTATGTTAACTGATAGGTCAACAATTAAATGAAAAAAAGCACATGTGCCAACAACAGTAGTTTACAGTTCTATATATTATCTTACTTCAACTAGAGATAATAACTGGAATCATGTGCTCTTTCTTTTAAGAATAAAAACGGATATAGATTTTATCAGTTCTTGATTGACATTACATTGCCATTTTGTCAACTTTGACACAAAGTAATGTTTTTTCTTGCAAGGAAACATGGCCTTTTTACAGTACTAATAAGGAAGGAACATGGAGAAGACACTGTGTGCTGACATCATCTTCGTGGCTTCCAGCACGAATCTCAGGATGTACCTCCTGGCAAAGGAAAGTTACTGAATCATTGCAATTCAGGCCACGGAGCCCACTCCTGCAAATTAAACTCCCCAAACCTTGCAGATAGATTTTAATGTTTTGGCTGTTGAAACGTTTGCAATATCATGAGGGGGAATCCACTCTCTAGATAAGAGGACTGCATCCTTGAAGTGGTTCTGTTTCCCCAGCTAAGATAGTTCGCTTAGTACAATTATCTTTTATTGTTCTTTTTGATTTCTCAAAAATGGAATCACCTATATACAGGAAAGTTGAAGACCTAGAGGCACTCTGTTTAAACAAATGGCATCTGAATATTCTGGATTAAAATATGGTTATTTATTTGGCAGTAAATTTTCAGGTATTTGGAATCTTCAGCAATTTTATAATGAACTGGAGACTACCAGCTCTAAACCATTTCATAATAGATCTGACATTGGATTTATTCAGGATCTTTGAATACTGAAATGCTGATATAAAGCCAATCAGCTGATTGAAATAATCGATATTTATACTGTTACAGAGAATAAGTGTATCAACAACAAATGAATGTAGCATGGCACCTTACCTAAGTAAAAGGATTGCTCAATTAAAAGAATATTTTACTTAAAATAGTTCATCTAAATCACTTTATAAATGTTCAAATGTTAATTTTGTAATGATTAAATCATTTATAGTCTTATAGTCATAATTTTATAAATTTAAAGCACCATTGACTTGGAGTAAAATTTAAAGTGTTTACCTAGCAAATATGAGAACCCAAGTTTAGTTGTCAGAATCTATGTAAAAATCTGTGCATAGCAATCTTGGATATAATGAGACATCTGCATCCTTGAAACTTGTTACCATCTGGTCTAGCCTGCTCAGTTCATTGCTGGCCACTGAGGAACCCCATGTAAGACAAAAAAAGGTATGAGGAAGGACACTTGAAATTATCCTCTGGCTTCTCCACACATCTGTGCATGCATTCTACACACATGTATGCACCTTCATACGTATGAACACCACACACAGACTGTCCATATGGCTTGCTCAGTCTGCTTTCTTATGGAATCCAGGATCACCAGTTCAGAGGTACTACTACCTACAATGGGCTGGGACCACCCCCATCAATCACTAAGAAAATGCTCTACAGTCTGGTCCAAAGCCAGATTTTATGAATCCACTTTCTTAATTGAGGCTTCCTCCTCCTTCTAAAGTTTGTGCCATAAATCTAGCCAGCGTACACACACACACACACACACACACACACACACACACACACATACACACTATTAAAATACACTTCCATCAATAGCCTTCCAATCAGTATTATCTAAAAAGAATATGAAAATATCAAAATTTCCTAGTGTTCCATTTATAGAGGATCTTTCATGGATTCATTATTGCTCAAAGCCTAGTTATTTTCCATTTTCCTTCCATATCAATCTATTCTTTATGTCTGGATGGACAAGCAGACATTGAAACTACTCTCACAACTTTTTGGACTGGGTCCACAGAGTATAAAACATGTATGTTGTCAAATGACTGTCATTTGGAAAATTACATACAAATGCATCAGAGTACAAAATATATAAAACTGTGTCATTAACTTTAGAATGGAATTCTATGTAAGAATATATAGGCATAGTTGCCCAGACATTTTTAAAACCCTCTTAACCACAGGGCACAAGGTGTCAGACATGTGATATGTTATTTACCCTGTCTCTTAGAGTCATACCTTTACCTTTTTCATGTTCACTTTTTCTTAAGTTTTCATGAAAAATGCTTTGAAAATTTCCTTTAACAGGCTCTTCAGGTATGCCTGTATATATGTATGTATGTATGTATGTATGTATGTATGTATGTATGTATGTATTATACATTTTGAGGTCTGTGTTCAGGTAACATAAAATTTATATGTAAGAATAATACACAAAACCCTGAAAGTCCTTTAAGGCAAATGCAAAAAAAATTCTTACATTAGCTAAGTTTTTTTGACGCAATCACATCATAAACATATAGGAGTTTATAAATATGGGAATTGAGGACTCACAAATAATGAGTGACAGATTGGGAGCAGCTGGAAAACTGAACAAATGCAGATTTCTCTCTCCCTGCTCCTCCACCTACACCCTTGCCTCACTCTTCCTTCTCTTCCCCTTCCCTCCCTTTCTCTCTCCCTCCTGCTCTCTCTCCCTTTCAACCTCACTCTCTCTCTCAATTCCCGCCTCCCTCTCCTCTGCCTCTTCTTCCTCTTTCCACTCTTCTCTTCTTTCTCAGGAATCTATTGCCACTCTGACCAAGCCAATTGTCAGTAATTCTAACCCATTAGTTTTTTTTTGTTAATTAACCACAGATGTATTTAGTTCTATCTACCTTTATATATATGGTCCTCGTTTCCTTTAGGTCTATACTATATCCCCAACCTCATTTCCTTTTTTTTCAGATGATCAACTATTATTTATGCAGAAACAAATGAAAACTTTACATCATTAAAAGAATCTTCATTGATCACTTGATACCTGTATGTATTCATAGTATCACGTCTCAGGCTCTGTTCATATTTGTTACATGATTGTCATTACACTTGTTTTTATCTCTGTATCTTGACATTCAGTGTCACTCAAGTAGTAAACAGTGGATTTCTGTGCCTTGTGTTAAAAACCTGTGATCTCAGCTACACAAAAAGCTGAGGGAGAATGATCACAAGTTCCAGATCTTGCTATCCTACATAACAAGGTAACAAAGTTAGATTATGTAACTCAGTAATAAAACATGCCTCATCCACATGACTCAAAACTTTTGGGTCTATAACTAAATAGCGCAAGGCTTTCCAGCATGTTCAAAGTCCTAAGTTTAGTTCTCAGAACTGAAAACAATAAATAGTATATGATGAATAGATATATACCACTCAATAGTCTCAATTCTCATGTTCATAAAACAAAACAAACAAAAAAACAATAACAGAAAACCCAAAACGAATAAAAAAAAATCCTTGAAAGTAATTGTTCAAAGTATTCCATATCATTGATGTTTAATGGAAATTTGATAATAGACTCTCAAAAAACTAAATGCCAGTAATAAGCAATGCTGCAAAGTGAATTTGTTTCTTGGGGTTGTTATAAGAAACACCACCTATACAATGAACAAAATGTATTATTTGCAGCTCTGTAGACTATCTTGCTCAATTTTAAGTTTCATAACTGTACCTTTCTTGAAAACACTCCTCTTGGCTTGCAGATTATAGGATACCTTTTACAAGATCCCATAGTCAAGCCTGAATTTTTAAAGAGAGCTTACCTTTTAAAAAAGATTTTGGATTTTTAAAGAGATTGAATTAATATGTTTGAATTTGTAAAGGTTTTTTGGAATTTTTAAATTTATAAAATATGTTTATATTGTGGTGTTATTAATAGTTTGTAATCTTGGGAATGAACAAGAAAAGAAAAGTTGTGGCTTAATAATGTTGTGTTTGTATGTCAAGTTGACAAGGGCTCTATTGTGCTGGGTAGTTTTGTGGCCAGTTGACACAAGCTAGAGTTATATGAAAAAGGGAACTTCAATTTAGAAAATTTCTCCATGATATCTGACTCTAGGGCATTTTCTTAATTAGTGATTGATTGGGGAGGGTGATGGTTGTGGATGGTGCCTTTTCTGGGCTTGTATGCCTGGCTTCTATAAAAATGTAGGTTGAGCAAGCCATTGCAACCAAGCCAGTAAGCAATGCCCTGTATGATCTTTGCATTAGCTCCTGCCTCTAGTTTCCTACCATGTTTAAATTCCTGTCATGACAGTCTTTAGTGATGAACTACAATGTGAAAGTGTAAGCCAAATAAACATTGCTTTACCAAGATGCTTTTGGTCAAGGTATTTTATCTGATCAACAGCAACCATAACTAAGACAATGTTTAGGCAAAACCTCTGAAGGAGGTAGACCAAAAGCTACACAGAATGCAGTTAGGTAAGAGGAAAGAATTGAAAGGATATTTCAGGAGAGTACAATGATGTAACTGGTGGCATATATCCAAACAAAATACATGGTAGTAATCAAGATATGGGGATAAATTACTTTGGCTAGTGTAGAAGGTCATTGGAGGTATTCTGCTACAGAAAATAATATTAAGAAGATTAAACTGGCAAGAAAGTGCTGGATAGATTACAATGGGAGATCCCAGAGACCAATTAGAATATTAATGCAATAAATTCGGATAAGTTGTATGAACTGGATGATGACATTGGAAGCAAATAGTGTTAGTCATGCAGAAGTTATTGAAAAATAAAGTAATGAGGTGGCATTGATTCTGGAAAATGACTTTATAGGAACTCTCAGAATATTCTAGATTAACAGGAGCAGTGATAACCCCTTAACTAGTTAAGTTTGTGATAATACATCATTAAAGCAGGGGAGGAGTAGTTAAAATTTAGACATATGAGACAACGTTAGGTTATCTGCATGAAAATATCCCACTTTAAAGCTAGAAAGAAAAATGAACACTTGGAGGAAACTCAAAGTCAAACCAGGAATTCAAGAGTTGAGTAGATACAAAGTCATGAAAGCAGCAGAGAAGGGGTGAGTCATTGTCTAACAAATGGAACCAGAGAAGAGGCCTTGAAAGTGCCATAAAGATGAAGTCATACAAATTTAGGGGCATGATGATGATCAGTGGGAAAAAAAGCCAAGCATTCCAAATGGTCATCAGTATTATGTTGAAATTACTAAGACAATGATGCAAAATATATTTTTTTAATCCTAAAATTACTGTAAGAAATGGGAAGGGACTTGCTCACAGTGAGACAAAATCAACGAAGTGTTAAAAATAGGTTCCAATGATTAGCATTTTCTACTGGTGAATTAGAATCAACTTGTTTTGTTCTACCAGTTTGGTAACAGCAGAACTATGACAACACATTCTTCTAAGTGGTTAATTAGAGAGGTGCATGTGTTTTGCTTGATATCAAGGATCCTATTGTTTGTGTTGTGAAGATACTCATTAAATTCCTCTAAAAAAGAAATTATAGCTCTGTACATAGTTTCCTAAGCATGGACATTATAAATTTAAAATATCTGAGAACTAACAAATCCAATAATTATTAACTTGGTATGCAAACATACTACATACATATTCACAAGCATGTACATAAACAGAAAAATAACTTGGCCTTTCATCCTCTGAAAAGAAAGTCAGTAGTTTGGATTAGATATTCATGGATAACATTGATAATTATAGGATCTTTGTAAATAACATAGATAAAAAAGAGAAACAATACCCTCTGCGAACACCAGTCAGCAGAAAAACAATCTGCTTAAGACCAGAAGGAGAAATGGAACATTAGAGTCCAACCTCTGAAGTAAAGAAAGAAGCCATGTCTGTCAGTGGTCCCTTCCTCCCTTCCTGTACAATCCAGAGGAATATTTTTATCAACTATTTTGTAAATGTGAAGCTTTTAGTAGCTCTAGAGACATTTTTAAAAGATGAAGAAACCCAACCTCATCCAATTATTTAAGTGTAAATGTTTTTGAGGAGGTTAAATCACTTACTGGTTGTTCATTTTTGGGTTCAACCAGAAAATAGCAAGACACTGAATCAGGAGAGGCTGTGACTGTCATCATAACATTCCATAAGGAGGCTAGATTTATATCCTACAATACAAAGCATACTAAATGACAGTTTGGAGTGTCCGTTCTGTATTCCTGTCTGGAATATTTTCAATTATATCTGGTCTCGTGTTTCTGCTAGAATCATTTCATAAGAAAGCTGGTCCGTGATCCTTGCCCTATCCAAACTGTGATGTCTGTGGTCATGGCAGTCCCTTTTTTTCTAACTGTTGTGGTAATGTGCTGTGAAAGATGGAAATTTTGAGTATGTTCTTTATGTGGCATAAAATTGTGACTCAGTAGAATTGAGAATTATTTGAATTTGGTTGTTATGAGGGGTCTAAAGGAAACTTGCCAAGTTTGAGGCTGGATCATAACTGGAATAATTTCATAGCTCTTCAGTTGAGTACATGAACACAATGTATGGCTCTTCAGAGTTTGGGTACCTATGATAAGAATTGGAATGTCTTGGTACTCTGTCTGCTCCTTGACCAATAATATCTCAGTTGTGAAAGAGAAAAAAACAACAAAACAAAAACAAAAACAAACAAACAAACAAAAACAGAAGGAAATCCAGTTCAATACAACGAGTAGTCAGTGTTGTTTCAAAATTCTATAGTCCTATGCCAACTGTTTATTGTAGGTCTATTTAAGTATAGCAAAATTTAGACAAAAGTTTCCTGGTATAACACAATCCCCTGTTCACAAGGAGGCATAATTATATCAAAACTTGTCTTATAGTACATGTTACTTCTTCCAAGATGTGTTCCAGAGCTAGGCTATGTGTATTTTCTTAGGGGCCTAGGGCAGGAATTGGTGTGTTTTGTTTATTGAGATAGTACAGAGTTCATCCATGCTATGAACTACCTTTAGTCCTAATTGTGGAAGCTTGGAGAAGCCCCTGGCCATAAAGATAATGCAAAGATCAATTAGATTGTTAAGTAACAGCTGCTTTGCATGTGGTATGGCCTGGTTCTACAGATGGGTCAAGGCTTACCTGGGCTATTAGCTACTTCCATTCCCCACCTTCCAGGTGGAAAACAGGTTAAACATATTTTCCTTTGAAATGATAACCCTGTGAATTTAACATTCCTGGAATCCCTAGTGCTATCTGTGAACAGAAGGATCTTTAAGCTCCCAACAATACCATATTGTGAACCTCAAAACCCATCTATGTTGATGTGTGTGTATATCCATCTATCTTACATAAAATGCTGCATGTGTGTTTCCATGTATCATATATAACAGGGTTGATGCTTTAATAAGTCTACTACTCTTAGCCCTTTGTATATTTCTATCTGGGGAAATAAATGGGAGAAATCTTCATAATAACCAAAGATTTATAGGAATATTTCAATGTAATTGTACATTTCAAACAGCAATTTTAATATTAATTGAACTAAAGTACTTAGAAAACTCACATTATAAAAATAAATATATTCTAAGTGTTCATTTGTTCTGTTTCATAAACAAAATGAGCCTATATTCTACACTACAAGGTTGAGAAAATACTAAGAACTGTTATCACTATTGTTTTTATTGCATTTGTAAGTAGTGTTATTTCAGTGGGAAAGTGGGGTTAATGTGCCTTTGAATAATTTTTATTTTATTTATGATCATATTTCTTCATGCTTTGCAAATTCTCAAAAATTACTCACTCATAATGAGGGAGGTAGAATAGAACTTGGAGCTGTTTATTAAAGAAGTGACTGGGTATAATATGTGAGGGTCTGTGTTCTGAGTGATTCTCTGTCTTTACGATGAATACTGTCTGGCTGTAAGAAGCAGCAAGCATTTTTTGAGTGATGTGAGCCAGCTGGAGCTGCTTCTTCTGCTTAGTAGACTAAGTAAATAAAATCTGCAGAGCCACATGAACAGTGTTGGTAAGATGCTGGTGATGTACAGATTGAGCATGGAAGTTTGAGTACTCTGTGTTTCTAAAGCATCAAATTAGCAAATCTCTATCAAGAAAATGAGGCATATTTCACATTGAAAAAATAAAAGTGAGCTACATATTCAGGGTTGAGGATAAGTCTAAACATTGTAAAAAGAAGAAATGTGTCCGTAAAATTAAAGAGATACCAATTTTACTGTACTAGTCCCACAAACCCAAGTGCCTTGGAGACTTCTGTGTACAGAAGGGACAGAATCTATATCCAGCTGCTCATTGGCCCTTCGCCTTTTTGTAGCTCTGCTGTGAGTTTGACAGCAGCTACTCAAGCAGGGTGCCCTGGAATGAACTCCCAGCTCCTGGTGATTCCTTTAATTCACATCAGGCCTCTATTTTTCTATCCTCCTCATTCTGTGAGATATTCAGGTATAGACTTGCACAGATGACAACTTTCACTCAGACGCATCATGCACATGTGAATGTCCACTAGACATTGATAGCCTAGTCCTACTTCCCATACATCTTCTCTAGGCAGCATTTGAGCAGAGAAGGTATGTTGGCAAAGATGAAATGTAATACAGAAAGATGACACAGGACAATGGGAACCTGAGTTCCAGGATGAAGTGTAGAGTTATTAAGGTATAAACTATAAGCCCCCACAGAGTTATTTGAGTGTAAGTTGTAAAAGAAAATATCAGATATCCTAAAGATTTCTATATTAGTGAAGAAGTATTATTTTTATCATGATATTAACTAGGCTGCTGTGATTTTTTTCTTTCAGTTTGTCATATAGTGGATTGCATTGATCGATTTTTCTTATATTGAACCATCACTTCATCCCTAGGATAGAGCCTACTTGAGGTTCATAAAGAATCTTTTACAAATATATGTGCCCTTGAATTTGCACCATAAATGTTCACAATTGAGACATCATCTTGGTGTATTTTTTTTCTTTGATGAGTATGAAGTGTTCTTCCCCATCTCTTTTGAATACTTTTGGTTGAAAGTCAATTTTTATCAGATATCAGAATGACTGTACCACCTTGTTTATTGGGTCCATTTGCTTAGACAAACTTTTCTAGCCCTTATTCTGAGGTAGTTTTATTTTTTCTTTTTTTCTGTTTTCATTTTGAATTTTTTATTAGATATTTTCTTTGACTACAATTCAAATGTTCTCCATATTCCTGGTTTTCCCTCTGCAAACCCCCTATCCAGACCCCTCACCCCTGCTTCTATGAGGGTATTCCCCACCCATTCACCCACTCCTGCTTCCCTGTCCTGGCACTCCCCTATACTGAGGCATCAAGCCTTAATAGGACTAAGGGCCTCTCCTCCCATTGATGCCCGACAAGGCCATCCTCTGCTACATATGTGACTGGAGCCATGGGTCCCTTCATGTGTACTCTTTGGTTGGTGGTGTAGTCCCTGGGAGCTCTAGGGTTCTGGTTGGTTGATACTGATTTTCCTCCTATGGGGTTGCAAACTCCTTCAGCTCCTTCAGTCCTTTCTCTAATTTCTCCATTGGGGACCCCGTCCTCAGTCCAATGTCTGGCTGTGAGTTTCCACCTCTGCATATGTCAGGTTCTGGCAGAGCCTCTCAGGAGACAGCTATATCAGGCTCCTATCATCATGGCGTCCACAATAGTGTCTCGGTTTGCTAACTGTATATGGGATGGATCCCCAAGTGGGGCAGTTCTGGATGGCTTTTCCTTCAGTCTCTGCTCCACACTTTGTTCTGAGATAGTTTTTATCATTGTTGTTGAGGTGTGTTTCTTGTATTCAGCAGAATTATGGATCCTGTTTATATATCTAGTCTTTTAGTCTGTGTCTTTTTATTGGCAAATTGAGTCCATTGATGTTAAGTGATATTCAATACCATTGATTGATTTTTCTTGTTATTTTGATGTTGGTGGTGGTACATTGTGAGTGTGATTCTTTTCTTTTTGTTTTACTGTGAAATGACTAAATTCTTGTGTTTTCTTGGGGAATAGTTACCCTCCTTGTGTTAGAGTTTTGTTTCTAGTGTCCTCTGTAGGGATAGATTAGTAGAGAGATATTGTTTAAATTTGGATTTGTAATGGGATACCTCAGTTTCTTTTTCTATGGTGACTGAAAGTATTTCTGGGTGTAGTAGTCTGTGCTGACATCTCTTTTCTCTTAGGTCTGCAAGACGTTGTCTGGGATCTTCTGGCTTTTAGAGTGTTAAATGAGAAGCCAAGTGTAATTCTCATAGGTCCACTTTGGCCTTGCTCCATTATAACTTCTAATATTCTTTGTACTGTACACTTAGCATTTTGATTATTATGTGGTAGGACAATTTTCTTTTCTAGTGTAATATATTTGGTGTTCTATAAGATTCATGTATGTTTTTAAGCAGCTCTTTCTTTAGATTAGGGAATTTTTTTCTATGATTTTGTTGAAGATATTTTCTGGCCCTTTGTACTGTCAGCCTTCATCCTCTTCTATTCCTATTATTCTTGGATTTGGTATTTTCATAGTGTGTCAAATTTCCTGGATGTCTTGAGTTAGAACCTTTTCCCATCTAACATTTTTTTTTTGATAAATGTATCAGGTTTTTCTATGGTATCTTCTATACCTGAGATTTTCACTTACTTATCTTGTGTTATATTGATGGTGCTTGTGTCTGTAGTTTCTGTTTTCTCTCCTAGGTTTTCAATTTCAAGTGTTTCCTCCATGCTTTCTTTATTGCTTCTATTTTCATTTTTACATCTTAGATCATTCTATTCATTTCCTTTACCTGCTTGGTTATATTTTCCTGAATTTCTTTACAGGATTTATCTCTTTCTTCTTTATGCGACTTTACCTGCTTGGTTGTATTTTCCTGTATTTCTTTCCAGGATTTTTTTGTTTCCTCTTTAAGGGATTCTACCTGTTTGATTGTGTTTTCTTGTATTTCTTTAAAGGATTTATGTATATTCTCTTTAAAGGCCTCTATGATACTCATGAGATGAGATTTAAGGACACAATCCTGTCCTACAGCTGAGTTAGGATATCCTGGGCTTGCTGTAGTGGGACAATTGCAATGGATTTTGTTGACTAAGATTTTGTGCTTTCATTTTGCTATCATACTTTCTCTAGTGTTGGCTGGCCTGATTGTCCTTGGGTGTTCCAGATTAGAGCAGTTTTCCCTTTCTGGAAGGCAGGTAAAACTGTGGGGTGGGGAGCAGTGTGCAGACCCATGCTTGCAGTTGAAGGTGTGAACCAAAGGAAGATGGAGTTCTGACAAGTAGGCTGCTATGGTTTTGGTATGGATTTATTGGTATTTACATATTGACCTTATGAGGAATTCTTCAGTTAAAAGCCACTCAATGAGATGTTTCTTTCATAACTAGTTTGCAATGATC
Source organism: Grammomys surdaster (assembly GCF_004785775.1). Lineage (NCBI taxonomy): Eukaryota > Metazoa > Chordata > Mammalia > Rodentia > Muridae > Grammomys > Grammomys surdaster. The sequence goes on from NW_021604651.1 coordinate 984,423, forward strand.
ATTTTAAGAAAAGCAAACTAAATAAAGTACATTTTCAGATTCAGTTATACATTTCAGTGATTCTTATTAACCTACAAGTATTTGTTTGATTGTACTAGTAAAGCTGTTAAATGCCTGTGTATGTAGCTTTCATAGAATAACCAAACTATCATTCCTAGTGAATAATTCCATATTGTTTCCTCATTAAATTATGCTGAGGATGTCTCATGGTGGCAAGTCACATTTTTGAAATATTCTATCTTTTGGGGTGTTTGTTGTTTCATCTAACTATCCTGTGATAGAAACAAAACAATAATAGATCTAAACCTCAGAGTGATCCAATTTAACATAAATACATTTTATGTAGCAAAATTTATACTTGTCATTTATGATGAAAATACAAATTGCTTTCTTTTACACTCTACTTAAAAAATCACTTTCTAAGCTTGCAGAAAGCATACAGAGGGATTCAACTGAAGCCATTTCTCTATAATTTTGCAGGTACAGATGGGATTTATGTACATTTGTGTTTTGTTATGTGTTGAAATGTGTCTGTACCTTTGCATATCTATTTTGACAATCCCCATTCCCTAGACTTCCAACAAGTCTGTAATTTGGAGGTAAAGTCACTGGAAGAGGCAACTGAGTTAAATGATGGTTTAGTGTAGATTCTAAACTATCGTGTCTATTTTCCTGATGAGAAGGAGAAATTTAAAAAAAAGTTTGTTACAGGCCAGAATTGTATTTGAAGAAAAATACCCCGCTAAACTGACCCAGAAATTTTATGGGTATTAGAATATTAATTTGGTTGCTGAAGCCACCTCATATGCAATGCATTGTTATGATAGCAATGTTAAGTGAATACTGTCCCTAGTTATCAGGAGAGTGGAATGTTACTGTTGCTCTATGGCTACAACTTGATGAATGACCTTTACTCTTGTAGGAAACTGCTTTCTTATTCCCCACTCCAAGGCTTCTGAAAGAATTCCTGAACCACTTTCCTTTCCACTTACCTGCTCAACAACACTAAAATTGTACATCAAAATAGTTTAGTGCATGACTTGAAGTTGGGGGCACTAATATTGATATATAACATTGTAATACATTTATTTCTACATTTACATACTGACGCTCAGGTCCTCATATAGAAATGGGGAAAGGATGTGAACATTTCTTGAATATTTTGCATCCTTACCCATTTACTGATAATAAATAATACAATGTACATGCTGTACAGATAGCTGTTACATCAACTGTTTATGCAACAATTGTAAAAAATACTTAATACATATTTAGTAGATACAATTGTTTTTAATATATGTTTGCTTGAACTCAAAGCAGTGGAATCTACAAATGCAGAGGAGTAAACCTAGAGTTGTGGTTTTGTTCATTACAGTTATCAGGAATAACTCTGTGTTCAGATGCTGTGTTCATCTCTGTGGACTCTTGGTGAGATAAACTAACCAGAAAAGTATAGAAATCATAGAGACTAATTAGAAGATGGCAAGTGTGATAATTTTGTTCATTCTGTGCTTTTATATTTCATTTTGTATCTTAAAACAGCAAGTTATTTTTTAAAGTGTTTGATTCTTAAGCATTCTTCAGGTAAAATGATAGGTTTGTGATAGGTTCACAGACACAATTTTTATATCTTACAAGGCAGTTCATGAGATGGACTAGATCTATTTTTCATTCTGTGTAACTCATCATTCTCCTGGGTAGAAACAAATTAAGAGCATGACATTTAAAATGATGGATTGGAATAAATAGGTTGCAGTCCACATTGATCTTAGAAACAAATTGGTAAGAGTTTTATAATTCTTCAAAACACAATTTTTCAATAACATTTCATTGTGTTTATGGTAAATGTGAGAGGGAGAGTAAAGGCTAGGCAGGATCAAGGAACTCCATTGTTTCTTTAGGAATTTGGTTGCAAGTATCATTTACAGTTCATTTATATGTTCATATCTTCTTGCATTATTTAACCTAAATCACATTAAAAGTATTGCTTTATTTTGTGTTTGGAAAAGTGAAGTATGAAGCTCATATAAAAAATTACAGAAAGGGCTAAATTATCATGGGACATACAAAACTATTTACCATAGTAGAACTCTTTTAATAAGGTATATCATCAATTGTTATCATTATTTAGTCATAACACTATAGTTAACATTTTGTGTTGAAAGGAAGTTGTCATATCTAAGTGTTGTGGGAGATATTTTAAAACAGTGTCACCCAATCTGTCTTGCAAATCAGGGCCCCCATGTTCCTGACTAGGCAAGGCCCATGCCCACTAGCAGCAACTGTGTATTTTCATTGCTGCTCGGCTCAGACAGCCCAGCTCAGGTGGCCAGAGACTCTGGCCCTACCATCCACAAGATGTCAGCATGGGAGATGGCTCTGCCAATTTTCCATGCTGCCTCCACAAAGCTGGGCTGTGCCCAGACCATCCCACCATCCACATCGGCCTGGTAGGAAATGAGACTCTAAAGTTTAACTATTGATTAAAGGCTTTATATATTTGGTGATGCTCAATAACAATATGCCCACATAATTATAGATGTTTCCCAATTAACTAACCTAGATAAGTTGTTACCCAGGACTGCTCTTGGTACCTGCATGGCTCTTCATCCTCCTACATCTCTCTCTCCAGCTCCTCCTCTTCCTCTCCTTACTCCTCCCACCTTTACTCCTCCCAACTTGCAGGGAAAATTTCCTGCTACAACTAAGATTATCTAATATCAGTTAGAATTGCTGTGAACAAATGGAATGATCTTTAATACCTTTGCGTTATATATTTCTAATGTATAATTAGAATTGTGACTATATTACTTAATTAAATTGCTTCAATGAGTATTAATAGAAAAAAAACAAATCAATATAATTCAAAAGGTTATATTTTGAGGAAATAGATGTACTCCATATAACTTAATTAGAAAGGAAAAAAATGTTCTTCTGGTGTGAGTCTGTGCATTGAGCAGACTCTGGGCACTGGTTCAACACACCAGTCCCACAACATCCTGAGGAAGCTCGACTCCCAGGTGCTTTAACATTGCCTAGGATCACAGGACCTCAAGAGCTTGGTCACACAAGGATTTCAGGATCCCAGAGGCAGGTTGACTCCCAGGAGCTCTGACACACGCAGGATCTCATGATCCCAGGGTTTCAGAATCACAGGATCATAGAGGCAGCTGAATTCGGAGGAGTTCTGACACAAACAGGATCACAGGAGGGACAGGCTCCAGCCAGAGACAGCAAAGGCAGGTAGCACTAGAGATAACCAGATAGGGAGAGGCAAGCACAAATACATAAGCAGCAGAAACCAAGGTTACTTGACATCATCAGAACATGGATCTCCCACCATAGCAAGTCCAGGATACCCCATTAAACTGAAAAAGCAAGATTTGAGTTTGAAATCACTTCTCATGATGACAATAGAGGACTTTAAGAAGGACATAAATAACTCCCTTAAAGAGATATAGAGGAACACAGGTAAGCAGGTAGAATCTCTTAAAGAAGAAACATAAAAATTCCTTAAAGAAATACAGGAAACCACAATAAAACAGGGGAATGCATTGAACAAAACCATCCAGGATCTAAAAATGGAAAATCTTGGAAAGAGATCAGGAGTCATAGATGCAAACATCATCAACAGAAAAATAGAGATAGAAGAGAGAATCTAAGGTGCAGAAGATACCACAGAAAACATTGACTCAACAGTCAAAAAAACAAAACAAACAAAAAAACCCACAATAGACCAAAAGCTCCTAAACCCAAACATCCAGAAAATCCAGGATACAATGAGAAGACAAAACCTAAGCATAACAGGTATAGAAGAGAGCAAAAATTCCCAACTTAAGGGGCCAGTAAATATCTTCAATAAAATTATAGAAGAAACCTTCCCTAACCTAAAGAAAGAGATGCCCATGAATATACAAGAAGCATACAGAATTCCAAATAGTCTGGACCAGAAAATTCTCCAGTCATATAATGATCAAAACACCAAATGCACAAAACAAAGAAAGAATATTAAAAGCAGTAAGGAAAAGGGACAAGTAACATATAAAGACAGACCTATCACAATTACACAAGACTTCTCACAAGAGACTGTAAAAGTCAGAAGATCCTGGGCAGTTGTCATGCAGAACCAAAGAGAACACAAATGCCAGCCTAGGCCAGTATACCCTACAAAACTCTCAATTACCATAGATGGAGAAACCAAGATATTAAATGACAAAATCAAATTTACATAGTACCTTTCCACAAATCCAGGCCTACAAAGGATAATAGATGGAAAACTCCACCCTAGAAAAACCAAGAAAGCAATCTTCTTTCAACAAAGCCCCCCAAAAAGATACCACACAAATATTATTCTACACCTAACAACAAAAATAACAGGAAGCAACAATCACTTTTCCTTAATATCTCTTGACATCAATGGACTCAATTCCCCAATAAAACGTATAGACTAACGGATTGGATATGTAAACAGGACCCAGCATTTTGCTGCAAACAAAAACATATCTCAGTGACAAAGACACACACTATCACAGAGTAAAAAAAAGTCTGAAAAAAATATTTCCAAACCAAGGGTCCCAAGAAACAAGCTGGGGTAGCCATTTTAATATCAAATAAAATCGACTTTCAACCAAAAGTAATCAAAAAAGATGGGGAAGGACACTTCATACTTGCCAAAGGAAAAATCTACCAAGATGAACTCTCAATTCTGAACATCTATGCTCCAAATGCAATGGCACCTGCATTCATAAAAGAAACTTTGCTAAAGCTCAAAGCACACATTGCACCTCACACAACAATAGTCAGAGACTTCAACATCCCATTCTCAGCAATGGACAGATCATGAAACAAAAACTAAACAGAGACATAGAGAAACTAACAGAAGTTATGAACCAAATGGTTTTAATAGATATGTATAGAGCATTTCATCATAAAACAAAAGAATATACCTTCTCAGCACCTCATGATACCTTCTCCAAAATTGATCATATAGTTGGTCACAAAAGAGGCCTCAACAGATACAAGAAGATTGAAATAATCCCAGGCATCCTATCAGATCGCCATGAACTAAGGCTGGTTTCAACAACAACAACAACAACAACAACAACAAAGACCACATATACATGGGAGCTGAACAACTATCTACCCAGTGATGCCTTTGTCAGGGAAGAAATAAAGAAATTAAGGATTTTATAGAATTTAGTGAAGGTACAACATACTCAAACTTATGGGACACAATGAAAGCAGTGCTAAGAGGAAAACTCATAGTGCTGAGTGCCTCCAAAAAGAAATTATAGATAGCATACACTATCAGCTCAACAGCACATCTGAAAGATCTGGAACGTAAAGAAGCAAATACACACAAAAGGAGTACACACCAGGAAGTAATTAAATTCAGATCTGAAATCAACCAAATAGAAACAAAAAGAACTATACATACAAAGAATCAAAAAAAAGAAGAAGAAAGAAAAAGAAAAAAAAGAAAATAAATGAAAAAGAAAAGAAAAAAGAAAAAGAAAAACAGAAGATGGTCCTTTGAGAAAATCAACAAGATAGATAAACCCTTAGCCAGACTAACTGGAGGGCAAAGAGACAGTATCCAAATTTTAAAAAATAAGAAATGAAAATGGAGACATAACAACAGAAACTGAAGCATTTAAAGAAATTATCAGATCTTACTACAAAAGCCTGTACTCAACAAAACTGTAAAATCCAGATGAAATGGACAATTGTCTAGACAGATACCAGGTACCAAAGTTAAATCAGAATCAGGCAAATCATCTAAACAGTCCCATATCACCTAAAGAAATAGAAGCAGTTATTAAAAATCTCCCATCCAACAAAAAAGTACAGGACCTGATGGGTTTTGTACAGAATTCTATCAGACTTTCACAAAATAATTAATATAAATACTCTTCAAATTATTTCACAAAATAGAAACAGAAGGATCACTACCCGATTTGTTCTATGAAGCTACAGTTATGCTGTTACCAAAACCACACAAAAACCCAACAAGGAAAGAGAACTTCCCTTATGAACATTGATACAAAATGCTCAATAAAATTCTCGCAAACCAAATGCAAGAACACTTCAAAATGATCACCAATCATGATCACGTAGGCTTTATCCCAGGGATGCAGGGATGGTTCAATATGCAGAAATCCATCAATGTAATCCTTTATATTAACAAACTAAATGAAAAAAAAAAACAAAAACACCCATATGATCATCTCATTAGATGCTGAGAAATGATTCAACAAAATTCAACATCTCTTCAAGGTAAAAGTCTTGAAAAGATCAGGAATTCAAGGCCCCTACCTAAACAAAGTAAAAACAATATACAGCAAACCAGTAGCCAGCATCAAACTAAAAGGAGAGAAATTTGAAGCAATCCAAGTAAACTCAGGGACTAGACAAGGCTGCCCACTCTCTCATTTTCTATTCAATACAGTACTCGGAGTCTTAGCCGGAGCATTTAGACAACAAAAGGAGATCAAAGTGATACAAGTTGAAAAAGGAAGAAGTAAAAAAAATCACTATTTGCAGATGATATGATAATATACTTCAGTGACCCAAAAAATTCCACCAGAGAACTTCTAAACCTGATAAACAACTTCAGTAAAGTGGCTGGATATAAAATTAATTCAAATAAACAAGTAGCTTTCCTCTACTTGTAGAACAAACAGGCTGAGAAACGAATTAGGGAAATGACACCCTATACAGTAGTAGCAAATAATATAAAATATCTTGATGTGACTCTAACCAAACAAGTGAAAGATCTGTACAACAAGAACTTCAAGTCTTTGAAGAAAGAAATCAAAGATGGAAAGATCTCCCATGCTCATGGATTAGCAGGATTAATATAATAAAAATGGCCATGTACCAAAAGTAATCTACAGATTCAATATAATCCCATAAATATTCCAACTCAACTCTTCACAGTGATAGAAAATACAATTCTCATATTCATCTGGAAGAGCAATAACAACAACAACAATGACAATAACAAAAATAATATAGTGACAACAATTCTTAACAATAAAAGAAGTTTTGGGAAATAACCATCTCTGACACCAAGCTGTACTACAGAGCATTAGTAATAAAAACTACATGGTACTGGTATAGAGATAGGCAGGTAGATCACTGGAATACAATTAAATACCCAGAAATAAACCCATACACCTATGGCCAGTTGATCATTAACAACAAATCCAAAATCATACAGTGGGGAAAAAAAAAGCATTTTCAACAAATGGTGCTGGTCTTAGAGGTCTGTTTTTAGAAGAATGTAAATTGATCCATTTTTATCTCTTTGTACAAAGCTCAAGTCCAAGTGGATCAAGAACCTCCACATAGAACCGAATACACTGAATCTAACAGAAGAGAAACTGGGAAAAAGCCTGGAATACATCTGCGTAGGGGAAAATTTCCTGAACCAATGTCTCAGGCTCTAAGATCACCAATTGACAAATGGGACTTCATGAACCTGAAAAGCTGTTAGGCAAAGTACACTGTCAATAGGACAAAATGGCAACCTACAGATTGGGAAAAGATCTTTACCAACCTTACAGCTTATAGAGGGCTAATATCCAAAATATGTGAAGAATTCAAGAATTTAGTCTCCAGAAAACCAAATATCCAAATTTAATAATGGGGTACAATGCTAAACAGAGAATTCTCAACTGAGGAATCTCAATTGGCTGAGAAGCACCTAAAGAAATGTTAATCATCCTTAGTCGTGAGGGAATGCAAATCAAAACAACCCTATGTTTCCACCAATCATAATGGATAAGATCAAAAATTTAGGTAACAGCAGATGCTGGCAAGGATGTGGAGAAAGAGGAACACTTCTCCCTTGCTGGTAGTATTGCAACCTGATACAATTTCTTTGGGGATCAACGTGGTCATTCCTCAGAAAATTAGAAGTAATTCTACCTGAAGGCACAGCTATACCACTCTTGTGTATATACCCAAAAGATATTCCAACATATAATATAGGCACGTGCTCCACTATGCTTATACAGCCTTATTTATAATAGCTAGAAGCTGGACACACCCTTATGTCTCTCCATGGAAGAATGGATACAGACATTGTGTTGCATTTATACAATGGAACACTGCTGAGCTATTAGAAATTATAACTTCACGAACTTAGCAGGCAAATGAATGGGTCTAGAAAAATATCATCCTGAGTGAGGTAAACAAGACCCAAAAGGACATGCATGGTGTGTACTCACTGATAACTGGATTTTATCCGAAAAGCTCAGAATACACAGGATTCTACTTACAGACCATATGAAGCTTAACAAGAAGTAAGGCCAAAGTGTGAATTCTTCAATCCCACTTACAAGGAGGATCAAAATAAACATTGGAGGGCAGAGAAGGGAGGAATCTTGTTGAGGGAGAGGGCATGGATGGAGAAGGGGGCAAGATGAGGTATGGGAAGAGGCAGGAGAGAAGTCTAGAGGGACAAGAGAATGAATAAAAATATTTAGCGGCGAGGTAGGGGGAAACCACTAGAAAGTCCCAGACAGCAGGGATTTGAGAGGCTCCCAGGACCCAGTGGGGATGACATTAGCAGAAATATACAACAGCATGGAGGTAAAATCTGAATACCACTTCCAGTAGATATAAATGAACTCCAGTTGAGAGATAAGGCTATCCACCCATCTCAAAATTTTTAACCAAGAATTGTTCCTGTCTAAAGAAAAAAATGGGCCAAAAAATGAAGCAAAGACTCAAGGAAAGAGACCGACCCACCTACAAATCCATCCCATTGGCAGACACCAAACCCCAATACTATTGCTGACACCAAGAAGTGCTTGCAGACAGGAGCCTGGTATAGCTGTCCTCTGAGAGGCTCTGCCAGCACCTGACTAAGATAGATGCAGACATTCACAGTCAACCTTTGGACTCATCCTATGGACACCAATAGAAAAGTTAGAGGAAGGACCAAAGAAGCTGAAGGGGGTTGTAGCCTCATAGGAAGAACAACAATATCAACTAACTGGGCTCCTCAGAGCTCCCAGGGACATAATTACCAGCCAAGGAGTATATATGAGTAGGCCCATGGCTCCTGCTACATATATAGCAGAGGAATGCCTTATCTGTCATCACTGGGAGAGGAGCCACTTGGCCCTGTGGAGACTCATTGTCCCAGAGAATGGGGATCCTATAGGGTAAGCAAAGTGGGTGGGTGGGGGAGCACCCTCTTAGTGTCAAGCAGAAGGGGGGATGGAGTGTGGGGATTGTGGAGGGGAGACTGAGGAGGGAGACAACATTTGAATTGTAACTCCTAAGCCTGATAAACAAATTCAGCAAAGTGGCTGGATATAAAATTAATTCAAAAAAATCAGTAACCTTCCTCTGATCAAAGGATAAACAGGCTGAGAAAGAAATTAGGAAAATGATACCCTTCAAAATAGTCACAAATCATATAAAATACTGTGGTATGAATCTAACCAAGCAAGTGAAAGATCTGTATGACAAGAACATCAAGTCTCTGAAGAAAGAAATAGAAGGAGATCTCAGAAGATGCAAAGATCTCCCATGCTCATGGATTTTCAAGATTAATATAGTAAAAATGACCATTTTGCCAAAAGCAATCTACAGATTCAATACACTCCCCATCAAAATTCCAAGTCAATTCTCCATAGACTTAGAAAGAAAAATTTACAAATTAATTTGAAATACCAAATAATTAATAAAAAATAAATAAAGTATCTTAAGGGAGAAAGGATTTACTTCATCTCCCAGTCCCAGGAGCAATCTGACAAAGAAAGTCACAGAAACAGGAACTAGAGGGAACTGAGCATATTGCAGTTATAGCCAGAAACAAAGAACAGCCAATGCATGTATGAATTAATGTGTTGCTCCGTGATCTTGGCTGTATATGTAATGTTACTAGTTTCTTCAGGTCTCTGCTGCTCTGATTTTCTTTCATTGATAGACTGTAATTTGGAATTGTGAACCAGATACCCTACATTTCCTTCAAGCTGGTTAATACCAGTCATTAAAGATCCACTTCTAGTTGACCTGACACACTAACATTTTTCTAAAATGATATGAGTTCACTGAAAGTGGGCTTACTTCTGGGATCAATGACATCCTCAGACCACCCAGATTCTACATCTTAGATGTCTCTGCACATAGATTCAAAAATGATTCTCGCCAAAACCATGCATTTCAGCAGCTTTTAACTTTTCTGTCCCTATCAATTTATCTACAACAACATTTGTATCCTAAAGAGAGAAAGTAAATTTTTATGACATTGCTGTAACACACATTCTCAGTGATGTGCAGCAGAAAAAGGTCCGATTTATGACTCTTCCTTTAATCTGTACATTCTCAAGGGACATTCTCTGGGGCTGTGGGGGAAGCTACCGTAAAATGCGGAGAAAAAAGGTATATTTTTTTGTTTTAGGATGAAATATTCCATAGATACCTGTTAAATCCATTTGGTTCAAAACTTCTGTTAATTTGAATGTGTCTTCGTTTAGTTTCAGTTTCCATGATCTGTCCATTGCAGAGTGGGGTGTTAAAATCTCCCACTATTATTGTGTGAGGTGCAATGTGTGCCTTGACCTTTAGTAAAGTTTCTTTTATGTATGTGGGTGCCCTTGCATTTGGAGCACAGATGTTCAGAATTGAGGATTCATCTTTGTAGATTTTTCCTTTGATGAGTATGAAGTGTCCTTCCTTATCTTTTTTGATTACTTTTGGTTGAAAGTCGATTTTATTTGATATTAGAATGGCTACTCAAGCTTGGTACCTTCTCCAAAATAGATGATATAATTGGTTGGAAAACAGGCCTCAAGAGATACAAAAAGATTGAAATAATCTCTTGCATCCTATCAGATCACCATGGACTAAGGCTGATCTTCAATAATGACAAAATCAATGGAAAACCCACATGCATGTGGAAACTGAACAATGCTCTACTCAATGATGACTTAGTCAAGAAAAAAATTAAAGACTTTTTAGAATTTAATGAAAATGAGGAAACATCATACCAAAACTTGTGGGACTCCATGAAAGCAGTGCTAAGAGGAAAATTCATAGCTCTAAGTGCCTACAAAAAGAAATTGGAGAAAGCATACATTAACAACTTGACAGCACACCGGAAAGCCCTATAACAAAAAGAAGTAAATACACCCAAGAGGAGTAGAGGTCAGGAAATAATCAAACTCAGGGCTGAAATCAACCAAGTAGAAACAGAAACAACTATACAAAATATCAACAAAACCAGAAGTTTGTTCTTTGAGAAAATCAACAAGATAGATAAACCCTTAGCCAGATTAATCAGAGGGCACAGAGACAGTATCCAAATTAATAAAATCAGAACTGAAAAAGGGAGACATAACAACAGAAACTGAGAAATTAAAAAAATCATCAGATCCTACTACAAAGACCTGTACTCAAAAAAACTGGAAAATCTGGGTGAAATGAACAATTTTCTAGACAGATACCAGGTACCAAAGTTAAATCAGGAGCAAATAAACCATCTAAACAGTCCCATAACCCCTAAAGAAATAGCAGCAGTCATTAAAAGTCTCCCCACCAAAAAAAAAAAAAAAAAATAGCCCAGGACCAGATGGTTTTAGTGCAGAATTCTATCAGACCTTTAAGGAAGACCTAATGCCAATCCTCTTCAAACTATTCCACAAAATAAAAACGGAAGGAATACTACCCAATTCTTTCTATGAAGCTACAGTCACATTCATACATAAACCTAACAAAGACCCAACCCCACCTTAAAGATCACACCATTAAACACTACTAGAAAATATCAACATGAACACTGAAATATGCATGTCAAATTCAAACTGTACATATACCAACTGAGGAAAAAAATAGTAGAATTTTATTAAAGGTATCATCAAACATAGGATGCAAAATTTTTCAGGTTCAGTTTAGTGAACTTAAATACATGCTTAAACAATACATAAATACATACATAAATATTAAAGTGAAATGAAAGGTTACTATGATTTTTGTGTATTTTTATATTATCTTTATTTAATTATTTAATTTTATGTATGAGCACTTTGACTGTCAAGTATATAAGTGCATCGTGTGTTTGAAGTGCCTATGGGCATAAGATACTTGGGAACTATAGTTATTGATGTTGAGAAGTACCCTGTGGGTACTGGGACCAAATCTGGGTCCTTTGTAAGACAAATCAATGTGACATCCACCAAGCCACTCTTTTTAAGTTTTAAAGTATTTGTATATGTGAGTGTGTGTATGTGTGTATGGGGAGGGTATAGTACAGATGAGTGCAACTGCCAAATATGATCAGAAGAGGACAATTGGGTCCTCCAGAGCTTGAGTTACATATTGACTGTTGTGTGTCCTAACTGACTTGTGTCCTGGCAACCAAACTCTGGTCCTCTGGAAAGGGAATACATGTAGCTAATGACTCAAAAATCAGTCCGTTCTTTGGACTTTTTTTTTATAACAGATAATATACCTTTTACTTATTTAGAACTTTAAGTACTCTTATGTGAACCATAAATAGTATATAATATCTTAAGAAAACAGACAACCTGCATTTAAAAATAGCCCAGGTACCAAAATTTAAAGAATAGTACATTTATTTTATTTCTTTTATTGAACATAGATTTCTCCTAATATAGCATGTTCTGATTATGGTTTCTCCTCCCTTTTCTTTTGCGATTTCCTCCCGAACTCCCGTGATGTGTCCTAGGAAACAAGCAGGCCTCTAATAGAGAACAATAAAACAAAAAAAGATAAAGCAAAAACTGGCACATTGGAATAAGATAAAACAAACAAAGATAAAAATCAAACAGAAAAAAAGAATCAAAGAAAATGTACAAGAAACAGATATAGATGCAGAGACCCGTTTAATTTTCACATCTAACAATTTCATAAAAACAATAAACTGAATGCCATGATATGTATGTGGAGCACTCAAAGGGGGAAAAGATAAGATAAAATTAAAATAAGATAAAAATTATAAACAGGTGGTGATCCCTGAACATTATGAAAAAAGGGGCCTCCAAATATGCCTTTGAATACATTTTCTGTTAGTCATTTACCTGCAAACTTTATGACTTTTTAAATTTTGTTTCACTCTAAGTTTGTTTTCAAGACAGACTTTGTATAGCCCTGACAGTCTTGGGATTCCTTCTGTAGAGAAGTCTGGCCTTGAAATCAGAGACTGACCTGCCTCTGCCTCTCTAGTGCTTGGATAAAAGATGAGAGCAGCACTGGAAGGCATTATCTATTTTTAATGGATGAAGAATATTCCACTGTGTAAATGTACTCATTACATTTTCTTTGTCCATTCATCTGCTGAGGAAAATCAAGGTTAATTTTGATTTCTGCCTATTTTGTATAGAGCAGCAATGAACCGAATTGAGCAAGGGTCTCTGTGGTAGAGTGGAGATTCCTTTGGATATATTTCCAAGATATAGTATTTATTCTGAAAGGGAACAAAAGATAGTATCCTCATAAACCTATCACAAAGAAATCAAATGTGAGCAGTGTGCATATTTGATAAATTCAATATCTAAATGTGTAGCATATGTATGGGATATATGTAATAAAAGATAAATAAAAGGAAAAATTTGGTAAACATGAAGATAGAATAAAAGAAATAATCTAACCTCAAGTAAACAGGGAGGAAATCAGTACAATATCACTTTCTATACAATATCACCTGTAATTAATACCCAACATCACCCGTAAAACCCAAAACCCAAAATTTTTGAGGCTTGGCTCAGGTTTGGTTGATAAAGCTCTTGTTTTTCACACACGGACTTGGGTCAGTGCACAGAACTCTACTATGCTGAGTGTGGAGGGGCATGCCTGTAATGCCAGGGTTCCAGATGCTGAGTCAGACATAGCTGAATGTCAAAGTAATTGTTGGCACTACAACTAGTTTGGAACAATCTGTACTACATAATACCTATCACAAGGGGGCAAAATAGATAATTTTTTTAAAATTACATATATCCCATGCCCTGTAAGCAACCCACAAAAATGCTGTACATACTGAAGAAAATGCAAAGTGGATCTTCCAGGATGAATGGAGACACATGCAGTAGTAACTGGCTACTTAAATATGAAAATATACCTTTTCCTTTAAATTGTTTATAATGAAGATGATAGACAAAGGAAAAAAGTGGGATTTTTATTTTACATTTATAAACAGCTGTAGATATATAGTGTTTAAAACATTCACACAGTGTTGTATATGTGTGCATATAAATTAAACATACCATGTAGTTTGATATTTCCATAAAATAACAGTGAAGAGATGAATGCATCTGTGTAGTTGTAAAGTTTCTATATTTTACTGGAAGACAACATTAAGTCACTGTAACTGTAATGTATTTTAGAAACTGTTTGCATAGTGTATAAAGAAGTGCATTAAAAAGACCAGGTGAAGACCCAGGAAACGGCACAGTGGGTTAAAACACTTGCTTTGCAAGCCTAAAGGTCAGAGTTACTCCCAGGATACCTTTTTTTTTTTTTTTTTTTTTTTACCCAGATTGTCAATGCTCCTCCACGAAGTTGAAAACAGAGAAGAGAATCTCCTCAAACTCACAGGACTGCCAGCTTGGAGAGATCTGGAGAGCCTCCATCAGAGACGGAGCCTCAGAGCAAGGTGTAAACACACTTTGGAAGGTTGTTTTCTGTCCTTGATGTCCACCATGTCACACACGTGTTCACATGCACTGTTTAGTTCTTATCTATAAGAACAATCATAGCCTAGAATCAAAGCAGGTTTTTTTTTTTTTGAGGATTTCACTAATTTTCTGCTGTTATGGGCCTTATTTCCACACAATGAATTGTAGAATTACTGGGAGAAAAAAATAGGCAGGTGATGATTTTGATAAGTATCCAGGTATTTTTTTTTAAGATTCATTTTTATATTTTGAGTGTTTTGCCTGCATGGATGAGGGCAGAAGAGAGTGTCAGATTCCAGAGAACTGGAGTTACAGACAGTTGTGGGCTGCTGAGTGGGAGCTAGGAATGAAAACAAATTCTGTGGAAGAACAAAGCAGACTCTCTTAACAGCTGAGCAGCCTCCACAGCCAAAATGAAGTTCCTGAGGCTGCAGAATCAAGACCATCCACATGACCTTAACTCAGGTCTGGTTTCTGCCTCTTGACTCAGGGTTCTGGGAATTCTCATCAGTGAGATTGAATTGTATTCGATTTGTTAGAGGTTCTGTAACTGGACCTCAGCCTTTTTGATCCCTCTGCAATGTTAACTCTGCTAATTAATTATGTTTTTTATAATTACTAATAATCAAATTTTATTGTATTTAGTATAGTTTTGCCTTATTTATAGTACATTTTGGGCTTTTTGAGAGAGTCTCAGATGTAACTATGGCTGGCGTGCAACTTGTTGAATAGAACAATCTGAGCTGGATCTATTGAGTTTCTTCAATTGCTGTTTACCCTGTGAAGTCAAAAGATTACAGACATGTGCCACCGTGAAAGGCACTGGGCTTTCATAATTTTCATAAAGCCCATACAACAACATCCATCCCAATGCTGTGTGTGCAGTGCAAATATCATGCATGAGAATGCTTGTTTCTATATTGTCTTTATGAATATGATGATAGCCAGTATAGCAGATTTGTGAAACTGATGAATCTTGTGTCCAAAGCAGATAAAGGGTACCAACATTGCTTGGATTCTCAACATTTCTTCCTGAGACATAAACCAGAAGGAAACTTTACAACTCGTAGTTTTTCAAAAGAAACTCCAATATGTCCCAGGTAGTCTTCAAAATGGCTGCTCCCTGGCCCTCAGCCATCTTGCAGACAGATTGCTCTGTAGATCGTCAGTTTTGCCTGCTGCTTGCTTTGCCAACACTTCCCCTTTGTGTTTCCAATGTCTTCCACAGTCCAACCCTTTCTTTAGCCTTGTTAACACTATTCACTTACTCCTATCTCAAAATAAAAAGCTACAAATCCTGAGAGTGAATCCTAACTAAACATTTGCAGCCTTAGTCATAATACTATCACAGAATCAATCAGTTTGAGGCAGGGAAGCTAGGTGATAACACATCATCAGCATTAACAAATAAAGAGATAGCTAAATTAGCCAAAATGATGTTCCTGAGGCTACACAATCAAGTGTTATATGTTTGCCCTATGTGAAAAGTACTGTTAATTCCAAATGTTGTCTAAACCTTTCTAACTTACGTAACTGTGACGTTCTGTCTTTTTCAATTCCCTTCTTCATTCTGCCTCCTTAGGATTGACAATTGACTTCTTTCTGGATTTATTTAAGATTATGGAGCGGTGAGCAGGAAATGCTGACTAATGCACAACACCATGCTGGTTGCCCATTAGAGGCTAACTTCTTTTTAAATAACCTACACAGATGCACTCTCAGGCTGAATGAGAACCCATAAAAAGCATTTTAATAAAAATGCATTCACATTATGCATCTCTGAGTAAAGCTTCCCACAGACATCTATTATACTGCTTAAAGCATTCGCCTTTTGAGGAACAAAAGAAAATGGTCTGTTTCCAAACTGATGTGTATTGCTTTTGTTTCTGCTGAGGGAGACAAACGGATTTCAGGATCAATGACCTCAAGTTATTCATAAGTTGTAACTTGCAAAATTTTCAAAACAACAGCATAAGCATAATTGTGTCAATCACCTCACAGTATTTTGGTGTTTTTGAAATTTTGATATTCACAGTATTCTACAATACAATAAATGAAAATGATATACAATAACTAACAGAAAACCTCATTTGCTTTCCATGAGAAATCCAAGATTCCTTTTATAGCAATACACTATTTTGTACCATTCACAATGACCTGATTTTGTAGATCCATTGAGAAAGGACCTGGGTATTTGGAATGGTATTCCTCAATTAAAGTATGTGTTTCTAACTTAGTAAAAGCCAAGCATTGTAGCTATAGTTGGGGACTGCTTCAATTCCAAATGTTATACAGTCTTTGTCTTTTTACTTTCTCCAACTTACAACAAAAAATTCTAGGATGGTTTATTATTGTTCCCTTGTTTTGTGTATTTTGAACTCAGCTCATAAACAATTTATAATCCTGGAGAAATCTAAAAATAAGCCACTGCAGTTACTTAACTTTCTTAAAAAACAGTGATTCTGGACACTTGGAAATCTAACATTCTTTTATTAATGAGGAGAAGACCTGTTTAGAAGCATAATTACCTACATTTAACGCAAACAATGCATTAGTCAGTTTAAATGGAGCTCAATATACCCCTAAGAATGAAAGGTATTAGTTAAGTCCCCTAATCATTGTGCAGATTAGATTTTCTGAATCAACAGCATAACACTAAAGACTCCTGATTACAGCTTACCCTTCCAAGTGACACATTGACAGAAGGGAAAATAATCTATTCTACCTTGATGAATATGTGTGTTACCTAGAATTCAATATTCACAATTGTGAATAATACTGATTCTTTTAAAATGCACAAAGAAATTTCCAGTAAATCTCTAGGATTGAAACTTTGAATTCCATGTTTGTTAATAATTGGAAAAATGCCAGTAGTCTAAATTTGCATAGAACCATGTAAAAATTCTTTGCAATAGCATGTCTGTCTGCAATAATCAGTCAAATAATGTTATTTAATTCACTGAAAGAATCCTTACTTTACTAAATGTGTTAGCCACTCTAGGTAAGAAATAGGAGGGCCCGACCTAGAATTTACTTTATAGAACATATTTTAGATCATATCATACAAATAATTACATATACATATGCATATGCATATGCATATACATATACATATTTAGAAAACCCAGTGAAACAGTGTGGAGTTTGGAATGAGAATGGCTTCCAGGTTCCCAGATTTGAATGCTGGCTCCCTAGTTTGTGCACTGTTTAGGAATGATTAAGAATGGCACTGGTGGTAGGCTTTTCAATTCTAAAAGGCAAGTGTGCTCTCTCTCTCTTATGTTGACAATAAGGTCTAAGCTACTGTTCCAGCCCTTACTTATTGGAACTGTAACCAAGAACCGAATTAAGTGCTTCATATATGAGTTGCTTTGGTCATAGTGTCCTTTCATAGAAAAAAAACTGAGATATGTATTTCAAAGAATATTATTAAAAGGAAGCACCCCACCTCTAAACACCAAACTTGGAAATGAAATACCAGATTGTGGACATCATGACTGTAGCAAGAGAATCATCCTGCACAAGACTGCTGAGTGAGCATCCCAAGCCCCTTCATAGAGTGCCCTCTGACTCCCTTCCATTACACAGAAATGATGTTTTAAACCATGAATGTACATTTATATCATCAACTTTAAAGGTTACATAGATGTAGAAAAAAGCAAAGAACTTTAAAGCATCTATGTGGACCACGTGGAAAGCAATCATGAGTCCCTGAAAAATAGTGTAGACCTGTAAGTCAGTGAATCCCTGCACTCAACCTCTGCCTCTAATGCGCAAATGAGCAGTTTTGCCTTCTCCTTTTTTCATCAATTTTGCTCATACATCTTTCGAGTTTTCTGCTCTCAGTTGTCTCAGTTGTATTCAAATACAGCTGCAATGACAACCTGATATTGATTCTCACTAACTCCTATGCTAGGCAACAGTTCTCTTATAGTCTATATTTTCTTCAATTTTACTTTTTATTGCATAATATGAAATACACAGAAAGACAAATGCTGCTTGCCCTCTCTCAACTGTGGATTCTAACTCTAAATGTTCAGGTGTGAGTGTATAAAAACAGAATGCAGGAAAGTAAAGACTAAAACTACAAACAACACCGTTGCCATAAAATAACTCTAGAGATCACCACAAATTATATACAATAGTTCTCGTTAACAGTAGTTCCCCAAGGCTAATATTGTTCAACTTGTTTTCCAGGTAACTTGATGAGTAAAGCAGTTTTCCAAGATTAGATAGTTAAGAACATCAAAATGAAGATTTGACCATACACAAACACATATACTAACACACATATACATATACACATAAACAACAAGTAGTGTAACTGATTGTACATTTTTCTGTTATTTAGAAATCAATTGCTTTCCAAAGACTATATTTGAATGCTTTTTGACAGATTACTGATCATAAAGATTAGTAGAATGCATAAGTAAATGTATGGCAGGGTCCTGGGAAGATGGCTCAGATGTTATCATCACTGGATGTCCTTCCAGAGGACCTGGGATCTGTTCCCAACACTCAACATGGTGGCTTACAATCACCCATCACTACAGTTCCATGAGATCTGATGTCTTTGTCTGGCTTCTGTGGGCACCAAGATTGCAAGTAGTGCATAGAAATATATGCAGAAAAAAATGCCACATACATAAAATAATAACATGAGAAAAAAAGAAGCATTAAATAAGTGGAAATACACAGACATTATTAATAACCACATCTGCAGACTGAAAATCAAAAGAAACCATTAATTATAACTGATTCCGGCAAAAATATTGTTAGTGTCTTTAGTTAATAGAAAATAGTTGATCAAAAGAATGTGAGCTCAGATTTTCTCTATCTCCCCCTTCTGCTCTCTCCCATTGTCTCTCTGTCTCTGTCTGTCTGTCTGTCTGTCTCTCTCTGTCTCTGTCTGTCTCTGTCTTTGTCTCTCTCTTTCTCTCCTTCCCTCCATCCCTACCTCCTCCTACTCTCCTTTCTTTTCAAATAAACTATGAAAGGTTTGTCAAAGATTTCAAAAATTTTCTGTAACCACCCACTCAATATCCTGCTCTCATTTTCTTTTTATAAATAAGAGTTGACCCTGTGATCCTACTTCTGTTCATGAAAATGAGAATGCACAGATGGCTTAATATGGTTCTCTGGGGGCAATTAGGTTGTAGACATTCAGAAAACATTCTAAGAGATTGCTTTTTTTCCTGAAGAATTACTTCTAGTGGCCTACATATTGTTACATCTTTCTACTTCCAACTCCTTTACTTGCTTTTCCTTCTTTCTCTTCTGTCTATCCAAACACAAATACATACAGAATCATATTTGTCTGATAAAGATTCAATACTCATTGCAACACAGATACTTGAGAAAATTTATCTCACTGTCATTCACCCAGAGATGACTAAATTTCAGTGCATGTGAACAAGCTTCGAGGAAATGTGGAGGAAGGATAAGAGCAAAGAGGGGGAGGGAGAAATGGAAAAGAGAGAAGAGAGAGAAGATAGCTGTTCTCTACAGTGACCATATTGATCACATCATGGTCCACATGTATGTTATCAGCATATTATATAATCAGTATGTCTAGGGAGTTATTTTCCAACTCATCTAAGATAAGCCCATGGGCATAAGTAGTTACATCATTCTTTACTGAAATCTGAAGTGACAAATGACATTTCTTTGGAAATTTCCAATTAATTATAACACACTTAATCTCAGTAAGGGTCTGTTTTCTCCTGCTTTTAAAATCACTTTCCAAGTGGCAGGGTATTGGTTAATATAGGAATGCGAGTTTCGGTTCAAAGTGGCCTAAGGTTGTTACTGCAAAATGCCCTGTGATGGTCTCCTGTTTCCTAATCTCACTGGGCTTCACATTTCTCTGTATTCTACATGATAGTTTGGGTTTTTCTAGTGAGTATTCTTACTTAGAGTTAGCACCATTTTGAGGAGCAATTACAGAATGTTATTAGTTAAATACTATTGTAATAATCCCATAGTACAACAGCTAAAGGCTTGAGAAAATCTACGTAAACTTTATAAGATAGAGGGACAGGTGTGAACTGTGTTTTAAGTCAAGACGTCTCTTACACGGAATGTTTTTACTCCTACTCACTATGGTAAAATCCAATCATGAGATCATGTATGAACAATATATGCCTGTTGGTAAGCACCTAGTAAATGCAAACTATAATTCTTTGAGAATCCTTCTATAAAATAGTCAAGTACCTACTATTAGCAAGAAATCTTTCACCATACTGTATAGTCACTCAGTAAATATATATTGAGCACCTATAGTGGAGCAACATTCTTGGTTCTGAAACAGAACAAAGCAGAGAAAACATCGTATCTTATTGAGTCCTGAGAGAAACCCCAAAGTAAGAAAATTAAAAATATACATAATATAACTGGTGATGGTAAATAACAAAGAAACACAGGAAGAATATTAATAGTCAAAAAGTACAGTTTTAGGTAAACTCTGAGATTCTTTTGAACTGGCATAAATAGTTATCAAATTGTTTTCTCATTCGAACTACAGAAATAGTGATATTTAACTCAACACTCTTAAAAACCATACCAACATGAAAAAAAACAGATATAAGCACAATTGGTATATTATATGAAGAAATATATGACATCAAATCCTGAATAAATAAAATAAATTGTATTAAATTCTGCATGAAGGATGTAGAAGGAAGGATCTAGAAGTAGTACAGAGATGGCTTATAGCCATCTCTAACTCATAGCTCTAGATCTTTCAGGGAACCCAGGTTTGATTCCTAACAGCAACATGACAGCTGACAACTGTTCTTAATGTCAGTTGCAGGGGATGTGATGTACTCATTGAGCCCCATAGCACTTGTATGCATTAGACAAAACACTCAGAAATATAAAGTTAAATATTTAAAACAGGATATAAAATCTTAAAAGAAAGACATATGATAAACATTGAGAGGATAAATAAAAGTCAGATTTTGAATTATAAGACCCTTCATGGCATGAATATTGAGAACCATTTTATAATTTAATTAGCCATACAGTATAAAATATATGCCATGGATGATGTAGCTCTGCCAGATAGGGCATTCAATTTCATGGTTTTCTGTATTTGCTATTCACAATTGAAATAACATAATTTGAAATGTCTTCCTCTAGGGGTCAGACCTCTCTCAACTTGTAAGAATTCTGTAGATAATTTCTTAGAGTCAGAATATTTTTTTCTATAATAGTATAACTGAATATTTCAAGAGCCAATGTGGAAAGCAAAATAAAATAGTTAGACCTCCAGAAGAAACTAGTAATAGCAAGAGACATTTCTGTGTCCCATTTCTGAGTCCTATACTCCCACTTCCAGTAGTATTCCCACTAAATCGAATTCTGTAGTGAAGACTCGTGTCTTTGTCCAGTATCTGACAGTGAAGGCTGTAGTGGGTTGGTCGGATGCTGCTTGTATTGTAATACTAAATATTGGCTACTGAGGCCTGATTGCCCCAGAGATGGGAGAATCAATACATAGAGACAAGTAATACCTTGTGACCTTGTTCCCCAGGTTATTACTGATTGGTGAATAAAAGATGCCTGTAGTCTATATCTCTGCAGAACTGAGATTGGTGGGCTTGGTGTTTTTGACTTGGGGTTGGAAGAGAACAACGAGTAGGAAGAAGGTGAATAAAGGAGGAAGCTGACATGGAGTAGGTTAGTTATGAACACACGGCCATGAAGTCTGGCCAATTAGAGTTAAGAACAGCTCAGATGGAATGTAGTAAGTAATAGTGTGGGGTTATTAACAGAGGTACAAGGCAATTGTCTGGGCAAGCATGTAGGCTGGGGCTTTTGGAGCAAGATCAGAGGACCATGATATAAATCTGTACCATATAAACTCAGAAAAGTTGGAGAAAGAAAAACATTCTAAAATTCAGACTGTGAGCAAATGCATTAGGAATTTGAACTTCAAGCCAGCAAGTAGAAGGAGACTAGAAAATGAGGTAATCAGGAGGCAGTGTGCCAAAAATCTGGCAAAAGGCAAAAGTAGACAAGGCTACTGGTGTTTGTCTGCTTTGTCACTGAGACAGAAACTGAATTTGTGTGCTCCAGCTTATAAGGCATGGACTTGTTGAAAGTTGACAAAGAGCCTTCATCCCTACTTGCCATCTTGACAATCAATAAATCTCAGCACTTCGATCCTCAGTGTTTCAGTAGCCACCAGTAAATGAAATTAGAAATGGCTAAATGGAAAGTCTATAAATGTTTCAGAAACAAACAAACAAACAAACAAACAAACAAACACTATCACCATTGATACCTCTTTACAGTGTAGCATCTGTGTCCTTATGTTCCAGGCCTTCAATAGCATTAGAATTTAAATATCTGGTAAGTGCCAGCTGTCCAGTGGCCAGCTACCCATAGTAGCCCAGAGTCTGCCACCCAGGGTTGTCTGACAAACTTAGTTGCCTTCCAGGCTCAGATCCAGTGCTTCACATTGATTAAACCCAATGGAAGAGTCACTGCTGTAAACCCATTCAAGGAACATGAGCTCCTCACTGTAGATAAAAGGCAACATGCCTATGATCAAAGAACGCTTTTCTATGGTCCAGTATTACTGACTACAGTATGGGACATGCCCAGTAGGTATGTGCCTCCATGATTGTGGATGGCTGCTGTGAGCATAAGGGTTGTTTTATAATAATAATAATAATAATAATAATAATAATAATAATAATAATAATTATATATATATATATATATATATCACATTCCTCAATTAAGAAATATTCTTCCTGTTAACATTAATGTAATGATAATCAAAGACAGTGTGAATCTGGGAGAAGTGTGGCTAATGCTTCAGCAAAATATAAAATGCTGTGACTTTCAAAACAGCCCTTAAGGCTGTGGAAAAAAACTCTAAAAGCATGAGTTCAAAGGTTTGATGAGCACCTGACCAATACAGATGCAGATACTTACAGCCAACCATCAAACTGAGCCCTGGAAACCAATGGAAGATCTAGGAGAAAGACTGAAGGAGTTGGATGGGACTGCAACCCCCTAAGAAGAACAGTATCAATTAACTAGACCACTCAGAGCTCCCAGGGACTAATCCACCAACTAAAGAGTATATATGGAGGGAACCATGACTCCAGATACATATGTAGCAGAGGATACTCTTATCTGACATCAATGGGAGGGGAGGGAGACTTGATGCCTCCAATGTAGAGATGCTAGAGGCACTGGTGAGGTGGGAGTGGGTGAATGGGTAGAGGAACACCCTCATAGAAGCAAAAGGGATAGGGTGAGAAGGATGGTACAGAGGATTAGTGGAGGGGTAACTCGGAAGGGGGATACTACTTGAAATGTAAACAAATAAAGTAATTAGTAAAAAAAGAAAGAGACATTTAAAGAATCATAATTTCTCCAAAAATTAGGATACAATATAAATTACATGAGGGGCTTCATGAATCTAAAGGAGCTAAGCAGCTGCATTAATGAGTCGCTTATCTGGCAGATATAAAGGCAGGCAGATTCAAGAGTTCAAGTTCAACCTACAGCCTAGAGTGTTCAGGCCCAGGTGTGGTAGAAATGTTTCTCCTAAGATCTTCTAAGAATCTAGTTGCTGAGGGCACAGGAAGCTGGTTCACAGGATAATCGCAAGGGACCCTGGAATAAATGACTGAATTGATATGTAAATAAAAATCTGGGTTCTGTCTGCATGAGATAATATAGCAGAAAGTGATAGCAGTTCATTTTTAGAGTTTTTCTGTACTGATAGCTGTGCTTTCTGGAGCTACCTGGAGAATACAAACAGCTCTTCAAGAGTATTTTCTAACAGGATTCTGATTTTGGTCTGAAAAATCCATGGAGAGCAAACACAGCTCTTTTAGAATTTTTCATAGCTATTTTAGAATATTTTCTAACAGGATATCTGACCAAATCCCAAGAATTACCTAGAGAGCTGACACAGCTCTTTTAGGATGTTTTCTAGCAGCTACCCAGAGAAGGCTGTCTGAACACTGAACACAGCTTTTTAAGATATTTTCTGGCTTTCTGATTTTGATCAGAAAACCTAAGAATTACTTTTAGAATTTTTCTAACAGGATTTTTGACTTGCTTAGAAAAATCTAAGAATTTTCTATAGCAGCTTTTCTGACTTTGGTCAGAAAATCCATGAGCTATCCAGAGACCTTTTAGAATTTTTACTATCAGAGAGAGCTGTCCTAAACAGAACGTTTTTAGAATAGAAAGAAAAAGCTCTCTAGAACAGAACACATAGAGAGAGGAATCTGGAAACCCAACTCAGCAGAACGTAGGCCACCAGCTTGGACCCACTATTTGACTTTGAGTCCTCTCTTTTACCTGTTCTCAAACACCTCTCCCTCAGGAACCCCTCTCCAAGTGGAAGCTGGTCCTTGGCACAGTATTTATGGTGCTTCAAAGATCAGAGGCCTAGGCCAGACCAATGACTTGTGGCAATTAGTATTTGGATGTAGAGCTTTGTGGCTATATATGTGGAGTGACACCACTGTTTCCAATGACTCTGCAACTAATTTGTGGTGGAGGAGTGGGAAGGATGGAGGAACGTAGCTGTGCTTACACTATGGAGAGGTTAAACCAGGTTGTTGCAGTCCAGAGCTACCACTAAAGGCTATGTTGATGTGCATGGTCTTATACTGCCTCCTGATGCCATGTTAATGTCCTTGGGCCATGGTGCTGCTAGGGGACCATGTCTAGGTTCATGATTCTGCTGCAGTGTCTGTGGCCCGTGCAACCCGTGTTACTACAGAAGGCCATCACATGTCTGTGATCTGTGCCATGTCTTTGGGCCTAGATGCCAACCAAGAACCATGGAAAAGCTGGAGCCAAGGTGGATGTCCATGATCCTGATGACTGTAAAGGGCAAGGAAGCTTCTGCAGTGGTGTAAATGACTGCAGATTCACAGTTAAGAAAGAGAGACATAAAAGGCTTCTGTGACAACCCCTAACCCTTCAAGTAACAACATAGTCAGGAAGCTATGAAAAAATAGCTCTTAAAAATTGTGATAAAGATGCTGCAACACAGCTTTCTACAGTTGATGACTACTGGTGGGGGTGGGGTGCAGAAGGTCTCACTTTTCTTTAAGGGGCTAGTCATTAGAGTTAGACCTTTCCTCAGTGACTGAGTAAAAGTAAGGACACAAGGGTGAGAGGGTGAACTTGCCAGTATGTACGGGGCATCAGGATGCATTAAGTGAAATTCCCAAATAAAAATGAAAGTATTACCTAAAAAAAAAAAAAAGACTAAAGAGATTCTAATTGCATTTACCTTAAAGCAGTATACCATTTTACAAGAAGGTAAATAAAAATGCCTCAAAGAATAGGAAGAATTGCATAACTACTTAATCCTATAATTGCAGAGAAATATAATAGAACTATTTCAAATCTAAAGACTTTTTAGGCCCAAAGTAGGTGTTTGAAAAGAGCATT
This sequence comes from Grammomys surdaster, assembly GCF_004785775.1. NCBI lineage: Eukaryota > Metazoa > Chordata > Mammalia > Rodentia > Muridae > Grammomys > Grammomys surdaster. The sequence continues at coordinate 1,010,516 of NW_021604651.1, forward strand.
TTAATTAAGGAAAAAAGCCCAAGACACTAACATATTCTGAACTGCTCTACTGCTGCGGTCAGTTTGATTGTCTGTATAAGTTGATTGTCATTACTCATATGATATATGGTTATGAATTTATCTGACGTAAAATATTATCTGTGAACAGAAAATCTAATTATGATGATTTTGTTTGTTGCATTAGGCAACAAAGAATCACTCAACCTTTGAGCAAATATATTCCCAGAAGAAATCAAAGGAGCTGGTCTGGCTTCTCTGTCTACTTTTTCACAAAAGTGTATAAACTTATCTTTTCTCTGCTCTCAATTCTCTCTCTCTCTCTCTCTCTCTCTCTCTCTCTCTCTCTCTCTCTCTCTCTCTCTCTCTCTCTCTCTCTCTCTCCCTTGTGCTAGTTTTTAGAGATTTTACTGTTTAGAGGCTCCCTGGGCTCAGAATCAATGTTCTCCCTAGTCCTAAGCATCCCACATGAGTGCTGGGACTCAAACTTTGGACTTGTGGAAGAACACTGGTTCTCTAAACCTTCAGGCCTTCTCCCCAGATCCTCTGCTAGCATTTTTCTTTTACATTATGTCAACTTTATAGAAAATAACTGCTACAAACATGAAGAAATGGCTACATTTATATGATAACAGTTTCTGACATTCTTTTCTTAATTTTACCAAAAAAAGTTGAACGTTATTTGCATCTGAATTTGCATGAAATAATAGGAAGAAAAGCAGCAAAACCTGTTTGTCATAAATTTTAGTTTTTAAAATATGATAAGCATTGTTTGAAAGACTTAATTTATTGTGTATCTAAATCTCTATTATATATTTCCTACTATATTGTTTCACAATTGTTAATTAAATATTGCTGTATTTTGTGTATATAATACATTTATATATAAAAAACACATACACACATACACATATGTCAGGGTGTAGGTCCATGTTCTGCTTCCCTGCTGTGGTGTTAGGACACCGCTCAGGGGAGACAAAACTCAGAGGTGCTTTGCTATGTCTCTTCCCTGCCACCATTAGGTCATGGGGATCATAGGTTGCTGATACCCACTCAAGGTTCCTTAATCTGATCGACCTTCTCAGTTTTTCTGTCTGGTGACATGGGTCCACATACTGCACAGGAGGGTGCATGCATATTTCAGACAAACACACAACATTGAATAAGAACGAAAAGTATATCTGAATATGTCATTGTTGAATACACACAATCATATTAGTATAATGGGCAAAGAAAGATGTTTCTCAAATAATATAAAATATTTGTTTCAAAATCTTTCAAATATGTATCATGAACTTCCTTTATAATACTTAAAAAACAAGCATATAAAGTAAGTAAACGGCCTAGAGAAATATTTCCATTTCTTAATGTATAGTATGAATGTTGATTATATTATTTGTCCTACAAAATAGGACACTATTGTGAGTTACAATTCAGACTAATATAAAATCATACATGCTTAAAATACTCATCTGTTGTCTATGAAATTTGAATTTTGTACTTGTATATGCTAGCTTTACTACAAAGATTATTTAAAATATATTGTGTGGTAATAAAATTAAAACATTTCCATGTGCATCATACTGGCCAACTTGGCACCAATTAGAATCACTTTGAAAGAGTGAATGATTGAATGATTATCTTAATCATTGAATGATTAACTTAATCAGACCGGCCTCTTATCAAGTCTACAGATTATTTTATTGATTAATGATTAATGATTATGTAGGAAAATCCAACCCATTGTGGGGAGTGCAAATAAGCCTGCACTGTATAAGAAAGGTAGCTGAGGTATTCTGTGAGGTAGAAATGAAATCTGAAGCAACCCTTTCCACTTCAAGCAACCTTTGGTCAGTGTTGTTACCACAGTAACAGAAAGCAAACTAGGAGAGTCATTGGTCTTACAAGGTAGGCAGTGCGATGTTTGGAACTTCAAACTGGAAAAGCCATTGAATGCTTGGAGATTATTGGTACTACTCTGTGGGAGCATCAAAGATAAAAACTCTGAGAGAAATACAAATACAAGAGCCTGCCTTGTAAACCGTCAGAGAGAAGTTGAAGGGTTCTTCAAAGAATATTGGAGCTGTTTGTGTGATATAGTTGAATTAATAATCTGTGTAAGTAAAACCTTTGCTTTTCTGAGATAATAGAATACGTAGTTAAGCTGGGGCTGAAAAATCAGCTGTGATTAACAAGAGCCCATCAACATTTAGCCAACATCAGGACCCCTGCACCATATAAAAATTGAACAGTCAAGGAGGTGAGGAACATTCAGTGTGGCAGAACTCAGGAGCATACGAAGGTCTAGAATTTATGTAAAAACAAGAAAGCCTTTTCAAACAGGCATTATCAGAGAGTCTGAAGCAGCTGCCTGCTGAAAGTTACTGTGGCCTAACATCTGTAGTGATTTAGTAAGCAGGGTCATTGTTGCTATGGATGAAAGCCTTACCTCTGGCAGGGAAAGTCAGAAGGCAGATGGAAGGGGTTCATTCAAGAATTAAATAGATCAGAAACATGCAAAAAGTGTGCGAACAGTTCACCTATAGAAAAGAAGCAGGGATACTAGAAATGTACAATTTGCTCATGATTCTTCTATAACTGATAATTATAATGAAAATATATATTTTACTGCATTTTGAGTTTCTTTGGCTTGTCTTGTTCAAAATTAAAAAAAATATATATGAATGGTGTAGAATTTTCTATTCAATGAGTTCCTGTATGTGACATGTGATGACTGAATGATTTAAAAAACAACAACAAAAACAAAACAAAAAAAATAGAGGAATACTAGTCAAGTGTATGAAAACAAGTCAATGGAGATATAAATTGGTCCAGGCATACAGGAAAAGTACCTGTAAGCTGATTTGTATAACATGAGTTCAAATGTGTGGGGGGGGTGGTGGGGGGGGTGGGGGGGGGGGGGTGTGTGTGTGTGTGTGTGTGTGTGTGTGTGTGTTGAGGTTGTGGGCATTGTTTCTCAGGGCTATCTACCATGTTGACACATAGTCTTTCATTGGCTTCAATCTGTTGAGTAGACTATGTCTGGCCAATGATCCCCAGGAATCTACCTGTGCTCATCTCAGAATTGGGGTTACTAGTCTGTGCCACTAAACCCTGCATTTTTATAATTTGTCTTCTGGGACAGGACTCAACCTCAGGTTCTAATGTTATTAAGATAATCACATTACCTACTGGGCTATCTTGTCAGCCTACAAAATGAAGTGTTGATTTAGAAAATTTAGACAAAATATCCTGGGATATGTTGCTAAAGTATTTTGTTTGCCTAATACAATGATATTTCATTATGGAAATGGTTAATGCAGTCACAGAATCTTTCCTTGCCCGTAATAATTGTGGTAACATCACATCCTAAAAGACAAGTCAACAAGAAAGATAGCCATAAAACCCAGGAAAAACTTTTATGTTCAGTTTCCAGGAAGAATGGATGGTCATATAGAAACGTAATTGAACAAAATAGAACGATCTCATAACATTGAACTAGGGGACTTACATCTATTTAAGGTCTCCTTGATTTCTTTGTGTAATATTCCTTCTTTTATTTATGAAGTGGGGTCCATAATGAATGGGGCCCATTATGGCAGGAGAGAGAGCATGGTCATTCTAGGGTTTATGATATGCTTCTTACAGACAAACTATGATTTCTATGTCATGCCTTTGGGAAGAGAGCTGTTGGGTTCTATGACTTTCTTAGGGAAAGGAGAGACGCCAGAGCCAGGAGGAAGGATCAGGTTAAAGAAATTTTAACTCTTTCCGTCACCATAATAAAATGATGTGCTTTGAGTCATTCATTTTGGAACTCTAACATTATATTTTACTTAGGAAATAATACTTTTTAAGGAAATTGCATCAGAAGTGATCAAATTGACCAAATGTATTTTATTTTGTAACTTATGGCTCTCAGTAGTGAATATTAACTACACTTGTAAATTTCTGAATGTTCAAAAATCGGAGTTTAAGTGGGATAAAATTTAAAACATCTTTGGCATCTGTTTTAAATAACCTGTTAAACTTCATGTTTTTAAATGAAAGTTTTATGCAAAGTTTTCAAATTCATTACAGAGCAGTAAAACCTATTTCATTTTAAAGAGACTATCCTTGACTCCTTTTGGACAATCCAAAGAAATTACTGCATGTAGATAAAGATAAATCAAACATAAATCCTCCTCTTAGGATGTCACAATAAATGCTATGTAAAACTAAAACTATTTTAAAATACGATAATATCAGAGAAGAATCTGAGACAATATTATGCTTTTGCATTAATAATCATATGTGTGTGGAAAAATAGGAAAAACTCTCACTTTAAGAAAGGTATAGTCTTTTTTATATTTATAATAGTGTTGAAAAGTCATATTGAGAAAAGAGCCTTATTTCAAGTTGTTTACTCTCTTTACCTCAGTAGAGGCAGTGACATGAAGACAGCTTTTTGAAACTATGTGGAATGGTAATCAGAGTATGTTTGACCTAATATTTTTTATAGTATTAAATTTCCATACCCCTGGAAGCAAGGGTTTTATTTCTACCTCTATCATCTCCTTTAAAAATCTAATATTGTTACCCATGTGGGGTGTTCTTTGTCTTGACATCCAAACAGCTCTCCTTGTACCAAAAACATAATTATGATAGCTCTTATTCATCTGACAAGCCTGCTGTCTATATGTTATATGTGTTCAGTGAAGTTTCAAATGTTAAACTCCCCACTTACAGGGTGGCAAAAATAAGAGCTGACTTTATTCCTCACTGCTTTCTCTCTATCCCTAACATTGTTCAAGATTGAATAGTTGATGAATAATGAGTATCATACAGAAACATTGAGTAAAATTATAAAAGGCTTAATGTACAATGCAATGGTCACCAATGTAAAGCCAAGTTTGCTGATCTTCAATCATCTTACTAATTATTTTCTATTACCTAACACATTATACCTGCTTACATTTGCTTCTATACTACTGGTCCTTTATTTACATTAGCTTCTCAGAATGGCCTGGGTATGCTTTCCTTATCACATACTAAGCATGTGAAAATTGAATTTCCGTATATGTGTTTAATTTCCTCTTTTGACAAAGACAATGTGTTTCTCTTGACTCTTCCTCATTAAATAATTTATTGGGCTTCATCTTTTTTTTTTTATCATTCAACAAGTTAGCTGATGTTTCCTCTCTCACCTCTCTTCATTGTTTCTTGTGCAGTGTTAAATCCACATAATCATTTTTCCCCTGGAAAGCTATTATTTTTCTAGATACATGTGCAAGCCTATCTCTTCCTAAAACTTTTCAGATGTAGCACTCTTTCTATAGCTTCATTTATTTTTTCTTTAAATTGCTTACTTTCAATGTATTATCAAGTAGTAACTTGACTCATACATTAGGGGGATTTTAGCTATAGTCACTTAACCCATACATTAGGGGGATTTTATCAATAGTCATAGTTCTTTATAATTTTCAGTTAACTAAACCCTACCAGCATCCATATTTTATCTGTCTTTTGAAAACGATTTATTTTTTCTTGCTGTCCCTAATAACTTTTGGATTTTAGCCCCTAAGCCACTGTTGATATTGAGTGTTCTTTATGAATACCAGTTTTGATCATGTCACTCAGTTATAGTGACTATTTTTGGTGACTTTTCATTTTGCTTTGCATAAAGTCTAAAACTCTTAGCATTTCTATAGTACATCACATAACTGATAAGCATCTAGGTAGAAGGCCATATTCTTTGCTCTTTCTCCCTTTGGTATTTATGCATGGACCACACCAGATCACCTCTCTTTTCTTTCAGTGTCAAGTATAATTTCAGTTTTTAAATAAGTATTACACAACTGATCCAATTACTCAGAAGATAAGACTTCAAATACTATGTGATATATGCTTTTTAATTATAATTTATATCATTTTTACTTTTGTTAAAAATTTGTCTTAATTATTTAGTATTTATCCTACCCATACACAAAACCATTTCAGGAAGTTTAAGGGGAGGTCTAATTTTCTATGAGATGATTTTGTTTCTGCCCATGTAAGTTCCCAGTTAAAAGTGAGTAAACTTAATGAATGACATAGAGGTTTAAGATCTAACCTGGATTTAATCGAGTACCCTGAATGCCAGGATGGGAACTCAGCCTCCTTGCTGTTTTTGTACTGGAATGTAGGGTGCCACTCCTTTCTGTGTCTATTTCCAGTTTAATTCTTTACATACAAAGAAAATTCACTAATTGCAACTGAAAAACAGACAAAACAATACAGTTGTGTATCATGGCGATTCATGCTTATGCCAACTGGTTATTGGTTATTTATATTAAATCTTCATATCAAGGGATTTAATGACAAAAATTGAAAGAATATTTATTTCAATCCTCCAAGTTTATAAGTATGTATTCAACTTTCTTTTCATGTTTCTTTTTCTGTCATCCTATCAGAGCTACATCCTGAAGCTGAAGTCAGGAGACTCTAGCTTAGAAAACGTCTGTCAAAATATGTGGAAAGCTCAGTTGTAAGTGAAGAGAAAGACTCACGTTAAAGATGTTCAGCTCATGCTTATTTTAATGCAGAAAAAGACTAATGACCTCTCAACTCAAAAGAGGATAGATGAGTTCAGGTTTCTAAGAGGAGCTCCTTTCCTTTAGGAGAACTGGAATAATAAACTGTCAGTCTCTCCAACTTGGTTTCTGCCTGAGTAGGTTTTATCAATGGTCCTGTCATGATGCTGAAATTGGGAGCTCCTGCTGTGTTGTTTCATAAATCTAATTATCTTGAATCCTTGCAGTATCAGCAGAAAGAAGAAGTAAGAGCAGCTCTTGTGTAACTTTTTTACCCTCAATTTAACATTGTGGGGTTATTTAATGTGTTCACCGAGAATTATACATTCGTATTACTTATTGAGTATAGGCCTTGAAAAGCCAGAAATGATCCTTTTCTTTTGTTATTCTTGAAAAGTTAAGTTATTGGAGGATTAATATTTTTTGAATGGCTAGTATATAGGATGATTTTAAAAAATAGTCCCTATTCAAAATATTTGAGCTTATAATATAACCTATGTTCACTACTCTCTCTCTTCACTGTCTAATATTCCTTTTTCTGAGGTCCATTCTCCTGGTGTATGGCACTACGTGGATAAAATCCCTTCCTTCACAAAGTTCTATCCAAATTTCAGTTACACATCTACATCAGTTTGATCGCATTAGTGATAAACCCAGAGTTGCTAGCAATGCCTGGGTGCTTCAATGTGCAAAATAGGAATCAATTTCCCTTAGTGTAAGTTAACCAAACATCACTCCAGAATTGAATTACTGACATATCATTCTCTGTTTCTTCTGTAATACCCTATTGGTATGTTCTATGAGATTGAATCTGTGCCTGTCTAAATTTTGTTCTGTTTTGTTTATTCCTGTTCCCCTATCTGAGGTGTCTGTGTGTGTGTGCGCTTGTGCATGTGCGTGTGCGCGTGTGCGTGTGTGTGTCCCTCTCTAACAAAGAGCTTTTATTCTATGTTTTCTGAATAACACAGAAAGCAATGTATGTGGATATGGTAATAAATACTTCAAGAAATCCTTTAGCAGTTTTATAGATAAGAGCCCACCTGACCTAGACCACAAACAATTGTTACTAATCAATACATTCATATGAGATATTCATTTACAAGGCCACATTCAACATATACTTTCAGTTTCCAAGATTTACTATATCATACATTCACATACACATATTATCTGTGATATTTTGCATGGAAAATTAGCACATCATTTTTAATTACAGCTATATATATAACATATAAATAAAATATATAAATTACATATATATATATATATATGGATGTATATGTATAAAATAACAGCTATGTATTATATTTTAGATTAGATTGCCAAAGTTGATTGCATGGGAAATCCAAGGCAAGTAAATTTGGTTGTTACATATTTATCGTAACAGCAGGTTAAACAAGCATGTTGAATGCACAGTAGGATAGCAGTTGTAAGTTTTAAGTGACCTTGAGTGTACTATTATCTATAATTGTAAGGCCCAGAAAAAGTTCCAGTCTTTTTGAATATAAAAAAAGATAAAATATCACCACACAGTTTTATTAAATTTTATACCTACATATTGTAACTATGATAAAAATAGTTATGAGTATCCAGTGATAAGACATAAAACAAAATTTCTACACTGTTAAATCAGTTAATATTTTACAAGTCTTTACACACACGCACACACACATGCACACACACATGCACACACATGCACACGCACACACACATGCACACACGCACACACGCACACATGCACACACACTGCAATCATGACAGTCCTCCAGCGTTAACCTTGCTTGTGGTCTGTGATGCTGAACAAAGAAGCATGAGACAGCCTGCCACGCCCAAATCTTACAGCTTTACCAACCCCCCTCAGACATGCTCATTCACCACACTGCATTAACCGGAAGCTGTCTAAATATATTAGCCGATACCAAGCGTATTTTATAATACCATGTAAATTATTAACTGGATTTCATTGTAGAGCACAAAGCTATTTTTCCATTGGTATGGTGTTGGATCAGATGCCTGGAATCCTATATTGCTCTTAATCTTCGTTAAGCATTAAGAGAAACTATAGTATTGCATACTGATAGACTGTACTGATTTCAGCTTAAAGCTGAAATCTGAAAGCAAGATTAAAAATTAAAACAAATATTCTGTCAAATATTTATAATTTTTGTGTCAGTGTAAAATCAGAAATCAACCAAGTGTTTATAGAAAGGGACTAGGTACTAATGGTAATGGATACATTAATTGGCTTGGTTTAATCACTCTATATATTCTGTTTGTATATTTCCACACAATAGTCATGTGCATATATATATATATATATATATATATATATATATATATATATATATAATATCATGATCTCACTTTGTATCCTATAAATATTTATAATAGTTTATCAACCTGTAATTAAATTAATCATAGTCAATAGTCCTTACCATCTGTCAAGAATGTTTTTTGTTATGTGACAAATTTTTTAGTGTCCATACATTTTCAGGAGAATCTCTGCTACTTGTCCACAGACATGGTAACAAGTAACTAATGGTCTTGGTATGCATAGTCTTTGGTAGCTGCCTTCTTTGTAAAACTGAGAAATGAGTAGAGCAGAATCGCTTTGTGTCAGTGCTGCACACTGGGATGCTGCACACTGGGAAGTTAGGTTTACTTTGCTTTCTTAATCTTATTATTATTACATTTCCTGGTGTACAGTATCAAGCACAGAGCCGCGAATATGCCATATGCTAATTAAAACTTCTGCCAAAAAGCTATGGCTCTAGCTATATACTTATTTTTTAGATGAACTAATAATTATTTTTTAATTTATAATGCTTCTAAAATTAACTAAAATAAATACTTTGTTACGCTATATATATATATATATATATATATATATATATATATATGAATGCTGTGTGGATATACACAAAAATAATATATGGAATTTTTACTTTATGAAGATATTTTACTTAAATATGTCAATGTATATCTGTCTCATAGAATATATCTATTAATTTTTATGCTACAATTTTCAATCTCTATCAAGACAGCATAACAATCAGTCAGTCTCTATATAGGAACAGCAATAGTTACTTGCTTTTTGTTTTCATTACAACACTGCACAGAATGTTTAACTATTATCACATTTTATGGAATGTTATTTTAGTTCAAGAGAAAAAGAAGATAAAAAATTGTGAAAATTAGACCCTCTTTTTTTTTAACTCAAAATATTTGCATGGTGGACCTAGAGGGATGAATCTGTTCTAGCAATGCTTTCTGCGATCCAGTTTCTAGCACCCACATGGCAGCATACATCTACTCGTGACTCCAGATACTATGCTTTCTCTAGCCTCTGTGGGCTACTGTTTGCACATAAAAATCACACAGGCACACATATAAATTTAGAGATGAATAAACACAAGTACATATGGTGTCAGAAATGTCTAACACTAACATGCCAAACCATATTTTTCTGTGACTGGATACATGAGTCAGAGGATCACTGAACTAAAACTAAAAAGCTGTGCTTTTAAAAGAAATTAAATAAAAAATAAAATGTGTGTGTGTGTGTGTGTGTAAACCCATGGGCTAAAATGGTTATCAGAACATGCCCATCTGGAAGAAGCATCACATCAGACACAGGGAGTTTAAGTCCTAGCTTTCTGTCTGTATCGCTGTGGTATTAATGCCCCCATTTTATCTGTGACATGGGGACACTAATAGATACCATTCCATCGAGTTTTAGACTGGTGGACAAGAGTAATTGCACATTGCAGCACTTAACATACAGCCTGACATTTAGCAAGTATTCCACAAATGTTAGCCCTAATAATAGTAGTAATAATACTTTGCTGTAAAACTTTCTCATCTAATATCTGGGAAAAATAATGTCCTAGTGATTTCTGGAGCAGTGCAGATAAAGAAATCTCCATTGAATACGAGACCAAAGATTAAACGGCACATTCGGGATACACGGGTGCCCAAAATGTTGATAGACACAAAGAGTAGCATGAACAGCAAGCAGGAAATATGACGTGACAAAGGAACATCACAGTCTCAGAGGTACTAGAGCCACATGGGTTCTCTTCAGGTTCCTTAGGACAAATTTTTATTAGTTGAATGCAATTCATTGCTTCAGAAATTTTTGAAAAATTGCCACTGTTCATTTCAATATAATTTGAATATGCATATATTATTGACCTGACATTAAAATGTCATATTTTATTTTAAAGTTTTAGTTTGAGAGTATTTTTATTAATCCTTTGAAAATTTTATATAATGTGTTTCAATATGTTAATGCTCCTGGACGCCCTCCTTTACCACCCTTTCACCTACCATCTCCCTTCCCATACCATTTTGGGAAGATTTTTGAGATTTTGTTTTCTTTTTTCCTTCTCTCTCCACAAGCCCAGTTTGTATTGTCCATCTCGTTTGTTTTGCAGGATTGGAGCCTTTTCTAGGTTTTTTTTTGTTTTTAGCCTATCAGAGTCCCATCATTTAAAACAACAACAATAACAACAACAACAACAAAAACAACAAAAAAATTTTCCTCTCCCAACAGCAAGGAAATGCTAACAGGTCTCAGCTAATTGTGGGATTCCATATGTCCGTTTGCACTTTATGACAAAGTTTTGCCTAGCTGGAGCTTTCACTGGTCTTGTGCATGCTGTCTAATTACTGTGAGTTCCTATGTGAATCAGTGCTGTTTTGTCTGGAAAACATTGTTTCTTTAAAATCATTTTTTTCCTTTAACTCTTTAACAACCATCTAATCTTCCTTTCTGCAAAGATCCCCCTGGGAAAAGAGATTAAATTTTAATAATAAACATGGAAAATTATTTAAATGTCAGATTATTGCTACATACTTTTTATTTCTCATTCAACAATGATCAAATATGCAAATTTCAAATAATTAAATAGCTACAAGATAAATTCAAAACATTAAAGACATGTATTTAAAAACTCACTGTTTAAAAACATCTTGGTGCTTGTGTTTGGTATATTTATTGGTAGATGACTATGAAGCAAATAAAATGTCTAAGTATTAAGAGTAGGTTGATCATCTTTCTTATGCTGGGACTGAGTCTTGGCATTCATCAACAGCTGAGATATCTTGCTTATTACAAAACAGAGCTCAAGCTGCTGATTATACCTCAGAGTACATGGAGAAACAACTATATTTTCATGGTAAATCTATACTGGTAGATGCTCAAGAAAGATAGAAAATATGTAAATTGTATGTACAAACTAGGGGAATTGAAATTCACACTTCTCTCAATCCATATGAAAACCAATGATGTTGTGCTTCCAATTTTTACCAGCAGTCACTTAGTACAACATATTTGCCACTATTCCAGCTTGTTTGATAATCATACGAGTGTACATCCTTCTCATAATGGGACAGCCCTGTGCTCAGAATGATTCATGATTACATAGAGGTGGCATGCCATTGCACACACTGAAGTTTTCCATATGAAAAGTGTGGAAACAATGACTATAACAACTCAACAATAAAATTTAGTGAAATGTCACACAGGGAACTTCACCTGCCAAAGAGGTGGCAAACACATCTTCTGTAGTTGGGAGTGTACAACCGTGACCATAGTATACATAGGCTCAGATCTTTATTGCTGGCAAAGACAAGGTCCCAGTGAGCTGATTACACACTAATTTAACTCCAGTTCTCCAGTCTCTCATCCTGGTTCCTAAATCTGATTTTCTTGCCTTTCTGACATCTGAAAAGTCTTTGAGGTTTGACTTCTATCACTTGCCTCAGAGACTCCAGGTGGATTCTTTTATGATTAATAAGCATTGACCCATACTTCATGGAATGATAATATGATGGATCACCAAGTGTTTTATTCAGAATTCTAGAGAAAATCTTCCCAAGGAAAATGAATTTAATAATTAGAATATTGGTCATATTTTAGGCCACTTAACTTGTATGACAACAAAACTTATTCAGCCAAAATGTTTTTACTCAAATTTGACTTATCGAAACTATAAATTCAGACTAGGTGGATGTCTACAAACATCTGGCTTCTTATTCTTCAAACAATGACTTCATCAACATAATTGAGTTGCTTCATTCTTTTTATTCACTAGGAGTTAGGAAATATTCTTACTAACATTTAAACTACTTGTTATGATTTGAGGTGGAGTGGATCTTGAAAGAATTATAGAAGGAGGAAACATAATCAGAATACATTGTATAAATAGCAAAAGATAACAAAATAGATATCTCATTGGGTTAAAAATATTTTTTAAAAAATACTCAGTTTCTTTTGAAACCTATTTACTGTGATACAATATAAATATAAAAGAATACAGCCTTATTTGTATCAAATCCATTGAAAATTTATTATCACATATTAATTTAGAATTACAAACATGCTGAAATAAAAAGAAATCTTATTTAATTTTATGTGCATTGTATTATGCATAGGATCAAGTTTTAAACAAGTGTTCTTGCTGTGTCTTCAGAAAAAAATGAGAAAGAAAAATTGTGCTCGAATATATCAATCTAAAATTATTAACTGAGCAAAACCTGCCAAAATCATAAATTCCGTGAACCCTATATAACTGACTCCTAGGTATATTTAGTTATTTTTCCAAAATGTTATTATACATGGTAGTAAATACACACAATCTAAATTATTTTTTGATCCTCATTACTGTCATTCAGCCAATATGACAATGACAATGTTTTTGTTATATTCAACATTGTCTTTGCTGTCCAATTTATTTTCAATGCATATTTTATTTGCAGTTCTTAAAGAGTCTCTGGGCTTCTCTTTATATAATTTACTGAAATGTTTTGTTGTTGACATACATAAAGCTTTAGATTTGACAAAAGAGAAATTCACTAAGTGGAAATATATTTTGCTAAAATGTATTTCCTGCAATTGTCATCCATCACAGAAATTCTTTAAGAGTATATTAGTTCTGTGTGTTTAGGTATAGGAATATACCACTGGTCCCATAAGGAAACTGATGTAGTAGCAATCTGCACCTTTCAATTCTTTTTTTTTATTTTCACTTTTTGTATTTTTAATTTGTAATTTTATTACATTTATCTTTTCTCATTCTTCTCTGCAAATTCCCCAATATTTATCCATACAAATAACATTATAAAGATTGAAATATTTTAATAATACTAGAAATTTTAGATATAGGACATTTGGGTACAATATTCAATATTAAACTGGTAATCATTTTGCTGAGAAGCTAAACTTTGTATCAAGTAATCTTGACACTTTCAGAGCATAGGAACTTCCCAAGTTTGGAATGTTGATATAGGCAGGTATTTGGGGGCCTTTCAGGACTGATTATAGGTCTGGGCCAAAGAGCTCAGTGCCACCTAGACTTTGATTCTTTAGACCTAACAGAGAACTGAGTCCTTGGAGTTGTATGCTGACCTTGACATTTGTACTGTGGTAAGTGTGAATACACACATCTTTTTTAATTTAAAAAAGCCCATGAGTTTAAAGCCAAACCAACACAAACAAAAAAAAACTTGTGTTTTCTCAACCCTATACAAAGAATTCCAGTCAATGAAGGAATCTTGAAAGTGGGCAAAATAGCTTTCCCAATGTAGAAAATACTAATTGCTTATCCAGTACACAGTAGTCAGCTCTAAAACATATACATTTAAGTAACAGCATGCCAATTAAACAGATTGTATTTATACATTTTGTGTGTATGTGTGTATACGCACACTTTTATATGTGGAACAACAAATCATAAAAACTTGAAGCCTTCAATTTGAAAGAGAACAAGGAGGAGTATTTTGGCTGGTTTGGAGGGAGAAAATGGAAGTGAGAAATGATATAATTAGATTATAATCTCAAAATTTAGTTTTCAATTTAAGCTAGATAGTCAATGTTGGTAAAGGGGGTGGTGGAGGTGTTAATGTCCTTATCAAGGACATTCAGACAGACTGTATATCCCTTCTTCATTATGAAGTGACAATAAGAAGATAATAAGCTACGAAGAAAGAAGTTGATTCTAATTAGTCTACAGATCTTTCAGAGCCTTGATCTTGGGCTTCCTAATTTCCAGGGCATGAAGAAATAAATTTCTCCTTTACAAATCAGCACATAATAGTTTGCAATAATAACCTAATGATCTAAGACAGCCTTTATCCAGCTTCCTTTTTTTTTCATTCCCTATTAAAGCATCTACAAGGGAAACAAAACCTTTTTAAATTTTTAGTACATTATTGGAAGATGATTGGTTTACTGTCCCCTGAGCATGGAGGGAGCTGGGAATGCCTTGTAATCTTGCAAATCCTTGCCTTTATTTCCTACTATGTTACAAAACAGAAAACTGTCTAATTTCATATTTGCCCATATTATTTTAGGTCAGGAATTCTTTGTGAGTTGTGACCCCTTTGGGAATTTAAAGACCCTTTCAGGGAGTCATCTAAGATAACTGGAAAACACAGATATTTACATTATGATTCAGTATCAAAATTGCAGTTAGGAAATACAAACAAAAACAATTTTATGGTTGGGAGGAACTGTATTAAAGGGTCACAGAATTAAGAAGACTGAGAATCATGGTTCTAGATTGAAAAAATTTATACATATTTTTTAATTTTATCTGAACAGTATGTCTTTACTAAAAACCAGCCTTTGTATTTATTTGTAGATAAGAATAATACAGAACAAAACATTTAAGTAGCACAAGGCAGTTCATTTCATTGTGCAGCAATGGAAGAACTAGGTCCTTGCCTTCTGAGTCTAAGTTCAATGATCTTTTACTATATTAAATGATCCCATACCATATTTCCTCGAATATAACCATTTATTAGGTCAAAGTGTTGTCTTCTATACCCATGATAAACCACATATAGAACTTTGCCCATTGTTTTTATTATATGTCACCAGCTAATATGGTTTGGACTTTGATTGATAATTGTCCAAAATGTTGCTTTTCATATATTTTAAGTGTAGTGAATGTTTGGCCAAAGCATTTTTTGCTATGTATTAAGTAAGATTCTAATTTACCTCTGTGTCACACAACTAAGTCTTTGAGATATTTTAGAATAAATAAATTACGGACTTTCTGTGGATTGGCTTCTGATATATGGGGTCAATTTTACTTAACTTCTCCACTATTTTAAGAGTAAATAAAACATAAAATAACATTTTTTTTTGTTTTTCGAGACAGGGTTTCTCTTGTAGCCCTGGCTGTCCTGGAACTCACTCTGTAGACCAGGCTGGCCTGGAACTCAGAAATCCGCCTACCTCTGCCTTCCAAGTGCTGGGATTAAAGGCGTGCGACACCACCGCCCGGCAAAATAACATTTTCAAGTTGAATTTTTACTTTCTATGTCCTGTCTTTATTTCATAAGGATGTGTAAAATTAGTGGGTGAGACTTGAGAGATAGGGCCTATGACTAAGAGACAGCAAATAGACTAGGATTTGAGGATGCTTTCTATTTCCTTCAGATGTTCAGAGGTATCCAGTGTTCTTGACAAAGGAGATCTTGTAATAGTTAAATGGTAGATATACTGTTATTTATTTTGTTCTCAGTTCTGTTCTTTGCAAGATACAGTGAATTTCAGTAAAGCTTCCTACTTTCACTAGGCATTGTGTAAGCAAGACATCAGAATGTTTTATGATACAACTCTAAATTATAAGGTAGCATACAAAGAAATGCTGGCTGGGAGATAAAAGCTCAGAGAAGTAAGAGAAATATCATATTTCAAGACACTAGGTACTGTCTTCTAGATCTACTGATTTAACACATACCTGGTTTCATCACTGAGCTGATCCCGCTAACATCCTGCACATGTCACTATCATTCTAATCTCAGGTTAGTCCAAAGAAACAACACATTTAGAAACAAGCAAACAAATCAAAAGAACCTTCAGGCAGGAATGAAATGCAAATGCACTCTGTCTGCATTCCTAAACAGCTCAGATGTTTCTGATGGAACTGCATGAATGTGTGGACCAGAACTGAAAAGGACTCACTTGGCTGGGAAGCAAGCGTGTGGGAAATAGCACAATTTTTTGACCCAAAGTGAAGTGAGATGCATAAATAAAAGGACAAGATATGTTGTGGAAGCTGAATATTATGCTACAACACACTAAGAATAAATCAACACTATGTTGCCAAGTAGCCTTCAGAGACAAATGAGATTTCTATGACTATTTGGGTGCATGTGATTCTTGTAGAATGCATGTTATACAAATACCAATTGCATGTTCAATAATGAGCACAATGTTGTTCAAGGCAAGAGAGATGAGAGATGAGTCAAACACATAGGAATTCTAGCTCTGGAAATTTGGGTGCGCAAGACACACTACATGATCAACCAAGCAAGCTGCAAAAACAGGGACATTTGATTCTATCAGCAGTGTGTGTGTGTGTGTGTGTGTGTGTGTGTGTGTGTGTGTGTGAGAGAGAGAGAGAGAGAGAGAGAGAGAGAGAGAGAGTGAGAGAGACAAAGACAGAAACAGAGAGACAAAGAGACAGACAAAGAGACAGAGAGATTAGTGTATGGATGTGTTTGTGTTTAAACGTGTGCATATATGGTCCATATTTTTACATATGTGTGCAGAGACAGGTGATACATTTTAACATCTTCTGCTATTACTCTCTATCTTATTATTTCTGACAGTTTCACACTAAATCTATATTCTATTGATTTGGCAAGACTAGCTAGGCCAATGAGGTTCATGAATATTTCTGTCTCACCTACCAGTGCTGGGGTCACTGACATGTATATCTGTAACCAGATTTTTCATCACAGATGAGTGGAACTCTAAACTCAGTGTCTTTATAACTATGCAGTAGGACTTAACTGGCTGAGCTAGCTTACCATGGCCTAAATATCTTCTTTTGGATGCCTGCCTGTATTTTTGCAATTCTAACTCAAATAATTCATCTTTCCTAAATTGTTTCCAACTTTCCAAAGGAAGTAGCCACTCCTTTACCCTTATTATGGACATCTGCTGGGGTTTAAGCTAGCAAGCATCTTTTGTGAAGGATAGTTTCATTTACTGAGAATCAGAAGAGGCATTTCTTCTAATTCTTGGTAACCACAAAGGTTGACATTTATTCGTAAATGGTCATTTTACCAAATTCAAAACAACTGTCCTCTGTGTTTACTGGGAAATTTTGAGAATATGGTGAGCAGGTCATACATTCACATAAACAGCTGTTATCTTGGTAAGACGTGAGTGGACATTGCACTGATAATGGTTGCATATCTGTGGCCTTAATGGTGACTAAGTCAAGAAGTTTTACCTCAGGCACATGTGTTATTTTTGGCAAAGATCTTTGTCACATTCTTGTGTTCTTCAAATTTGATCATAAAGATAATATCTTATAAGCATCACCCATCAATAAACAAGCTGATGGTCAATGAGCTGAGGTAGTGAGAAGGAGGTGGCACACTAGCAGGAAGAGAGATGATTCCAGAAAATAGTGGGAAAATAAAAGGAAATGCAGGGAGAGCCATGAAGAGATTGGAGGAATATGATGAGGGAGAGGCAGAGGAGCTACTGAAGACTGTGCAAAAGAAGAAGCAGGTTGGACTGAAGGACAAACCAAATGGTAGATATACAATAGTGTGAATGAGCTAAATAGGTTACAAGCTAGTGAGCGAACAAGCCAAAGCATATGGCCTAGGTGTTTATCAGTAAATGATTGGTCTCAGATTTGTTATTCCAGAAGTCAGGACATGAAAGGAAAAATGGATTTTTTTAACATCTGATGATGTTTAGAGTGTGTTTGAATGTTCAGGAGACATCCATTATTGTTATTTTTAAATTTATCTTACCAAATAGTATCAGAAAACTATAAACTTTAAACTATTTAAAATTAAATATCTGTTGCCTTCTTGGTGTTTGAATGCTAGATTGTATCTATTCATTCTACAAATTCAAAAAGTATTCAAACAACCTTTGAAAAGTTATCATGTGTCTACTCCACTTGGAAGAACATTCACTCTCAATGGTGTACTTTAAAAATGAATTTTAGGCGAGGTAATTTATATTCTCATTAACAAAAATAAGAGTTTGTAAGTCTTATTATTATAGTTGGCTCTAATTTTATCTTTTTTAATGGAGCTTCCTGAACATATTGAGAACGTCATTTTGAGTATCAGGTACTATGACTAGTTTTATGTCAACTTGACAAAAATTACAGTTATCAGAGGGCGGAACTTCAATTGGAAAAATGTGTCTACCAGATTAGCCTGTGGGTCGTCCTATACATTTTCTTGTTTAATGATTGATATGGAAGGGCTCAGTCACTGTGGATGGTTCCACCCCTAAAATGGTGATCCTGAAAACTTTAGGAAGGCAGGCTGAGGATACCATGGCAAAGCAGCCAAGAGCTGAACACATCCATGGCCTCTGTGTGAGCTCCTGCTTCTACCTTCCTGCCCTACCTGAGTTTTTGCTATTAGTGCCCTCAGAGATAGACTGTTACCTGGAGATATAAGATGAAATAAACTCTTCATTCTCAAAATTGCTTTTGGTCATGAGGTTTTATCTGAACAATAGAAACACTAACAAAAATAAAGGTTGTTAGTTTACAAATTGTGTGTGTGTGTGTGTGTGTGTGTGTGTGTGTGTGTGTGTGTGTGTAGGCCACAGGTCAATCATCTTTGGTATTGATCCTCAGGAAATGAGAATCTTGTTTTCTTGAGACAGAGACTTTCACTGGGTCTCAAGGCTCAATGTTTAGGCTAGACTAGCTGCTGGACTAGTGAGAACCAGGATTCCTAACTGTTAAGGTACACAACACTGGAATTACAAACAGCCTTACCTGTAGGGCTTTTTACTTGGTATCTAGGGATCAAACTGAAGGCCTCATGCTTATGAGATAAACAGTTGACAAATTGAACTGTGTTCTCAGTCTCTGACATCATTTTTACATGAAATTTTAGTGAATCCTCTGTTCTATGTTTCAAGAATGTTTGTGTCTATGGAATGAAAAAATGATTTAAAGAACTATTTTAAAATGTCACATTTTAACAGAAAAACAAAATCTAAGAGCTACATAATATTTGCTGATGTTATTATGTATATGAAAGTATCTTATTCTTTCTAGCCTGGTACCATTTTGTAGATGTTAAATTGAGGTTGAGGGAGTATGTTGCTTGTCCAAAGTTGCAGGGTATTATGAAATCAGTGCCTTTAATTATTGTGCTGGTGTCTAATGGCATTAAGTCAAATACACAGGTTTGGCCTTAAATACACAGTCAGAAAATCTTGAATGTATTAAAAACTTTATCTTTGAACTATACACAAGTAAAAAGAGCCAGTAAGGCAGTAGGCATTCCTTACTTATCACCACTGTTTGTAATGGATGTGAGATAACCAGCTTTACTTTAAGCTCTTGCTTCCATAGGCTCTAACTTGGAATTGTATGATAACATTGGCTCTTTTCCACTTAAATTGATGTTTAAGGTTATTTTACTCTAGAAATAGATATGGAACTAGGACACTCCTGTATTTTAAATTTTCTTACATTAGGGAACGTTTGTGTCGTTTTTATATTGTGCAGAATAGAAATGCTCTAACTTGTGTTGCCTACATGTTGGACTTGGCTCTTCCAGCTCCCTTCTTGACCAATACATGGAATCTTATTGTGTTACAAAATTAAAACTATTTTCTATCTGTCGTAAGTTTAGAGAAATTTGCTGATTTCTGCCGAAGAGCATTCAGTTCTAAAAAGAATTCATACCAGACTTCCCACATCTCTTTTGAAGCAACAGAAATTAAAAATTAAAACATTAAAAGATATAATTATCTTAAGGTAGAGATATCTTGACTTATGAGGTAGTAAGTCTGTGTAAACTATGGAAAAATTTTAAAAAGATATACAGTGTTGTTACTAGACTTTACAGGCATGTAAATATGTTTCTTAATTTTAAATCATTAAAATATGTAAATCAAAGAGTTTACTGATGGTGCACTAGCATGCGCTGCTGCACTTTGCAGGGAGGAGACAAGGGACATCTTCATCCTATGTTACAGCCCAAGGAAATTCATGCAGTAATTTTTTCTTTGTTAAGGCATTTCTTAATTTTTTCCTTTTAACCTGTCATTATAAGTCAATAATTCAATCTCTCTACAGAGGTTATCAAATATAGAAAAGAAAATTGTTCTAGTATATTGCTGGAATCACAAACAAAATTTGAACTTTTTAACAAACTCCTCATGGTAATTTTGAATCTTAGCATTTTGATATCAAGATGCGAAATTGGTAACTGTGTCAAGACTAGTAAGATATGAAATTGTAACCAAAGTTACATAATTATTTAAAACTAATTTGATGTGATTTGTTTCATCTGCGAAGAAATTCTCAATTACAGGTCAATCCTCTTGCATTTTGTAATTCTAATTAATCTTAGTCTATCATTGTGCTCTCGTTGTACTATTTAATCTTGCTCACCAAACAAAACAAACTAAACCAACACTTGTAAAACTTGCATTGAAGTAGCTTCTATAAAAGGTCACTCAAAACAGTACATTACATTTGGTGAATATATAAAAACGCAATTGAAAACATTGGAATAGTTATTGAGATTTTACTAAGTAGTCAGCTACTGTGGATTCTTAAAGTTTAGAAACAACAAAAATTACAATAGCAAAAACAACAACCAAGCTGGGCAGTGGTGGCGCACGCCTTTAATCTCAGCACTTGGGAGGCAGAGGCAGGCGGATTTCTGAGTTCGAGGCCAGCCTGGTCTACAGAGTAAGTTCCAGGATAGCCAGGGCTATACAGAGAAACCCTGTCTCAAAAAGCTGAAAAAAAAAAAACCCAACAACCAAACCAAACAAACAGAAAAAACAAAACAAAAAAAAAAAAAGCAAAGATTTACAACAGCTGTTTCTAGTCTGTATTCTCCCATTTGGTTTCTTTACTGAGCCTTGAGTAAAGGAGCCCCTCATCTCCTGTCTGCTCCACTGCTGCTAGCTGTCTTTCTTTTGGAAGTCCTTGAGGTTTACTCTTCAGCTGACAACAGCAGCCCCTAGTTATCATGTGATTACTTAACAGAGCTACTGTGTTTCTACATTCATATATTGACATAGAATGATATCCACATCCACATCAGGGACAATGGAACATCCACATTTCAGCAGCTGATGGGTAGAAGGAGGACTGACAGTTCTGAGATGAGTAACACTCTTGTATCAGTCACTCTAATGTTCATTCATGTTACGTAAAATGGGAGGTGTACAAAGCAGTGTGAGCTCAATCTCAAAGTGTACCCAATATTTCCTTCTAAACTTAAGTGTATTTTAAAAAAGACTTATATCTGCTTACCACATTAATAAGTATTCTCATGTATGTGAGACTTATCAGCTTTAGGAAAGATTTCATTAAATTCCCAAATTAAATAAGACCTTCCAATCTTATTCTCATAAAATATTCTATAATTTTTCTTCTTAGCAATTATCACATTTTTAATTGCATAATGATATGATTGCATGATTAATATCTATATTAAACTCTAACTTGCATAGGTAATTATTGAATTTATTTTGAGAACTATACAGAGTGCTCATCATTTTTTTTTTTACTTTTAAAAACTCTTGCCATGTAATGTTATTACAATGGCAATGCATTTCTATTTGATTTCTCTTATTCCATTCAATTGATTTTTGTGTGTATGTGTGTTTGTGAGTGAATGCATACACACCCATGTGTGTGTCTATGTGCGTGTGTGTGTGTGTTTGTCTGTCTGTCTTTCTGTGTAAATACATGCTATAGTGAACCTATAGAAGTCAAGGGATGCCTTGTGAGAATTTATTCTTTCATTATATCATGTTAAATCCTACAGGTAACACATAGGTGGTCAAGTTTGACAGCCTTTACTAAATTAACTATGTCTCTGTGGAACCTCAATGTGAGTCAGTTTTTCTATCAGCTTTGGAGAACACAGATATTCAAACCTTAGAAACAACCAAGAAGAATGGAGGAGTAAATGAATATCAAATATAAGTCCAACATAGCCTAAAAGATTAATATTAAATAAGTAGAAATAAGAAAGCAAGCTTCCATCTTCACCAATGTACTAAATCCTGGAATAGGCCAATTGTCCAGCAAATCTGACACATGATCTTCTAGTAAAGTTTATTTGAAATTGAAGTGTGTCTGAAATGGAAAAAAAAGGTAAAATGCAAGGAAAAACAGAAACATACAAAAAGACATGTGCTCAAAATTTATGGCTAACTATTCTTTCCTTTCACAACAGAAATCAACAGGCTCATTACTCTGAGAACCTGAGATTATGCTAACTGCAGAAGCTAAATGTCCCTCTGAAAAGTGAATGAGCAGAACTGAGAGCAGAGAAGGCCAATATGGGAAAACAGTGTATACACTTCATGCAGAGTTCCACTTTTCAATTTTTTAATAGACGTCAATATAGGCTTGATTTTTTCGAAACTTACTTTAATAAGGTAAACGGTTCAACCTCCTTTCTAGTTCATCCCCCACCAGAGGTAGTGGAAAACAAAGATTAATAGTAAATGTGGTAGTGGCCTTGCTTAAAGATAGTTCTTTGGGGTTATTTCAATCTTCATTGTCAGCCGTCCAGTCTACTATCAAAACACCAACAAGAATCAGCAGCTGCAGTCCAGTCCACTTCACAATCACCACTCACAAATCAGCAACAGCAATTCCATGCAGAAGAAACTGTAGAGCTCCTCCAGCCCTCCCAAGTGCAGGGAAACAGAAAGAAGCTGCCGGAATATCACGAGAAGTTCTTTGGTGAGCTACTCTCTGAAGTTATGGAGAGTGAAGATCAGCAGCAATGTAAGGTGAACCAATACAAGAGTGTCATCAGAAAAGAGTAGCGAGGTGGGGCAAGATGAGCTAATGCCAGAGCCTACTCCAACTTTCTGTGGGGTCATATTTATATTCTTTGTAAACATCATGCATACTTTCATGTGTCTGCCTCAACATTCTTCCACATGTCTGCTTTAGCAAAACATCCTTTCATCTGTGACAGTTTCAGCAAAACAGCATTTCATTTGTCTGCCCCAGCAAAATGTCATATGAAATAACTGAGTTCCCAACGAAACCAAAAACTTCCACTTCACTATAATTATTAAATGAAGTTTCAAGCAATCTTTCAGTCTATTAATCTTTTAACATCTTTTAATTATTAAATTTCTTTCAATGATTAATCTTCTGTATCTGCTTTTTAAACTCCCAGAAGTATCATTTATCAAGTAACTAACCCTCTTTTCAGGTAGAATGTTAGCTTGAGAAATAGTCTCTATAAAAAAAATCCTGATAGATAATGAAAAGTACATGTTTTCTCAAGAAAAAAATGAAAAAAAAGTAGATTTCAGGAAAACATTATAAGACCTGAAACCTATATTCATGGTTAGCAAATAGAGAATGTGCTATGGAAAGAAACATTCTGCCAAAACTTGCACAAGAATAAACATGGTATGTTATGGAATATAAAGTATGATTACAAGGTTAGGAAGGAGGAAAAGTGCTCAAAACACCAAGAGTTTTTGAGACAAGTGAATAGTCTGTGGAAATCTTTAATTGTAGGTATTAATACATGTAATTATATGTCTGCCCAATGCTGAAAATGCATATAATACTCCAGAGTGAACCTTAATTTTAACAGTGGATAGTGTGGGCCATTATCTGTCCATATGCATGAATACATTGTTTTTAAACAAATCAAGTTAGGGTGAGATGGTGATATATGGGAAGCTCCAGAGAGGAGGAATAATGACTACGTGTTTCCCTACTTTCATTCCAGAATTTGGCTGTGCCTAAAATTAAACATATATATTTCAAGGAAGTTGGAGAGCTATGGTTCAGGACTTCAGAGCACTTGCTGCTATTCCTGAAGATTCAAGTGCAGTTGGTCCTAGACACTCAAGTCAGGAGGCTCAAAGCAACCTGTAACTCTACCTTCAGTGGATTTGATCCTTTTTTCTGGCCTCCACAGACACTCTCACACATATTATATCACACACAGAGATACTCATACAATAAATATCGAAATAAATAAAAATATGGAACCAAAACCTGAAGAAACAACTCTACACAAGTCAAGTTTGTTGACCTAGTAAGTTTATGAGGTTTCTACTATAGCATGGATGACTTAAAACCTACTTCAGTGTGAGTAAAGCAGAAGATCTGGGCCATCAGAAGCATGTTACCCAAACTTCAGTTTCCTGGAAGAGCTTCATGCTACTTTAAATTTTTCCTGCTCTTTGAAATTTGAGTAGAGACCTTAAAGCCTCTGAGTCTGAAATTACTATGTCCTATCAGTTTTATGAGTTCATTTATTTGTTCATCTATTTTACATCCTGACCACATTTTTCCTTCTCTCTTCTCTTCCCAGTTCTTCATACCTGAACCTATCCACTCCTCCTTCATTTCTCGTCTGAAAAGAGGAAGCCCCTCATTGATGTTAACCATCCCTGGAATACCAAGTTGCAGTGATACCAGGGATTCCTCCACTATTGAGACTAGAAGAGGAAGCCCAGTAGGAGGAAAGGGGCTGAAAGTACAACAACAGAGTCATAGACAACTCCTGTTCCTACTGTTAGGAGTGCCCACATTAAAGACCAAGCTACAAAAGTATGATGTAGTTTTATGAGTTTCTTAAGACTTGAGAATTTTATTTAACATACACAGGATTCTGGTCCTTCCTCCTTCCTCTAGGTAGAAATGTTTCAAATTTTTTTTTTGGA
The DNA here is from genome assembly GCF_004785775.1 of Grammomys surdaster. Lineage (NCBI taxonomy): Eukaryota > Metazoa > Chordata > Mammalia > Rodentia > Muridae > Grammomys > Grammomys surdaster. Next base: position 1,035,758 of record NW_021604651.1, read on the forward strand.
TACAGCTACACAGGGGAGTCCTAATACACAGGTCATCATTGTCCTATCCCTGTGATGTTAGACTGGGATGCCTCTTGTAGCTAATGCTGTATCCACAGATTATGGTTATCTGCATTACTTCCCATAACCTTCATAACCACTTTCCATTGGGGATTCTAAAATAGGCATGGCTGACTAAATTGTTGCTTATGTGGTTAACTTAATCTCTAGAACCTCTTTCTCTCATTGAGCTGATTTAAGAAACAAACAATCAGTGATATAATGATTTGATTACCTATCTGGAATTTCAAATTTCTCTGGCCCTACCTTGAATTATCTTGTTAGGTAAACATACAGGATCCAATGTCATCTAATACATTACAGTCTACTCAAACTATTAAATTCCAAGAACATGGATTTGTTTCATCCATGACCTGGGAGATCCCTCTTCCCCTCTCCCTTCCTCACTTTCATTCTTTCTTTCCTTCCTATTCTTTCTCTCTCCCTGACCCTCATCTTTCTCTCTCTTTCTATTTTGAGTTTTTCATAGTCTGGGATGGCCTTGAATTTCCTGTTCTTGCATTACAATTCTGATATTCCTACTTCTACCAGCTCATTGCTGAGATTATAGGCTACTATCACTTAGCCTAGTTCTGCTCTTCCTTTAGAACACAAACGTCTTCCTAAATTTATTTATTAAATGAGATGTGAATGCTATTCCCAACTTGGTGATTAAGGGATTCCTCAGAAACAAGGCTAGATGGCAATGTGTTGGAATGGAAAATGTAATTTCAGAAGAAGAACCTAAATAAATAGTGAAACACTCTCATCATTTCTTTGGGTCTGTGGAAAGTAGCACAGTACCTGTATCATATGGCTAATACCCACTTATAAGTGAGTACATACAATGCATATCCTTTTGGGACTAGGTGATCTCACTCAGGAAGATATTTTCTAGTTCCATGTATTTGCCTACAAAATTTATGATGTCCTTGTTTTTAATAGCTGAATAGTATTCCATTGTGTAATGGAACATTTTCTATATCCATTCTTCAGTTGAGGTACATCTGGTTGCTTTCAGTTTCTGACTATTAGGAATAAAGCTGGTATGAACAAATGGAGCACATGTTCTTAGGGTATGGTGGAACCTCTTTTGAGTATATTCCCAGGAGTACAATAGCTGGATCTTCAGGTATGTCTGTTTCCAATTTTCTGAGAAACCACCAGATTGATTTCCAGAGTGGTTTTCCAAGTTTACAATCTGACCAGCAATGGGAGAAGTGTTCCCCTTTTACGAATCCTAGCAAGCATGTGCTGTCCCTTGAGTTTTTGAACTTAGCCATTTTAATTGGTGCAAGATGAAATCTCAGGGTCATTTTGATTTGAATTTCTCTGATGACTATGATTATTGAACATTTCTTTAACTGACTCTTGGACATTCAATATTTCTTTAGTGAAAATTCTCTGTACCCCATTTTTTGATTGGGTTATTTGGTTTTTTAGAATTATCCTTGAGTTCATATATCTTGGATATTAGCCCTTCAAAGGATGAAGAGTGAGTGAAGATCTTTTTTCAATCTGTTGGCTGTCATTTTGTCCTATTGACAGTGTCAACTGAATACAGAAGCTTTTCAGTGTCATGATGTCCCACTTATTAATTCCTGACTTTAGTGCCTAAGCCATTGGTATTGTTCTATTCAAAACATTTTCATCTGTGCCAATGTGCTCAAGGCCATTTCCCACTTTGTTTTCTATTAGATTCAGTGTGTCTAGTTTTACATTTAGCCTATGACACATTTGGACTTCAGTTTTGTGCTGGGTGGTAAATATTAATCTATTTCCTTCTTATACATGCAGACATCTAGTTAGACCATGACAATATACTGAATATATTCTCCATATTCCTTTGTATAGTTTTAGCTTTTTTGTCAAAAGTCAAGTGTCCATAGTGTGTGGGTTTATTTATGGGTCTTTGATTCAATTTCATTGATCCATCTGTCTGTTTCTATACAAATACCATGCAGTTTTTATTACTATTGCTTTTTTTACATCAGTGTTCATAAGGAAACTTCCTACGAAATTCTCTTTCTTTGTTGAGTCTTTCTGTGTTTTAGGTATCAGGGTGACTGTGGCCTCAGAATGAGTTTGGCAGAGTTCCTTCTGTTTTTATTTTGTGATATAGTTTGAGGAGTATTGGACATAGCTCATCTTGGAAAGTGTGGAAGAGGTCTGCACTAAAACTATCTGGCCCAGGGCTTTTGAACGACTGCTTTTGTTTCTTTAGGGGTTAAAGGACTCTTCAGATGGTTATCCTGATCTTGATTTCATGTTAATAATTGGTATCTGTCTTTAAATCATCTATTTCATTTAGATTTTCCAGTTTTGTGGGGTATAGTCTTTTGAAGTAAGACTCAATAAATCTTTGAATTTCCTCAGTGTTTGATGTTATGTCTCTCTTTTCCTTTCTGATTTTTTAATTTGCGTACTGACTTTTGGCCTTTTAGTTTGTTTAACTAAAGATTTTTCTATCTTGTTGATTTTCTCAAAGAACCAGTTCTTAGTTTTGTTGGTTCTTTCTGTTCTTCTTTTTGTTTCTAATTGATTGATTTCAGCCTTGAGTTTGATGATTTCCTGCTGTCTACTCTTCCTGGGTATGTTTACTTCTTCTTCTTCTTCGTTTTTATTCTACAGCCTTCAGACATACTTTTTAATTTGTTAGTATGAGAGCTTTCCAATTTCTTTAAGAGGGTACTATTGCTATGATGTTTCCTCTTAGCACTTCTTTCACATTGTTCCATAGTTTGGGTATATAACTCCATTTTCATTGAATTTTAGAAAATCTTTTATTTCCAGTTTTTAAAATTTCTCCTCTGACCCAGTAATCATTGAATAGAGAATAGTTTAGTTTCCCTATACATGTAGGCTTTTGGTTGTTTCTGTTGTTGTTGAAGTCCAACTTTAAACTACGGTGATCTGATAAGATGTATGGGGTTATTTCAATTTTCTTGTCTTTGATGAGGTTTACTCTATGACTCATTATATGTTCAGTTTTAGAGAAGGTTCCATGAGGTCTGGGAAGAATGTATATTCTTTTGTGGTTAGGTGAAATACTCTGTAGTTATCTGTTATGTTTATTTGAACCATAAACTCTGTTAGTTTCATTATTTCTCTTTTGAGTTTCTGCCTCAATGATCTGTCTATTGGTGAGAGTGGGGTGTTGAAGTCTCCCCCTATTAATGTGTAGAGTTCTATGGGTGTTTTAAGGTTTAGTAATGTTTCTTTTATGAATATGGGTGTCCCTGCATTTATGGAATAAATGTGTAGAATTGAGATGTCCTGTCTGTGAATTTTTTCTTTAATGAGTATGATGTGTCACTCCCTGTCTTTTTTGTTTACTTTCAGTTGGAACTTGATTTTAGATTACATATTAGAATGGCTATTCAGTTTGTTTCTTGGGTCTATTTGCTTCAAAAATCTTTTCCAGCCTATTATTCTGAGATAATGATTATCTTCATTGCTGAGATATGTTTTTTTTGTAAATAGCCAAATGATGGATTCTGTTTATGCATTGATTCTATTACCCTGTGTCTTTTTTACTGGGGAATTGAGTCTATTGATGTTGAGAAATATTAATGACCAATGAGTATTACTTCATATTATTGTTATTGTTGATGTGTGTGGGTATGTGGGTGTGTGTATGTTTTTCTTCTACTGATTTTAATGGTATGAAATTATTTATTTCTTATGTTTTCTTGAGTATTGTTAGCTCTATTGAGTAGGAATTTTCCTTCTAGTATCCTCTATAGGGCTTGGTTAGTAGAAAGGTAGAAAGGTATTATTTGAATTTGGTTTTGTCATAAAATATCTTATTTATTCCATCTATGGTGACTGAAAGTTTTGCAGGATATAGTATTCTGGACTGACATCTGTGGTATCTTTGGGTCTATAATAACTCTGCCTAGGCCATCCTAGCTTTTAGAGTCAGATGAAAAATTGTGTGTAATTCTGATAGATCTTCCTGTATATGTTACTTGTCCTTTCTCCTTGTTGCTTATAAAATTCTTTTCTTTGTTTTGTAGTTTTAGCAGTTTGATTATGTTATGGAAGGATTTTCTTTTCCGGTTCAATCTATTTGGTGAACATAAGCATCTTGTACCTTTATAGGTATCTCTTTCCTTAGGTTAGGGATATTTTCTTCTATAGTTTTGTTGAAGATATTTCCAGGGCCTTTGAGTTGGGAGTCCTTCCTCCTCCTCCTCCTCCTCCTCCTCCTCCTCCTCCTCCTCCTCCTCTTCTTCTTCTTCTTCTTCTTCTTCTTCTTCTTCTTCTTCAGTATGGTCTTTTCAAAGTGTGCCAGATTTCCTGGATATTTTGTATCATGGACTTTTTTAGATTTTGCATTTTCTCTGACTGATATATTGATTCTTCTATCATATCTTCTACATCTGAGATTCTCTCTTCCATCTCCTCTATTATGTTGATGATGCTTATGTTTGTAGTTCCTGATCTCTTTCTTAGGTTTTCCATCTCTAGGATTGCCTTAGTTCATGTTTTCTTTATTTCTTTTTTCAGGCTTTGGACACTTTTATTCATACATTTCACCTGTTTGATTATATTTTCCCTTATTTCTTTACATTCATTTTCTTCTTCTTTTAATGCATTTACCCAGTGGAGTATACTTTCCTGCATTTCATTAAGAGATTTATTAATGTCCTCTTTAAAGGCCTTTATTGTCTTTATGAGTTTGTATTTAAGATCCCCTCCTTGTTCTTCAGTTTTACTAGGAAATCTAGGGTTTATTGCAGAAGGATAGATGGACTCTGGTGGTGCCATATTGATCTGGGTCTTGTTGATTGTATTATTATGCTGCTTTTTTTATTTGTTTTGTTTGTTTGTTTGTTTCTGGCATCTGTTTTTCCCTGGTGTTGGCTGGATAATCCTGATAACAGCAGGACTTCTACACAAGGTGGGGTGAGACATTGATTAGACCATGGAGATTAGGGTATCCTTCTCTGTTGACTGTGCCTCAGACAGACCCCTCTCTGCAGGTTCTGATCTGGGTGTACCCTACTCTGCATGTTGTGTCCTGTCAGACACAACTGGGGCGGCACTGGTGGGTCTTATCTTGCTGGCTGACCTAGGTTGACCAGCTGGGATGATGGGTGGGTGAAACTAGGATGGATGGTTGGACAGGGTTCTAGGTCGGGCCCCAAAGATTTCAACTGGGAGGCAGACTCTTGGGATCCCACAAGTCTCCCTGACTGGAGAGCTGTTTTGCTTTTGTTATTAGTTATTCAAACAAACATGCAGGCATGCAGGCATACACAGATTACACACACACACACACACACAGAGAGAGAGAGAGAGAGAGAGAGAGAGAGAGAGAGAGCTCTGTATTTGGATGTATCCCTAGTTGATGGATATATAGTTTTCTGAGAGTATCACCTCTGATTTATTTACATGTCTGATATAATACTTATAATAACATGATTGATATTTTTCTGATCATGTATGACCTGAAAAACTCTTGCTTAACTCTGAACCACTCTTTTTTTTAACTCTTATATGTTTAGAAGTTTTTAAGGGAAATTTTACTTAGGACCTATTATTTAGAGAGATTATATTCCAGCTAGACTTTTAAAGATTGCACAGATTAATTACTGTCTTTTAACTGACCATAAAGCATGTTGGTCACAGCAGTAAGCACATATGCCTGGCTTTTGTTCAGTGCCCACGGGGAGGCTCAATAATTTCATCTCCCATTTCTCCAATGTCCCCGGGACACCTGAGTATATACCCAAGGTAGCCTTTGCAATCCCTGAAGGCACATCTCAGGTTCCATCAGTTTAACCCAGACTGACTCTCACTGTGTGCCTGGGGTTAAAAAACAACAAGGATATAATGTCTAAGTTTCCTAAGGTTGGAGCCATGTCTGCATTTGCACCATGTTACTTCTTTCTGATTCTTTGAACCAGAGAAAGATGCTCAAAGGGGTACAGATTCAACTTTCCTCTCTAATGAGACGCTGCAAATTAAGCTGCAAAATGAATGTATACATAAATAGTGTCTGATGCTTTTTGAAAACTTTGATCTGCCTCAGCATTTTACCCCTTATTACCTTTGTTCTTCCCTTGAGTTAATGATACATGTTATAGAAAAGAAACTACTTCGCAAGTAGACAACTTCAGCTTTAGTCACATGTATATATCTGTAACTCTCAACATATACCCTGTCCCAATTACTATACCTGTCCCAAACACATTCATTTACAAGTAACCACTGCACACTGTCACACTTTTTATCCTTATAAATTAGTTTTTACTTTCTAGATTTTTATGTCTGTGCTATAATTATAGATTATACATTTATTCTTATCATTATTATTACAGTAAACATAGATCCTTTGAGATTTATCTGCAAATTAAATCTTAGTTAACCTGGGTTTCCGGAAGCAACTCCAAAAAACACAGTGTATTATGAAGGGAGAAGCATAAATACTAATTCAGTGGGATTTGTTTAATATAGGAGGCCTCATAAAGATGTGAAGGCCCAACCATTACACCTGAATATTGTTATAGTCTGCATAATGAAGTAGATAGCTATGGCAATATAAAAGATAAAAGCTACGATACACAATTATTTACTTGTGATAATAAGATGGGGGACAATTACCAAGACAGACCTGTTTCAATTCATCTCTCTATCCCTCTCCTGCAGCAGCAGGGGTGCGTCATTCTTCTGGATGCAGGTGGGTATGATAAGATTTAGTAGAAGAAAATCAGAAAGTGCCTAATTTTTGTGATCTAGTTTAAGGAGGGGCTGAGGAATTAGAATGGCATTGCTGTGCCTTCTCTTCCCGTTACACTGAGGGGACAAATGGAAGGCAACAAGTCTTGAGCTACTTTGTTTCACAGATTCTTTTTTTTTCTTTGCTGTTCAATTTGCAGCTATTCATGGGAAATTAGGTTGTTTCCTGACCTTGTCGATAAAACGTAATACTCCCATGAATGGTCTGTGTATACCTTCATGTATTCAGGTGACATTGTAATTGTGCACCAGGTCAGACATCCTTGAATGTCTTTCCTCAGGAACCATTCAACTTGATTTTTGAAACAGGATCTCCTCAGCCCAAAAAAATTTGTATGGAAATAAATTTTAATTTGTTGTTTGTCAAAACTTTTATATGTCAGTAAATCAAGAGGATTCTCAACTTCCATAATGTTTAATTCACTCAACTCTTTTAGTATTTTGATAGGTGTGTAGACATATCACCTTGCAGCGTTAGTTGTGATCCTCTAATGACTGACATTTGAACAACTTCTTCACAGTTATTTGGCATTCATATGTTGTATGGAATTGTGTTCAGATGATTAGCTCATAACTTAATCATTTTGATTTATTTGTTGTTTGCTATTTTGAGTGGTCTCTACATTTTCCTCACACAAACATTTTGTCTATGTTATAATTTCAGACTACTTATATTCTTTTTCTTTTCTTTTCTCTTCTTTCTTTCCTTATTTCCTTCTTCCTTCCTTTCTTTCCTTCTTTCTTCCTTTCTTTTTTTTCTGAGACAAGGTTTCTCTGTGTAGACCTGGCTTTTTTAGAACTCACTCTGTAGAAAGGGCTGGCCTTAAACACACAGAGATCCACCTGCCTCTGCCTCCCACATTCTGGGACTAATGGCATGTGCACACTATCATCGACTGGGAACAAACATACTTCTTCTTGAATATTTTTGCTTTTAATATTTGGTGTCTAAGTTAAAAGAAAAAATAGAATTCCCTCCTAAGAATTCCAATTATGTCTAGTTTACTGTTGATTTTGTGAACAAATTTGAGTTGAGTTTCAATTTTTATACAGAATAAAAATGTGAATTAAGTTTGTTTTGCTGTTTTCTATTTTGCATTTTGATATCAAATTAGCCTTTGTAATTTGGTTGAAAATTAATTTCTGATTTTTTTCAATTATGTTCCATGGATCTACTTTTCTGTCATATGACAATGCATTGCCTTGATAACTGTAGCTTTTACAACAGACATTGAAGTCAGGCTGTAAAATCATTTAATAGCATTCTGTTTCAAAAGTTTATGAACTTAATGAGGTCCTTTCAATTACCATGTGAATTTCAGAATTATAGTACCTCTTTTTATAAAACGATCTGCTGGAATTTGATTGAAATTTGACAAATATGGATGAATTTGTGAGAAACTGGCTTCTTATTAAATTGGAGCTTCAGATGTGAGAACATAGATGAATCTTCATTTATGTCTTCTTTAATTTATTCAACAGTATCAGTGTCTCCAGCATTCATTGTGCTTATCTAGGAGTACTTTATGTGCTGTTTCTTGAATTATTGAAAATGCTGCTTATAGCATTTCTTATTATTTTTGCTAGTGGCTAGGACTATAATTTATTATCTACTAGTCTTGCATTTTGCAAATGTGTTAAATTTGGTTAACACTTCTAATAGACTTCAGGGGATTTCAAAGGTATATTTTACATTTTGCCTATGGAGAGATTCACTGCCTTTTAATTTTTCTTTTACTTTCAATCTGAAGATGTATTATTTACTTTGCCATAGTGTACTAACTTGAATACTCAGTAAATGGTTAAGAAGGGATCAATTTGTCCTGTTCCTTATCCGAGAAGGAAAAAAGTCTCTTAATAGTAAGCATAATGATCTTTTTTTTTTTTAAAAGAAGTTCCTTTTCAGTTTATTATCATTTCATAATAGGCAGAGTATTTTTAAATCATGTTAATTTTATTTATTTTCATTGTATTTTTAACCTATGATTATTATATTTTAGACTCTCTTAAGATGATAGATAATAATGAAAAATTTTAAATATTAATACATCTTTATCATTCCTGAAAAGACAATATTTGTATCATATCTTTTAAATATTATTTAATTTATTAAAATACCATGGGTTATTTATATGTTCTATGGAAATATTGATCTCTGTTTGTTTATCTTATAATGCTTTTTCTCACATTTGGTGTATGGCTGATGCTGGAACCATTAATAGACTAGAAAACTCTTTCAACCTCCTTCAGTTTTGAAAAAGTTTGCCTAGACAGAATTGATATCACTTCTGTCAAAAGCAAAGTTTATAAGTTTCCAAGTATAATTGTAGAGATGTTTCCTCATCATTGAACTATTCTGCCTTTGCCTTGTATGATTAGAAGATATATTGCTTTATGATTCAGTATTTAGAATTACTATATGTTTTTCCTCATGTTACATTGTTTGTTCATTTATATTTCAGTAAGGTATTCTTGTAACTTCCTCATTTCTGATAATTCTTTCAGACAGTTCACTTCTTAGATTCAGAATATATATTCCTCACAACATATACTGATCAATTTCTTATTAAACCATGAAACAGAGCTTCCACATATAGAAGATTATCCATATGACACTGTCATGTCAAATTGACTTTGTTCAACACACCTATCTACTCATAGCTATTGCCTCCACACATAGAGAAATGCCAGCTTCTCGCTGTGCTTTCTCAGGACCATCTAGATTAGAACTTGTTGCCTATTATACAACTTCCTACTCAAAACAATCAATGTAATTATTACTCACCATTTGAAATCACTCATTTTTGATCCATTAAATTATCAAAACCTATAAGTGAGAACAAAGAATGCTTATAGGATGTCCCACCCAGGCAACATGATAGACAGTTGCATTGGTCTGTAGATATCAACAATGTCAGGATATCCCTTCCCTGATGGAAGTGACAATGCTTTCATTTGTCTCACTCCTGTCCTATTATGTCCATGCATGGTCCATTGGCATACTAGAGACTGTATGTAAAAGAGAGCTCTCCTTTCTTAACTTTCCTCCTAGCATAACCTGTCCTGAGGAACAGATAGTTGGTGCTCGTACATTTCCTAGTGAGTCAGTAGATGGCAGTGTTTCTGAATCTAGAGTGTGAAAACTTGAGCTTAAAAATAAAGATTTTTTGAAGGCTATAAATCAGCATGGGGCCCAATGCATGGGCCAAGAGCCTGGCTCTTTATTTCTGGCTCTTCTGAATAAGTTTATTTGAATAAATGGAGACTAGCCACTTAACTTTGTTTCCCTTGTTTTCTGGACCTTGAAATTAGACAGAATACACTGCTTCTTCCCTTCTCTCTTACAAGGACACTGTGAGTTTAATCAGACTTCAGAATCATTTCCGTACTCTGAAGAAAGACTCTTTATGAATTTGCTGTGCTATTTATAATGTGGGTGGCAAAACTGATGGGTGCTGTTCATCTGGGATGTGAAATAAATAAACAGAGGCACTTGGCAAGAAGGGTCTTCTCTATTCCTGTGCCATAAAATGTTGATGCTTTTTTTTTTTAATTTTAAGTAGCCCCATTGGCTTTCAGAATGCAAAATACCTTTTGTTACTTGGAATGAAAATAATTCCTCAGGGCTACAGAACTTGAAAAATCTTGGCATGAGACCAATACTTCCCCTGGCAGCTTCCCAATTTAAATATCAACTGTTCTTTGCAAGTAACAGCTTCAGTCAGATACAATAATTTTCACTTCTGACTGCTATTAAGTAGGAAACATTTCACTTTGACATTTCACACCAATGCCAGCTAATGATAAGCGTGAAGTTAAATTGTAACATGGGAATGCCATTGAATGATTGGCAAATATGACCTGGGTGTGCATCAGGACACCATTGTCATAAGAACTTAGAATCACATTTATACTCAAGGCACTGACATTAGTCATGGCAAAACTGTGTTGGGGCAACTGAAAACGTAGTTTGGCACATGACAACCAGAGCTTCTTCATTGGAACTGTGGTACCTTTAGGACCATATACATTTGGAATGGGAAAGAATCAACAATACTGTGTCCAGACATGTGGATCTGCCAGAGAAGACCTGTATGTTTAATACAGATGCTGGTCTTATTCAGTGTTGCTGGCAGGATGGAATTGTAGCTACTGAGTAGACTTCTAGGAGCAGAAATTTATTTTTTGACATGAATTGAACATAGAGAATATGGCATTTCTGAGGAACACTTGTTTAATATGTAGACAAACATACAAGGTAGAGTGTTAGAATATAATCAGTGAGGGCAGTTTGTCTGATAACAGCATACACTGACATAGGCTGTGAAACAATTGAGGCTTTAGGCAATCTCTTTCATAGTAAACATGCACTCCAGACAAGTAAATTTTGTGGTATACTGTCTCATTTGTAAGACAGTCATCTTTCTGTTTGAATGGGTAATAACTGGTTAGTTTGAAAGCCAAGAGTTAGAGTTTTAATTTAAATATTTATAAGTATTAAAATATGTTCAAGAAAATGTCACATCAGCCTCAACCTCTTAGTATCAATTATATTGTTTGGGTTCTGCTTTTACCACTTTTCTTACTAAACTGATATTCCCCAGAATTTTAAAAGAGTCTGTGATCTCAGTATCATAATTCAGTCTATTTAAATTACAAACATTGAGGACTGGACTATAGGAATATTATAGTCTCAAGGACATAGAAGTCAAAGGACACTGCTTGAAACTAATGAACAATTATAACTGTGCATTCAACACATGATTGATTCACAGTGAGGTGGGCAACAGAGGCTTGGTTGGACCATTCTACAACCACTCAATAGAATATGTTGTAACCAAGGGAAAAATAAGGCTAGAGTTATTTAGAAAATTGATTTCCAAACTTCTTAGTCAATATTTCATTTTTATCTGAAGCAACATGTTGATAGAAATAAATGACCCAAAAGAAATAAGAGTTAGAGCAAATCACTAATATTTTATGCATATTCATGCATAAAACTAAGGTGGAACACCGTTGTATTTTAGCATAGTTTTAAGAGGATAAAATGTTCTTATCCATTGAGGTGGCAAGCCAGAATTATCTATTAATAAACCAGCTTGACAACTGACAGCCAAATCTTCATCATTGTTTGTTGACGCCAGTAAAACCCTACCAGGTTCAAAATGAAAATGAAGGCTAAAGTTGCACATTTTTGTTGTTTACAATTTATTATATTTAATAAAAAAAATCAAGTGGTATACATTGGCTGGACTGAGACCCCAGGCATATATGTAGCAGAAGCCTGCCTTGTCCTGCTTCAATGGGAGAGGGTGACTCTAGTTCTGCAGAGACATGATGTGCCATGCCAGGGTAGGCAGGATACCCTGAAAAGGCCCACCCTCTTGGAGGAGAAGAGGAGGCAGATGGGGTCAGTGATTCTGTGAGGGGAAGACTTAGAGGAGGGCAGCATTCAGAAGGTTAATTGGTTAATTAATTAATTAAAAAACACTAACCATATCTACTTTGGGATAATTTTATGGGGAAGTCAGAATTCTGGAAAGCAAGTAAATGCAGGAACCTCCTAGTAGCTTGTTTCTATGGGTCAGTGATTATATAAATCATTCATAAAGAGTACATTTCAGTGAAGCTAAATAAATGGATATAGTTGCAAGTACATATTCACATATACAGGTATACATGTATATATACCTATGAATGCAAGCATGTATATTTCTGTGTGTGGATGTGTAAAAACATACATTAATTAATGAATAAGATGTAGGTTTAGACTTGTTTTAATCATATTAAAATAAAAAACTGACCATCCCAATTCCTTCTCCTTTTTCACATTCTCCCCATTTTCCTCTCTACTCCATTCTTCTCTTTGTTCATCCTTGGTTTCTTCTTTCCTTTGCTTTTTTACTTTCTTTGCTTTTCCTTTATTCAGTCTCCTCCCGCCCCTTCTGTAAAGTTTCCTTTCTACTACCCATCTCCTTCCTTTCTCTTTCCCTCCTAATTGGGGTGGAACTCAAGGCATCTTAATTGTTAAGAAAAGATCTACCAGTGAAGTATTTGGTGACCATGCATCACTAGTTTGGTAAGTGCAAAAGGTCTTGACTTTTGATGCAAATAAGGCTCATTCAACGTACTTGGACAACTGGAAAGCAGTATTTGATTTCACAGTATTTCCACATACATGATCTGTATTGGGAGATTTGACTCACTCTATAAAAAACATCCAATTAAGAGTTTGGGGTGCACACCCTCTCAAATCCACCTTACTTTATGAGCATACCAATTTATGCACTTTGCAGTCTGTTGTAATGACTTCCTTAGCATCTTGTCTTCTCTTCTTAGTTTTGAACCAATAAGAAAAGGGATTTAGTGACTTCACCTTCAAATTAAGGCAGAAAAGATGTGATACTCACCAACTTCTACATCAAAAGTGTGTCTGATTTAACATCTCCATTTTGTCATTCACCTACTCATTCCCTTGTCAACCATTTTATCTAGGAAAAACTTAATATTCACAACTAAATTCATCTTGTACATACATATTATATGTGTATGTCATACAGGTGCCTTTATAGTTAATATCTTGTGTCCACTTAACAGTTAGTAAGGATCAACAGTGAGTATTCATGTGTAACTTTCTTTCTTTAGTTTTCCATGTATGTTTGCCCCCCCCTCTCTCTCTGTCTGTCTCTCTCTCTCTCTCTCTCTCTCTCTCTCTCTCTCTCTCTCTCTCTGCTTAAGATTTACCTTGACATAAATTGTAAACTAATAATTTTTGAAACTTGATTTTGGTTTATATATTGATGGCTTATATGCTCATATATTTTATACAGTTCCTTAAATTTCGAGTGATTTGAAATTGTGTAAGAAAGAGTAAAAATGGATAGGGTTTAAAACAAGTAAAGAAAATATAAAATAAAGCTCACCTAATATACAGTCAGACGTAAAATTATGAGTATATGCTGGATGCATATAACATCCAGTTTATATAGAAACAGTTTCTATACCTTATTATTATAGATTCATTTCTTTGCCTGTGTATTCTGTTAAAGACTCATGTTAACATTGATTATTGGATTACACAAGAGAGCTAGATTTTGATCTAAATTACAAAACATGAAATTCTCTATAAAATAAATTAAAGAGGATTGTGAAATAATTTTCACTGATATTTTCTGTAAATTCCTACTCTCATACATAGATATGTCTATGATACATATAGTATATCTGTATCCATATATTATCTGTAAGTGAACTGAAGTTCCTCGGTTAGCATGCTCAACTAAACCTGATGTGGATTCACTCATAGACTCCACCTTGACATTTTATTCTAGTCAATAGACAGGGCCTCTGTAAACAGCACATTTTGTAAAAAGGCTACTACTGACAAGATTCTACATCTCAACATGCTTCCTTGTGCTGGACTAGGAAGAGTGACATATTCTGGGGTGTGTTTCAGAGCTGACTATTCCCAAGACCCAGAAGGAGAGGAAACAGAGATCAATAATCCAGGAAGCCTGGATATTTGCAGAATAAACAGAAAATTATGCCAACATCTGGTGCATCAGTAAGACAGTGAGAAGGACAGGACTGGGGACAGCCTTTGTTGAGAATGGTTCTAATACAGCAAATAGAATAAATTCTGGCTTTCAGAGTGAGCTTCCTCATCTGCACCGGATGTTTGTGACTGTCTGAAAGACACTATTCATTTTCGCTTGGCAGCAGCCTGTGAAAAAGCAAAAAAAAAATCTTTACAAAGGCCTTTTTATTGCACTCATAAAAGTTATTTTCAAAATGAATCATAAGAAAGTGTGTGTTTGTTAAATATCCCGCCAATCACTTTCAGGGGTCTACAGATTTGAGGGAAAATATTACAATTCTATGCTTGTGAGAGATATATTAAATGAATTTTTAAACTATAAACATCTTAGTTGTCAGTTCCCCAAAACACCATATTATTCCAGTGTCATTAAGTTAATTCAAGATTCCCAAAAGAAATAATTTCCTATTATCAGCACTAAAGTTTATATTTTATTTTCTTATGGATTTCTGGCTTTATGATAATTTTCCAACACTCTTTCACAAAGAACATCTATACTCATTTTAGCTTTTTATTTATCTTTTCAATGCCCTTTGTTGTATCTGTTAGTCAGAAACTGAACTACATAGATACTTAAAACTTTATATTCTTTAAGACAGCATTCAGTCTATGGGTAATGTTATTACAGGACAATACTAGACTTAACAGAATTTAACACAAAACAAATCAAACTTTTTTTTCAAAGCACCGTGTTATTTATTTCCTGTTGAGCAGACGTGTTTAAGTAAGGTAACCAGACAGAGTTTTCTAATGGCATGGTGCTTTCCAGGCAAAGTGTAAGTTCCTATAACTAGTATTAATTCAAAAAGAAGGAAATTTTATACAAGTGTTTGTCATGCAAAAATGAACAAAAATACTGTTAATGTCCTTCTCATTTCAGAAAATCTTATGAACTCCTCCCAGGCAAGTCTCTTAGGGAAAGAGATTCGAAGCTAGTTGCCTCACCAAGAGAATTTAAAGAGTGAATCTCAGGTGAGTCTTATCATGGAGTTCTGAGAGATCATGAAGATGTCTTTGCAGCCCAATGCTTTAAAAGTGCTCAGAAAAATACAGAGTATCTGAAATACAGAGAAGCAAAATAGCAGTCAAACAATTGTCATATGCAAAGTTCATGGAGAGGATTCTAAAATTGGACCGGGAGATGAGAGTGACTCTTCCACCTTACAGTGAGAAGTCCCTTGTTATTCAAATCTCTCAGCTGGTTAATATAGTGATCAGAGTGATTTCATGCTCCAGGCCAATCTGGACAATTGTGAAACATGATTTCTTTGAAATAAAGTCTTTTTATTTAGAGGAAGGTGCAAGGTTGAGATTACCTCATTGGTAGAGGGTTTGACTAGCTTGAATGAGACCTTAGGCTCAAACCTGTGGTAGTACAAAAATAAATAATAAAGAGCAAGTAAGTAATTTAAAACACAAATAAAGCTAGCCCCTTTGTCAGATAAGAAGGTGTTCCATTCATATGAATCTGTAAACTAAGGGACGTGGGAGGTTAGTGAACTAAGTCCCTGCTAAGTTGTCAGAGACCTAAAGACCAAACAGCTGAATGTTAGTGAACAGCCTCTGAATTGGGACCTCAATTTTCCCTGCCCCTCCTTTACCTTTCTTGAGACTTAATACATGGAACAGACCAGGATATGTTGGCAGATGTGAAGGAGAGTATCTCTCTGATCTCGGCCTCTTTGTATCATCATGGCATTTAAATAAAAACAATAATCAAAAGATGTATTTGAGGGAAATGTTGAGAAATAAATTTACTATAAAGGACATACTTTGGTCAATTGTAGCCATAAGGGGTTATAAAAAATAATTTGAAGAAATAATTTCTAAGGCTGTACTGCTTAAAGTAAATCCTTTTTATTTCCCTGATTCCAGGGTCAGAGCGAGTCAAGTAATCTCAATTCTACTATCTCAGAAGAAACAGACAAACCAATTCCACACAGCTGTGACAGGGATTTGAGCAGAGGGCATAGTGAAGGAGAGCTAATATTGGTAACTCTCGCTATCACAGACATCTATGTGGGACAGCAGAAGCTTCAAACAAACAGCTCAAATGAGAACAGCACATCGCAGGCGAAGAGCAGTAGCTTCTGAATTGGTACCACTGCAGTGAAAGAGGTGACAATGCTTCCTTTTTTATAGTCACATATAGAAAGTCACCGGGTCACAGCAAGGTATGAGACATGGGAATCCATGAGAAGATCAGTCTCAAGAAACAGTGGGTATAATGATGCCAGGAAGGACAAGTCAGAATATTTCCCTCTATTGTAATGTTAGATTAGGTCATTAAGGTAAAATGTAACCTTTAGAAGATTGTAAGTTTTAAATGGAAGAAAGAAAAGTTTGTCCTTCTATATTTTTTACTAATCTGGAAAGAAGAAAGTCTCACACATGTATGCACCATCAGTAAGTGTAAACATGAGTAAATTTTCCTTTATATGTTAATCTTGTCCTTTCTGCAAACCTGAGATTCTACATTTACAATTTCTTGCCTCAAAACCATTCTATATTCTGAAAACTAACATAGTCAAGATTTAATTCTTAAAGATGTAACTAATTAGTCATCATTGATTTTTATCTGTAAGTTATATGATTTAAAATACTTTTAAAAGACATAGTTAAGTCGTTAAGCTACACATTTTAATTAAGATCTTACTGTTCGTGAACGATGAAAAGCAATTCTCACAATGTCTCCTTTCAGTCTAGACAGACCTGTAAATATTCACCTTTACTTTGTTGACTCTTTCATTTCCTCTCTATTACTTTTTGCTAAGTTGACATCTTCAGATTCTTTCTCTTGAAATATTCCATTTACCCTATATTCTCTCTACTCTTATCTGGGCAGGTATTTCACTTTGACGTTCTCCTTGGGAAGGTTCAATATGGATAGCTATTCCCTACATGTTCAGAGTCTTACTCAATGTGGGTATCGACAACACATCATAAAAGCTGAGTGTCTTATAAACAACAAGATTCTTTTCCTAACCGTTCTACACTTCTAGAGACTGGAAGACTGAGTCTAGCCTTCCCTCCACAAGAGCACATTCCAGCCAGGCTTTCCTTTGGTTTGTGGACTTCCAGTTTGTTAGTGTATTCTTTCCTATATGGAAAAAAAAGCAAGAGAGCTCTCTGGACTCCTTTAGAAACTTTTTTTATTCCATCTATTCTGTATGTCTCTTGTAACTTTATACACTTTTTCTTGTAATACAAGGTAATTAACATTGAGATAAACAACTCCACAAAGGGCAGGGTATGAGTCACTTGGGAGTTCTCAGGTCAGGCTTATGTGGAGTGTCTTTATTACACCATTCTCCTCAAGGTTCAGGATCTATGCAGAAGAGGAGGCAGAAAGAGTCAAAGGAGCCATGTAGGGGGGAAATCTCCAAGGAAACAGTGTTTCCCAAAAATAATGCAGATGATGCTTTTACGAGGTCACAGAGGCTGTGACAATGTACACAAGATCTGCACATCTTCAAGTCTAAGGAGATCCCAGCATGAAGAAGGAAAGTGAACATAATGTATCAACCCAGCCATACAGCTATATACTATGATAGATGCTGGGAGAGAGAAAATCAGGTTTCTGCAGTAGACTGACATTGGAAATCAGGTTTCTGCAGTAGACTGACCATGCTCCAGAGTTGGTTTCATGCTCAGCACCACTGGCCAACAAAATACACACTGTGTTTCTGTGTTCTGTGTGTATGATTGTAGTGTGTGTGTGTGTGTGTGTGTGTGAGAGAGAGAGAGAGAGAGAGAGAGAGAGAGAGAGAGAGAGAGAACATGAAATTGAGTGGGTAGGAAAACAGGTAAAGATGATCAAAATATATTGTATGAAAAAATTAAAAGTGTACATGCAGGAGGAGCTAAGGTCGGAGGAGTTAGGAGAGAAAGAGGAAAAGGAAGAGGAGGAGTTAGAGAGTCAGAGATGTAGGAGCAATGGAGAGCCACGCAGGTGTGGGGAGCAGTCATGGGTAATAACTTTTATTTAGGTTAGCTATTTGGGAAACAACTCTCTTCATCTGGGCCTGTTGTTATTGAGCATTACTAAACATATAAAGCTTTTATTTAATCTTTAACCATTAGAGTCTCATTTTATTACTGGGCCTGCGTGGCTGGCGGGATGGTCTGGGCAATGCCCAGCCTTTCAGAGACAGCAAGGAAGATTGGAAGAGCCATCTCCCACGCTGGTGTTTCGTGGGTGGCAGGGCTGGTGTTTCTGGCTGGCCAGTTCTAGTTGCTACGCGCAGGTGGCCTCCGGCCAAGAAACATGGCAGCTGAGCTAGGCAGAGCTGCCACAGCTTAGATAGTCGGCTTGACCAGAG
>NW_021604651.1:1054862-1082608 GCF_004785775.1 Grammomys surdaster
TGCTCACAGAGTCAAAAGAGGATGTCTGTTGTCCTGGTCTATTACTGTCCACCTTTTTCTTCTAAAACATGCCTGAGTTAGATTGGTAGCCAGCAAGCCCAGACAGTGACCCATCTGTCCTTTTGTTTCCATTCCTTACATTGCTGAAGTGACAGTTACACTGTGCCACACAAGGCTTTTTTAGTTAGTGGGAATTAGAAGACAAGTCCCTATGCTTACATATAATCACTGCTACACATTCAGTGGTTTCTCCAGTCTATTCTGGCTCTTAGAAGGGCAATACTTTTATTCATAAGAGTTCTTCTGTCATTAATTAAATGTCTTTCAATAGCATATGATATTTAGTGATTAATATTTCTACATATGAATTTGACAATTTTCATCCAAGAACCTTAAATACTCTGAACATGCATTTTTCAAAACCCCAGGGGTGGCTATCTTAAATGCATTTCTAATACAGACTTTCTTATTCCTCTTTTCTATTTCCCTCTTTCTCTCTTGCTGAATTAAAGCTATATTTTTCTGTTTCTGTTATTGCTGTCTTGTTTGTCTTGTTATTGTTTGTCTTCATAATTCTGTGTATTTTTCTTCCTGACTTTTCAACTCAAATTCTAATGTTCTTCTTCTAATAGGTTAACTAGGGGATTGAAGATTTGAATCATAATGACAGAGTTTCTTCTCCAGTCCTCTTTGTCCCCATGGACCAAAACCACACTTGTGTTTCTGACATTCAATTCAGAATCAAGCCTAAACACCAAGTCTACCAGGAGAGATAAATATAGCAGCATAGTTTCTCAATTCACAGGAAATTAAAGTGTGGTTTTGATTTTGGATGTTCTTCTTTTCTTCTCTGGTATTGAGAATTATAACTAGGGGCTTCAGACACCCTAGGCAAACACACTTCTGGTGGGCTCCATCCCCAGCTCTAATTTTAACATATATTGTGATATAAGGTCTCACAAAATTCTAAGACTCAGTTTAATTCTCCCCCTTTGCTTACATGGGTAATCTATTGAAATCTTCCTTCATCATTGTGTGTCAAACTGGTAGCAAACAATTCTTTCTTCATTTCACAGTAGCTATATAAGCCATTGCATGTTAGGTCAAGCTAGATATTTCTATCCGTATAGCCTTGACTTATATTTTCCACAGAAGCAAAAGCTTTCAGATTCTCTTGATTTTTCTATTGTTCTTCCAATTCTCTATACTTACCTTATCTTATTTGAACAGGTATTAATCTGTGGGTGAGATTTCAACTCATGTCTTGAAATTGACTCTAAGGACCAAAGCTTATTGCCAAAAGCTGTGTAACCCAAAATCCACACTAAAACCTGGACCAACCATGGTACTGCAGCTCTCGTATAGCTCAGTGAAAGTTGGTTGCCGACCACTATGGGCTCACCAAACCTAAATGATAACACCTGACAACTGGTACAGGGTATAGTTGTTCTCTTCTGAATCTAAAGTTCAGAACACACTGTTTCCTCCAACTTCTTTATAGGGAACCAAGAGTTATACATTACCAAATAATTAGTACCATTTTGGTAGTCACAATTTAAATATTTTTAACCATCCATATACAAAGTTGGTGCATTATCACTAATGAATAAAGAGTTCAGTCAAACTCTATATTATTTTTTCCAGACCCACACAGTGTGACATCATGCCCCATGTCCTATTTGAATATATTCTGGTTGGTTTGAATGTCAACTTGCCACAAATTCTGAACCAACAACCAAAGAATATACATGGGCCATACCTAGGCCTCCCGGCTAATATGTAGCAGATGTGCAGTTTGGTGTTCATGTGGGTCCAGAACAACTGGAGCAGGGGCTATCCCAAAAGCTGTTGCATGTACATGGGATTTGTTCTTATAGCTGGGCTGCCTTTCTTGCTACAGTGGGAACACACCTAGCCTCAAAAAGACTTCATATGCCAGGGTTAGGGGATACCCAAGCTGCTCCAGCCGACTCAGAGGAGAAGGGGAGGGGATGAGGGAAGGACTATGGGAGGGTGTCATGGTGCAGTAAACAGGATATAAAATAAATAAGTGTTGAAGTAATTATTTAAAACAGCCACTGGTCAAGCCCTAGGCAGCTCTTCCTAGCTCAGCCACCATGTTCCGCGGCCGGAGGCCACACGTGCACTGCAGCTAGAAACGGCCAGCCAGAAACACCAGCCCTGTCACCCATGATAGCCAGCATGGGAGATGGCTCTGCTAACCTAAAGATAAGTTGTTACCTGTGACTGCTCTCCGTACCTGCTTGGCTCTCCATCCTCCTACATTTCTGCCCTCTAGCTCCTCCTTGTCCTTTTCCTCTTCCTCTCCTTATTCCTCCCATTTTAGCTCCTCCTACAAATAAGTAAAAAATAATAATAATAAATTAAAACAAAATAGAATCACCTGAGTAAGGCACCTCACTTAGAAAAGCATAGTGATTGACTTGATTGATTAGGAAAGACCAGCCTTGATTGTGGGAAGAACCTTCTGACCAGCACAGAAAAAAGACCCTGACAGAATGACAAAGCCTTGGTTTACTTGGACTTCCCTCTCACTTCCCAGTAAGATAATCTTCCCACTACCCCCTTCTCCCTTGCTCAGGCTGCTGCTTCCTTCCCTGATAGCAAAGCCAGCATTTCTCAACATTCATCATAGTCTCGGAAGTAGTGGCTTTTCAACTTCTGGAATTTCAGTTCTAGATAAGGATGCCCCACAGGTGATATGAATAGTCTCTGTGAGACTGATTCATGACACTATAGCCTCACACACACATGGAGCAATTACAGTTCTCTCTCTCTCTCTCTCTCTCTCTCTCTCTCTCTCTCTCTCTCTCTTTCTCTCTCTCTCTCTTCAGTTTTGTTCCTCTAGAGCTGTGGTTCACAAACTTCCTAATGTTGCAGCTCAGTAACACAATTCCTTCCTTTGTGGTAACCCCAAACATAAATTTTTTTTTGCTACTTCCTAACTGTAATTTTGTCTCTCTTATGAGTCATAATGTAGACATCTGTGTTTTCTGATGGGTTTAAGCCACCAGTTTGAAAGATTGTTCAACCTCTGAAGGGGCTGCAGCCCACAGGTTGAGAATCTCTGCTCTAAAGAAATCTGACTAATATAGAAGGGTGTGAGTGTGCCTGTGTGCCTGTGACCACGCTCACGTGTTTTTGAGTGTGTGTTGTGAGTGTGTGTGTGTACATGTATATAAATATGTTTACCTGTGTGTCAGTGCACATGAATGAATATGCATGTGGAGGCTAGAGAGTGACATCAGATTTCTTCCTCAATTGCTCTCCATGTTATCCGAGGTTCACAGTCTCTTATTCCAACCCAGAGTTTACTAATTTGATTCGTCTATGTAGTTCTTTTGTTCTGGTGATCTCTAGTTTCAATTTCCACATGCTGGGATTACAAGCAGGCTCCCACACTCAATTGGAATTTACATGGTTTCTGGGAAACTAAACTCCCATCCTCATCCTTGTGAAGCAGGCACTTTTACCAAATGAACCATCTTTGTAGCACTTGAGCCTTTTTGAAGGTTGAATGTCCTTGAAAAATTGCTAATCATAGGTCAAGGATGACATGAGATTTCTTTTTAGTTTCTAAGAAATATAGATGTCATGAAATAAAGAGGCAGGCTGTTGACATTCACCTAACTGACCTACAAGGTCTTCATCTGAGATAAAGGCAAACAGTTCATGTTTTATATGCAGTATTATCTTCAGATGCAGAGAGTCGAAATGAGATGTGACCTGTATGTGTGAAGCTCTTCCAGCCTCATTCTATAAATTGCTGACTGATAGAGTGCTCTCCCTTTCAATTGTACAATTATCTACCTAATTGAAAACCAAATTTAAATATTTTCCTAAGGGAAAATGCCAGTTTGATGCTCTGTTTTTTAAAAAAAAAGTCCTTGCAGATATTAAAAAAGAAAAAAGTACTATTGCAGGCTGCAATGATTTAGCATGCATTAAAATTAAGTATCTAAAATATCTACAGGGCCTGAGAAGTATATGGAAATGAGCTGTTCTCCAAATTAATGCCACAGGAAATGACAGCTAAGCTGATCTCTTTTCACAGGTTTTAATGATGCATTTCTCTTAGGGTTTGAAAGAACTTTAGATCTACCAACTTTTAACTGTAGGGTGTTCATGATTCAAACTGAAATTAGTCTTGGGTGGCACTATGTGAGTTCCAACATAACTAGGAGTTTTGTTTGTAGTATCTCCATGTCCACAGCTTTCCTATAAGCAAGTGAGAAGGTGCTTCTGACCTTTCTTGTACATCTTTCTATCTAATTTCTTTTCTGCAAAGATGCTTTTGATTCTCACGTGTGAGCATATGTATGTTCAGTCTCATGTGTGTAAATATATGTACATGCGTGTGTGCATAAGAGTGGAAGCCAGAAAATAGCTTCAGATGCCATTCCTTAGTTACTGTCTACCTTGGAAACTGTATTTCTCACTGTCTTAGAACTCACCAAATAGGCTAGTTTGACTGAACAGCAAAACACAGGTGTCTTCCCAGGCCATGGAAGTAGTGTATGTCACCATGGTTGACTTTTCATCTTCCATCTTTTGTTGTTTTTATTCTTGTTTTTGTTTGTTTGTTTTTTGTTTTGACAGCGTATCTCTATGTATCCCAAACTGTCAAGAAATTCATTAAATAAACCAGGCTAGGCCTTGAACTCACAGAGATCTGCCTGCCTCTTTCTATAGAGTGCTGATATTAAAGGCATATGTTACTGTGATGTGATACCTGACCTCCTGGAATATCTGAATAAATCATATGAAGTTTTTATTATTTATTGGTGACAGTTGGACTATCCTATGCAGGGTGTGGTGAACAGCCCTGACTTCCAGTTTGCTTGAGTTTTTAAAGATAAATGCACAATTGTATATAAAGATACAGAAAGGCAGCTGTGAACATCCACAACAAGCAACCATTGTTTTCAAAAGCAGAGAGATGGGACTTAAATGGTTGGGCAGTTAACCTTCAGGTCACATTGTTTAGAAACTTATGGCTGGTAAAGAGACCAGTATTGCAGTATTGTTGGGGATTCTTTCAGCATCACTATAGTTCAGTAACCTATTACATTACTATACCAGGGTTAATCTTCCTTTATATAATCTAAACATGCTAAATACAGCTTGTTCTTTTCTTTTAGCCACTGTCTTAGTTAGAGTCTTACTGCTGTGAACAGACACTGTGACCAAGGCAACTCTTATAATGACAACATTTAAATGGGGCTGACTTACAGGTTCAGAGATTCTGTCCATTTTCAAGGTGGGAGCATGTCAGCATCCAGTCAGGCATGGTGCAGGAGCTGAGAATTCTATATCTTTATCTGAAGACTGCTAAGAGAAGACTGGCTTCTGGGCAGCTACAACAAGGGTCTTAAAGCCCACGCCCACAATGACAGTGACACCTACTCCAAGAAGGTCACACCTACTTTAACAAGTCTACACCTCCTAATAGTCCCACTCCCTGGGCCAAGCTTCCAAAAACCATCAGAGCTCCATAGAAATAGATCACTAGGTCATATTACACTAAGATAATTTTTATGATAAATTTTGGAATGACTTTCACACTAAATATACACTCTATGGTAAAAGTAGAAAATATTGTGACAAAGAATAAAGTACAAATGTCATTATACATATAAAATAGACTTTAGTGATATTTAAAATCATGTTTTCACAAAAGTAATTGCAATTATTGTATATCAAGTTAAATTTTACATTAGTATTTACAATATTTTTTCTGTGTATGATGATAAGAATAAAATCAGAATTAAAAATCTCTTAACCAATGTACTGACGTCAATACCTGGGTATAATTTATTTTATGAAACCATGGTGAGAATCTTGTCTCATTTTCCTGAATCACTCAATAGTGAGTGCTAGCCAGGTTCCTCATTTTCTATATCATCACAGTTTAAAGCATAACAAGGCAAAGCACAATATGTAGCCTCTAATTTTCAAATATGGAGCTTTATACTGTTAAAAATTAATTGTAAAGGAAAAGATTCACTTTTTTGCTTTGTGGATCTCAAGTGTAATTTTATCTAGAAAAAGAGAGAATTATGATCTATTGTATTAGGGTTCTCAAGTGAATCAAAGTTCACAGAACAAATGTATATACTACAAAGACATTAGAGTGATTGAAATGATATAAGCTACATAATCCAACAATATCTATCTGCATGCTGGGGAGGCCAAGAATCTAGGAGCCTCTCAATTTAGAAGACTGTTTTCCTCTCAATCCCAGCTTAATACTGAAAGGCTAGAAGATCCATGGAGAGCTGCTGGTCTTTGGTCCATGTTGGAAGTAAAGAAGGAGTCTTCTACTGTCTCTGAAGTATGACGTCATCAACAAGGTAGGCAGGTGCACTCATTACCAACGGGTGAAAGCAGACCAGAAAAATCAGCACTGAGAGAGTGACAAGGGACATAGGAGTGAGGGGTGGAAGTGAAAGGAGCAGGAAAATTGTATCATTATATTTTTAATTTTATTTAAAATTTTAATTAGTTTAGTTTATTAATAATACAATAAAGGATAATTTAGCACATAGGATAATGTATCAAACTACAGCAGTTTTTAAATACTTATAGAGTCAAAAGGCTTTGTATAAGATTTTTTAATCTAATAAAAAATAACATTAACTCAGTCCTCCATGCATACACAAATGTAAACATGAATCTTTGTCTTTAGATAATTCTGTAGATCTGCATTAAGTCTATAAATTATTCTGGAAAGTAATTGTTGAGATGTGATGATGTTACAAGTTCTTGATGTAGAATCTCACTCTGTTCCTCTTCTGGCCTTTGCCATCTCTATCAAGTCAGATAATACATCCAGAAAATCATGTAGGAGCATACAATTTGTTACAGGGGAAAGCAAAGTAAACTCCACAGTCCTGACAGTGGGCAAAGGTCCAGAAATCCATTGTGGTTTCATTGTATAACTTTTTAAAAAGCAGACTTGATAAAGCTTTTTAGTGTCTAGAACAAAAGGTTTTCCTGAAGGATGCTTTCTTGTATAGAAGATTGACAAGCCTATTCATATTAACTCTTAAGAGAGAGGACACTGGTATATCTTGTTCTTTATTAGAAAACTTACCTCTAGAAAATAACATGATGATCCTTACGGTAATTTAGTAGGCAATGTTTCTACCTTGGACCCGGAAAGCAATGAGATGACTTTCCTTTACTAGTAGTAAAAATCTGGGTCTTTCAGTTTCTGGTTTTGTACAGTGCTGCTTATAAGAGAGTGTCTTAGTCCAGATTTTATTGCTGTGAAGAGAAACCTAGAGTAAAGCAACTCTTATGAAGGTAAGCATCTAAATGTAGCTGGTATATAGTTTTAGTTTTGTTTATTCCATTATCCACATGGCTGGAATCATGACAATATGCAACATGAAACTGGAGAAGTCAAGAGTTCTACATCTTGATCTGAATGCAGCCAGGAGGAAACTGGAATTCCACACTGGGTGGAGATTAAGAGTAAGAGACATCATAGCCCACACCCACAGTGACACACTTCTTCCAACAATGCCATGACAACTCCAAGAAGGCCAAAGCTCCTCATAGTTGTACTTCCTATGGGCCATATCTATGACTCCTTCCCCTCCCAACAATTTTCCCCGTAACCCCTCAACATACCTTCCTGGAAAATTTATATTCTCTTACTTATCATTTTAAATAATACCTCATTGAGTTCAATTAATGTTGCCAATATGCACGTAAGTGTGGAATCACCCACTAGGGCATTGGCAGCCTACGTAGGAAGCAGAGAGTCACCTTCTCCTAGCAGCTGCCAGCAGTCAATAGCTCTTTAAATGGTGACAGGATCTATGGAGCTGCCCCTCCCCTTCCCACGTCTCATACAGAAATGAATTTTGAACTATGTTTTCATACTTAAAATCTTTCTTTACTATTAACACAAATTGAAACAGGGAGAATATAGGCTCTGCAGAGGCATGACCTTCCTTTATTGAATGAATGTCCATAGATTGCTAACTAAATGCTACATTACTGGCAAAAGAATTTTTAAACTTGAATGAAATTGGCAGAAATAGGATTACCTTATAATAGTCAAGTATATATAATCTGAGACAGTTTGATGAACTTTGCTAGAATACATTTGTTTCTTTGCTTTTTTTTAGTAAAATGATAATACAATGCCTAACTACTTATGTTGCATTGTTTAAAAGGTTATATACATCTTCTCTCTTCAAATATATTGAATACAGTATAAAATTAACTTCTCAAAATGTTGAAGTTACTCAGTGTATGAAACAGTTTTGACACATAGTCTGATATGTAAAATATATGTTGGGAGACATATTTCAAAGTGAGAGTAAAAACAAATTAGACTTATCAAAGTTATAAATCCCAATCTGCCTTTCATGATGGTTACTATCACTAACATTTAGTGTTATAAATATACTATATATAGCCTATATATACCAGAAGTTTTCAACTTTTAATTTGATACAGTCCATTAGCAGGGAAGATTGAAATGAACCTACCCCCATACTTAAATAAAAGAAAGGATGCACGGATTTCAGTGTCTTTTGTAGGGAAATTTTTCTTCAGAGTCTATTAGCTATAATTCACAGCCACAGGCTTCCACCCTCTGTTTTGCAATGGATAATGTGTCAGCTCACTTGTTTTTTTTTTCTATACCACTCTTACATAGCTGTACTCATCTTCTTCTATGTTAATTTCCCATTGCATTTCCTAAGAAGAAAAACTAACTATATCAACAAAGCAATGTTAAGAAAAATTGTGATGTGCTAAGAAAAATTGTTACTTTGAACCCCTAAATAGTAATGAACCCCTAAATAATAATGGGTGAATTTGAGGAATCATAAACCAAAGTCAATTTAGTAGGGGAAGTCACTCAGTAATCTTTTCCTATTTGCAAATATACAACAGGAAAGGGGGCCAATTTTGTACAAAATGTGATAAAAATTCATGGAACCAGCAAAGAATCATTCCCATTAATGAGAATGTATGGAAAATATTTCTTTTAGTGATTGCTTACCCTGAGTCAACATCGAGCATTCCGTTATCCATGGATGTGTGGCAAATGGTGAGGGCTTCCATATGCAGCTCAATTCTACCTGGCCCCAGTTACCACTGCATTGCCTAAGCTATTTCTATACATTTAGAATCATGTATTAAGTCGTTCCTCCCTATTTAAGTAAATGAAAGCATCTTATTAAATCTATAAGAAGTTAGAGTGAATTGCTCAGTCTCTCTCAATTGCTCTTGTAGTATTGATGATATCAATACATACTTTTCAGGACAGCAAAATCATGACCTCAAAAAAATCTCTTTATGGCCACATTCCAGTCTTGCTGAGTGTTTACAGCTGGAGTCAGAAGAAAGGAGCAATCTAGAGGGTTTTCTCTAGAAATGCATTTGAGGTGGTAAAACTATGTATCTTCTTTCCAACTTGACACTGCAAACTAGAATCAGAGCTGAACAAGGTTGAGCAATTTTCTTTCTGGAAACATTAAAAACAAATTAGGATTTAGCAGCAGCCCTTTGGGTTTCAGCTTCTCTGAGCCACTTGTGCATCTTATGATTATAATATGTAACCAGAGGTAAAACCATAATGATGAACATAGCAATATCATTAAACCAATCATCCAGACTGACTGAAAGTAGAGATATTTGTTTCAGGCTCTATTTTTTTTTCAGATTTCAAAGTAGTTAATTTTGGAATGGGAGAATATCACCTAATAAATTAGTAAAATAATGTAATCTTTTAATCATATATGAAAAGAAGTTAAGAGGCGTTCTGCATTTCAAAATACATTGTTTGTTGCATTACACTTGTCTTTGTTTTAAAACAAGGTGACAATGTATTTTTCAAAAGAGGAACAGAAATGAAGTGTGTTTTATTCATTGAACTATATCGTTTTACCATATATGAATACTTAGTTACCCATGAGACTGCTGTCTGAGACATTTTCTTTATTGGCAGTGAGTTTAGCATGCATTGCTGGTTTTCTTGGTTCTGGAGAGTGTCTTAGCTAGATTGGCTGTAAAACTTACTCATTTTTCAGCTCACTACAAGGAAATTGGGGGAAAACCCCTCAAATTAACCTTGTGTATGTCATCTTACACAAAACATTTTACAAAGTCCTTGGCAAGATGAAGTAATAGCATGATCCCTTCTTTTGTATGCCTACTACTTTCATTTATGTTTTTGTCTTTAGTGTTTTGTATACAAATCTCCTACAGAATAATGCTTAAAATATTCCCAAAATGGTGGATACTTTTCTCTCTTGAGGAATTATTTAGTCACCTTAAAATAGCACATAATTACTAGATAGTTTTTCAGATAAAGAATGAAATTGTTCTGGGACTTGATATGAGTAGTATTTTGTTTTTCTTCCCTCTTTATCTCCATTTTCACAGTTGCTCTTGTTGGGATCAGAGGACCCTCCCTTCTGCGAGCTCAGAGGAGTGAGCTAATGGCATGTATACTGACTGGAGAAACTGGCTCGTCAAAGATGTTACAGTTTGTACAGGAAGTCAGAGCATGCAGGTACCTACTAGACCAACATGACTCAGACATTCACAGAGAAGAAAGAGCAAGGGTCCGGGTTATAATAAATCCATTTTAGGCAAAGTCAGTAGGTTCATTGAAGATCCAGATCTTAGAACAAAGTCTATTGGGCATACAGACAGCCAGTGAGGTGTTAGCAACTGCTGCTGAATAAATATAGACCCCCAAAAAACAAACAAAAAACCCTAGCAATATGTGTAAAATCCATATATGCAAATATACAGACTTCAGTCTTTCTGTGATTAGACTGTGGTCTTTTCTATTTAAATGAAATTTCTAGATGAACAATGACAATCTTTTTGGAGGATCTCAAATGTTTATACTTTTCTGCATATAAAATTTAATGAGCCAGTTCCTATAAAAAGTCACCTTAATGACTGTCCTCTCTCAACAGGGTTTTTGACTGTGGTAGTCTTCTAGTAGATAGTAGTGTACTAACTCCTAGTCCAGGTGTGTGACAGGGAGTAGAAGCATTCTTCTACTAGGTCCTAGCACATAAACCCTGCAGTATGGGCTACGTGGCAGCATTTGTGAGTCAGAATATCACACTCTGTGAAAACTGAAGTCCAGTGTAGCTTTGCCTCATGCTGTAGTCCTATTTCATACGTGAATGAGCGGGTCTCTCATGACAACCATCTTTTCAGCACATCGATTTCAAGTCTGTTTCATTTGTTACAGATCCCTGTGGAAATCTGATTAGCCTCACTCTGACTGCATTCATTTCTCTGAATTGCTTAAATTGTTTCAATCTATTCCATTTTCAAAGTAGACTGGGTTGAGAACAATAAAATCAGTAAGTGATTCTTTACTCCAATTTATAAGAACTTACTTTCTTCTCATTGTTCTGAAAAAAAATGAGATTCTGACAAGTTATATCTATAGCACCCTCTCCATAATGCCACAGCTCATATACGCCACTCAGTACCTGGTTACCTGCCTGTTCCTCCATCTCATTAACTTACACCTCAACTATTTAAAATGCTGTGTGTCAAGCTCTTTTACATATTGTCTTTTATCTTTGCTATCACAGTAATGGGCATCAAAACCCGAATGGAACACATGACAGGCCATTGTAGAACACTGAGCTCCATCCTCCGCAACCATAGTCTCTGTTGTCTATCATTGCCATCGCTTTTGGCAAAGCTATTTTGTACAGTATTTTGTCCTTCCAATTAACAAGCCTTTGATCATGCTAAAACCATGAGGTCTATTATATTGTGTATTGTTATGAATTAATAACCCAGGTTTTCTGGATCATTAACTTCTGCTTTTACATGTCTCTAAAACTGGTCTCTCAAAAGGCAAAATGTTTCTATTTTTACATGTGGTGATTGATTTTTTAGTATCACTTTGAATGGGTTTAGTGATGCTCTGGGAGTTTCTAGGGAAATACCTCCTACTTTGCCTGTGAGTTTCTAGAATAGATTGGCCATAGAATCAACAGATTGAAGAAGAGTTGCTATCACTTTTGAGACCAGGTATAATTTATCCTGTGGAGAGCCTGAACACAACAAAAACTGAAAGAAAGCTCAGGTTTGCTCTCACACACCTCCAACATCTACCTTCTCCTGCCCCAGGACAAAGGGACCTTAGGTCCTTTGGCCATAAGATTTTAGAACTTAGAACATTGTCCTTCCAGATTCTCTATGATTTCAGGGGCCAGTTTCCATCCAAAATCTATTAGTCATCTGCCTATTATATATCTACTGTTTATCTGCTGTGGTTTGGATGGAAATGGCTCCAATAAGTTCATAAAGAGTGGTACTATTAAGTGGAATGGCCTTGTTGAAAAATGTTGCCTTCTTGGAGGAAGCATGTCACTGTGGGTGGGATTTGAGGATTCAGAAGCTCAAGCCAGGCCTGGTGTCACTCTCTTTTCCTGCTGACTGCCAATCAAGATATAGAACTCTCAGTTACCCCTCCAACAACATGTCTGTCTGCATATTACAATATATTCCACCATGTTAATTGAGTAAAACTCTGAATTGTAAGCCAGCCCTAATTAAATAATTTTCTTGATAGAGTTGCTGTGATTGTGCTGTCTCTGAACTGTAAGCCAGCTCCAATTAAACCAATTAAATGTTTTTCTTTACCTTTATATGTTTATCATTTTTCTATGTATCATTTATCTAACAACTACCTATTAATTCTCTATCTATATCATCTCTATATCTATCTTTTATATTTATGCATCATCAATTTTTATCATTTTATCATGTTATGTATCTATTATCTATCTATCATCTATCTATCTATCTATCTATCTATCTATCTATCATCTATGTATCAACTATCACCTATCCATAGCTAGCTATTTATCTACGATTCATCTATCATGTATCTATTGCTATAATTGTAAGATTATATTACTACAATCTTGCCATCTCTTTTTCTGTCTTGTAAATATCTATTTATTCCTCCACCCATTCCAGTTGTTCTGTTTTCTGCAGAATTTTACTAATACTCTAAGTAACACTGTTTCTAATAGAAGTTTTCCTGAAATCATTGAGTAAAGCTTTTATTTTTTTAGCTATTACCCCATTGTAACACAATTCCAAGATAATCAACTTAAAAAAAATAACAGGGATTTTTTTTGTTGATTTTTTGTTTGTTTGCTTGTTTGTTTGTTGTTTGTTTTGGCTCCCAGTTTTGTAGGCTTCATCTCTCCAGACTGGCGAGTGCTTTTGAGCCTCCATGGAGACAGTACACAATGGTGAGAAGTATCTGAAGGAAAAAAGCTTAATATCATGGTGGCTGTGAAAGATAAAGACAGTAAGAAGATGGTTTCAAACCTTCTAAATCCCTCTTCAAATGCTCATTCCCAGAAACTTAACTCTCTCCTATCAGGTTTTATCTATGAAATGTCTGTCATCATCCACAGAGACAAACTGGAGGTCAAGCTTATGACAAAAGTTTCCATGGGTCATTTTAAATTCACAAGGCAGCAATAGGTATTTAGTATATCTTCAAAATGATATAAACATACCTGAAATTGATGACATGATTATTGCTGGTATTTTTGTTTATCCCATTTTATTTGCTCCATTTTTTTCTATTTACCAGCAACTCTTGAAAGAAAGAAATTGCATCTTCTATTGTTCTGCATGTTAAAAATCCTTCAAGCTTGATAATAATTGCAAAGCAATAGAACATCATATATGTTGGTTCTTTGCCCTTTTAATAAGTTAAAAGAAAATTTTAAAACATGGTAGAGATTAGATACAGGGCCTTTGTTGAACAAGTAAGGCCAGTGTTCCACTAACAAGCTATTTCTCTGGCCCATGAAAGCAAATCATCAGAAACTCTATCAAGCTTAGACATTTAATACTCTATTTTAACAATCTAAAGTTTTCTGAGAGCTGGAGAAATGGCTGTGTAGGCAAAATACTTGGCAAACAAGCATGTTTGGATCCACAGGACTCACACCAAACTACTTGCCATAGCTTCATCTATAAGACTAGATTCTTGCAGTGAGATGGATAAGGATATGGGTAATATCCTAAAGCAGATCAACTACCCTACAGAATGTAGTGATGAATAGCATGAGAGCTTTCCTCAAACAGAGGTAAAGAAGACCTAATTGCCCTAAGGTTTTTCTCTGACTTCCAAACATTCCCTGTCGTATGAATGTGCTCACAGAATCAATCTCTCTCTCTTTCTCTCTCTCTCTCTCTGTGTGTGTGTGTGTGTGTGTGTGTGTGTGTGTGAAAGAGAGAGAGAGAGAGAGAGAGAGAGAGAGAGAGAGAGAGTTATAAAGGAGACAGAGAGAGTGACGGAGAGGAAGAGGAAGAGGAAGAGGGAGAAAGGAGATAAAGATGGAAAGGGAGAGAAATGGAGATTTTTTTAAAGTCTCCTTAAAGTATTTGTAATAGAATCAAAGAGTTCACAATGCATAATAAACTATTTCATGCCAAGAACTTCAGTATCCATCCTTGTTACAGGGGTGTAATATAATAAATATCTTTTCAATTAAGAGCTTATTAATTATCTCTATTTAAAAATAAACCATTAGCTCAAGAATGGCCATGTATTATAAGATTTGGGTTATGCCATATATCAAAGACTAGAGGATCAGAACCCACATTTTCTTGCCTTTTTTTTGCCAACAAAATGCCTATCCATTTCCTTCATTAGCTCTTTCATCTCACAAGCAGTGCCTGACATGTAATAGTAACTTCTATTTATCATGCGCTTTGTAATGAAGGATAATGAGTTTCTGTAATTCAGCAAGTATCATTTATGAATGGGCATCAAATAAAGCTTTGCAAGCAAACTAAAAGCAAATCTCACCAAGTTAGCTATTTATAGCCTGCATTCAATCAAAAGCACTAAATAGGCCTGCATCTAAAGATTGTGGGCCAACTCTCTTTCACAGCTGACAAGATACTTGGCACTACCCTGAAAATCAAAAATTATTTTGTCATATTTTATTTGCAGTTGTATTGCCTATATTGTGCATAACAGCTAAAAAGAATCATTCATAAGCTTTTTAGGGGAATATTTTTGGATCTTCATGGATTCTTACATTGTCAGATGTCACTGTTATCTCTAAAGACATGCAATTCTTATACAAAATAAAAATGCACATTAAATCATTTGAACTAAAAGGTGATTTTGAATTTTAAACTAAGTTTTCTGACTCTGAAAATTCTGTTTTCTTACAACTCTTGTGTGTTTCCATCTTTATACTCCAAACCAACCTCATCATTGCCTCCATCCAGAAATCTATCTTTTAATTTTTTTCCTGTTTCATCTCTCACTCTCTTTAGTATAAATGTTCCTAATAACGAAATAACTACCAAAAATAATGTTTTTCTTTTTAAGAATTATACTCAATTTTCTTTACTTGTCACTGGCTCATCAATACTGTCTTTTTTCTCATGAGGGGGAAGAGTGGAGTACTTATGCGGAGAGCAGACAGCAGAACAGTGTCATAGTAAAGGGAACAAAGAATGCTGCAAACTGAGGGTAGAATCAGGGATCTCCTGTGAAGAACTCTGAGTGTTATGTCTTAATTTATCTTAGAAGTAATGGAAAATGAGTGGATTACTTTGATAAACAGAAATAACAAGAAAATGGAGCAACCAGGGTGCTGAATAATTAATTGCAAGGTGTTAGAGATAGAATCCTGACCCCCAAAGTGATGAAACACAATAAAACTTTTAGTATTACAAAATGGAAGTTTTATCTTGGATTATGTAATGTCTAAAATTATCACAAATCTCTAATAAGAGAACTAATGGGGACAGAGTAAAGAATATGTTATAAGATAAACTGACTAGAGAGCAGATTGGGAGATGGGAAGAAATAGAGATAGAAAGATATCAGGGATCATTTGGGATTTTACCTACTGACACTGGTTACAATGGAAGACATTATGATCTTAGACTTTAAAAGCTGTTTTCATAAGAAAATGAATTCTTCCCATGGTTTTGAAAAATGCATAAATTTAATTCTGCTAATAGCCACTGCATTATCTGGTTTTAACTGTCAAACAGATACAATCTAGGTTCCTCTGGGAACACAAACTTACTGAGCAATTTTCTAGAGGAAGTTGGACTGTGGAGCATGTCTTATGGGGATTGTGTTTACTGATAACATAGTAAATGGCAATCTGGGTAGTACCATTCCCTAGGAAGGATAAAGAATGTTTTGAGGAAAAAGATAGCTGAGAATCATCTTCACAAGAGCAATCATTGTTGGAAGGGGAGAATCTTGGAGAGCCTAAATGTGGGAAGCAGCTGCCCATGTGAGTGTGATGGTGTGGCAGACAGGGTTAGCATTGCTCACTCATGCTACAGTTAGTAATGCCAATAAACTCTTTGATTTCCTACTGTGAAATCATCTTTTTGTTCAAGCATCTATGCATTATCTGAGAGTAAATAGAAACTTCTGGAGGAATCCCTCTCTGACCTAAAGCTATACTTGAGCAATAGTGAAAAAAAAAACCTGCATGGTATTGATACAGAGACATGCAGGAAGATCAGCGGAATAGAATTGAAGGTATAGAAATGAACCCACACACTTATGATCACTTGATATTTGACAAAGGAGCTAAAATGGTCCAGTGGAAAAAGGACAGCAGTTTCAACAAATGGTGCTGGTTTAACTGGAAGACAACATGTAGAAGAATACAAATCGATCCATTCTTATCTCCTTGTACATAGCTCAAGTCCAAGTGGATAAAGGACCTTCACAACAAACTAGATACACTGAAACTAATAGAAGAGAATGTGGGGAAGAACCTTGAATACATGGGCACAGGGGAAAAGTTTTTGAAAAGAACACCTATGGCTTATGCTCTAAGATCAAGAATTAACAAATGTGACCTCATAAAATTGCAAAGTTTCTATAAGGCAAAGGACACTGTCAATAGGACAAAACAGCAACCAGCAGATTGGGTAAAGATCTTTACCAATCCCACATCTGATAGAGGGCTAGTATCCAATATATACAAAGAGCTCAAGAAATTAGATTTCAGACAACCAAAATAACACTATTAAAAATGAGGAACAGAGTTAAACAAAGAATTCTCAACTGAGGAAACTCAAATGGTCAAGAAGCACCTAAAGAAGTGTTCAGCATCCTTAGTCATCAGAGAAATGTAAATCAAAACAACCCTGATATTCTACCTCACACCAGTTAGAATGGCTAAGATCAAAAGCTCAGGTGATAGTAGATGCTGGCTAGGGTGTGGAGAAAGAGGAACACTCCTCTATTGTTGGTGGGATTGCAAAATGGTACAACCACTCTGGAAATCAGTCTGGCAGTTCCTCAGAAAATTGGATATAGCATCCTCAAAGAAGCAGAAGGAGGGAATGGGATAGGGGGTTCCTGGTCAGGGGGGAAATGGGGTGAGAGGATAACATCTGAAATGTAAATAAAATATCCAATAAAAAAATTTAAAAAAACCAGAAAAGTCACACATGTTTCAGTCAGGGCGCTTGTTACAAAACACCATATATCTGATATGAAATATCTACTTCACTATGCCACAGATTTTTATGCAGAGTACCCTGTCTGTTGAGTGATATATCTTTGTATTATGTTATAGAGAAATAGAATGTGGTAAAAGGGCAATTTTATACTATCCCTATAAAACTTAATGCATTTACAATTTAATAATGATGTGTACATTTTGCTGAAGATTACAGATTGAACAAGTTAGATTAAATGTATGCAACATTTGCATTGAGTAGTAATACAACTAAAATTGATTTTGGTTTTACTAAGTTCCCCAAATACAAGTTGATAATAACCAAATGCTGAAAATGGATATGATTTTTACATAACACTGTTTATTCCCATCTCAGAACTGAAAAGAAGATAGACTAGAACTGCAGATGCAGATGAGTTTGAACAAGAGTACTTTTTCCACTACATCTAACATCAAAAAAAGTATCCACAATATCTTTAGCACCTACCATCAGTTAATGAAGCAAGTTATTATTTGGTATTAGAAGAAATTTGAGCTCATACATAATAACTAAACTGTTTTTGTCATAAAGTCAAGACTTTCATTGGGGCTGGGATATTGATATTAATTCTTACTTATTTTCATAATTTCTGTAGTATAGAATTTATGCTCTTACCTTCTCTCTACAACTCCATTTCTCTCTCTCTCTCTCTCTCTCTCTCTCTCTCTCTCTCTCTCTCTCTCCTTTCTTTCCTCCTTCCCTCACCTCTGTCTCTCTGTTTATGTGTGCATTTATGTGTACATGTGTGCATGTGTATGTGTGAGTGTGTGTGTGTGTGTGTGTGTGAGAGAGAGAGAGAGAGAGAGAGAGAGAGAGAGAGAGATCACCATTGTACATACTGTGCAACTTTTTTCTTCTTCATTTGATGGGCTCATGGTTAGTTCTGGTGAGAACTGCAGTGATAATTATTCCTGTGAACAACTCTTTACAGTTTATTCACTTTTGATTACAAGGAACACATCTGTAAATGCACTGTGAATATAGTTTAACACTATCCAGTTATATTACCTCTACCTTTAGAAAGGATGACTTATTATGGTGGAATTTAAATTATTCAGTAATGGTTCTCTGCTTTGGCTAGCTTTATAATACTTTTACTGCTAGATATAAATTGATACAATCACACATCTATTATTTCTATGATTGTACTCTAAAAATAGTCTAATTAAAAGAATTGTTAATGATGTTGGGTGCCCCTTGGGACCTGGATTTTCTTATCAGGACAATATTCAAGACATTATTATCTCTCTTATCAGCCCTCTTATATCCAGCTATTCATAATTCTTAGATTTGAGACTATCGGCACTTTGAAAATGGCATATATGTATAACTCTCATAATAAATATAGCCTCCATAATTCTTTTAGCTTGAGTTTGCATCATTTATTTCTTGCCCTGGTATTATTTCACTTAAAAAAAACACACTTAGGATAAAAACAAAGATTTGTGGGCAATTTTACTTACCCCAGCTAAAATTGCTTAATTTTGCCTAAGCATGTAGCTTCTTAGTGCTTGCCTACCATACAGAAGTTCTTGGTTCAATCTCTGGTATCATGAAACAAAAAATAAAATAAAATACTTAATTGGTGATCAGTTTTTAAACAACTGTTTGTTTATATGAAATATTTAGTCAGCTTCTCAATGAATTATCTACAAATTTTTGTCTCAGTAAGTACATGAATTTGAAAGTCCTTACTCAGCACACATACATGTGAATACTAGCTACCCATCTGTTATTGATTAATTTGTTCAGTTTCCACACAGCACATGTCATGTTATATCATGTTATATCAGTTATATCATGTAAGCTCTCATGGAAGGTACACATTAATAAATTGTAGTTCAGGCTCCATTAATCCAACAAAATAAATATGAAAATGACAGTGACATACAAGTGAAATTAGATGATTGATCCCAAACACCCATGTAAAAGTGCATCCCCAGCATTTTGGAGGTTGGGACAGGGTGGGAATCCCTGACACTCATGGGTTAGCCAGTTAAAGCTTAATCCTAGAGATATTGGACCCAGTGAGAAACTATATCCCAGAAAGGTGTGGAACAGTGCCTACGACAGCCTCTGTTCTCACATGCATACACATATGTGTACCCATTCAATTATAAACACACATATACAAATAAAATGAAATATGACAACTTAATTGTGTATTTATATAAGGAAAATTCTGTAGCTTTAAAAATGGCAAAGGCAGAAAAGATAAAAACTCTAAGCTGTGAGGACAGTAATTGACTTGGGTTTAGACGAAATGTTGAGAAACAAATATTTC
The DNA here is from genome assembly GCF_004785775.1 of Grammomys surdaster. NCBI lineage: Eukaryota > Metazoa > Chordata > Mammalia > Rodentia > Muridae > Grammomys > Grammomys surdaster. The sequence continues at coordinate 1,074,706 of NW_021604651.1, forward strand.
TACTTGAGTAGGGCATATAGTATCTAAAAACAACCTTTTGATAAAGTTGAAAAATAAAGTACTTTGTGAGTTCATACTAACATGAATTCCTTTGAAAGGATTAAATTAATAAAAAAAAACCTACTTTGAAAATGAAGATCATCATTATAAATTGTTTATACATTTATAGACGTTTAGAGAATATTTACTATACTGAAGACAGTTCACTATTGATACAACTCATTCAGGAATTGAGAATCGTAATGTATTGTGGTCACTACAGGAGTCATCGTCAAAGGCAGGGTGGGCCGAAAAGATCAGAGATATAGGAGAGAAGTATTTTTCAAAGAAAGAGCAATATGAACAGTTCTTGAAACCTAGCTGCATTTTTAAAAGTAAGTGAAATATTTTAATAAATAAGATAAACCTTTTCAAGTGACTTGTAACAAGATATCATAGTAACTGGCTATGTTATCAAGGGCAGACTTCAGAGACCAAGAGCTCAGAGTTACAGTATCTACATTAAGGTATTGAAAGTATCATATTGTGAGTATGGAATGTCCAATAGTGAATGTCTGCACTATTGATAGCTGATGTTTTTAATGAGTTATGTTTAACCCAATATAAATAGGCAACTTATCACTTTATCTATAATGACTTTCATAATTACCAGGGCTTTCTTGTGGGGACAACCATGTAAAGCACCCAACCAATTATCTCACCTATCTTTCTCTTTCTTCTTTAGCAATACATAATCTTTTCTAATAAAAATCGTCTGTAATGTGGACAAAATATTATGTAAATTGCAGAAAATTGTCAGGGCTTTTATTTTATTATAAATAGAAATATTCTGACCACAAGATGTGATGATTATTCCAAAATATGAAGCCCTTTGTGTTTCTGAGCAGTGAAGACTTAGAGCAGGTGGCTCTGGTTGGGACAAATTAGAAAACACAGTTTTGAATCTTCCGTTCCACTGATTATGTTGAGTCTGCTCATTTATTCTCTATTAAGATGCAAGAATGAAGTGTTATTCTTGCAAATTTAACATTACTATCAGTACTTCTGCATTTGGAAGAATTTGATGATAAATTCTGTGAGCTCTTAAAATTTTTCCTAGTTTCCTGATGGGAATATGAAAACCTGTAATGAATCCAATGTTTATATCCAACATGGTAGATGTTAACAACAGATTAATGCATAAATGAAGATCTTGACATTATGATGTTGGTTTCATCTATAAACAATTTACTGTTTCAGTGTCAGAGGAAAAAGATATCTGAAAACTTTGAAAAACTTGTGGAAGTAAAAGTAGAGCAGAGAACCCCAGAACTCAATGTTAGAGGATGCTGAGACAGCCCCCAGTGCAATGCAGACACTGTGGAGACTGACAATGACGGCTACAACCCTGGTGGAAGGAAAAAACTGATTCCAGATAGTTGTCTTCTAAGCTCCACACTTCTGTGTGTGTGTCTGGGAGGGGGGAAGTGCATGCATGAGTGTGTGTGTGTGTTTGTATACATGCATACAAGTGTGTGTATGTGCATACTCACAAATACAAAAATCTTCTCAAATATCCATCACATAGCAGATTTCATTAATATATTATTTTGTATGTATTGAAATATCACACTGAATCTATTTAATATCTTTAATTAACATGTTAATAAAATGATATATACATAATACCCACAAAGGGCATATTTTAATTATTAAGACACTTCAATGAGTTTTCTTTAATAGTCTGTGCTTTGTATTTCATGGCTTCTACGTTCTCCAACTTAGCTCTTGTTTCTGCATCTCAGGTTTCCTCTATAAAATGTCATTCCCAAAGCCACCCCTACCCTTCATTTGTGACAGTTAAGCTTCTTCTTTTATTGATAGTGTATCTTGATCAAAAACTTCTCTGTAGTTACTGAGAGAGATAATAGTCACCTTCAGAATAAATTGCTTATATTAACCTTGTCATATATTACTGCTTCAAATATTGTTTTCATTGAATGTGAAGTTTATCTATGGTCACTTATTTCTCCTTTTATTTTGGGGGTGGGATATTTACATATAGAAATAAAATTCACTTACCTTAACAATTATAGTGTAAGATTTATTACCCAATAAAATTAAAGAGTTAATCTCATTGAACTGGTTTGGAACAGATTACTATAAAAATGTTTTAATTCTGACTATTTAAATACAAAATATCTTTTCACATAGCTTTATAGATATCAGCCAATATGTAGAAGAAAGAGTTTCAAATTAAAGGAAACCAAAAAATTTAATTTCAAATACTTATGGAATATCATCTGTGTTACTAATATGTTAAAGATTTTACTAGAATAAGTCAAGCGTGTGCTAAGATAGAGTCCTTAGACCTCATTTTTTTCCTGTTCTGTTTTAGGTTTTCTTTTTGCTTTCCTTGAAAAAAAAGGTTGAGTGCTAGACATGATGCAACAGATAATAAGACTAATAATCTTTTATGTGAGATTTTATGTTAATTCACCTGAGAGTGGGATATTTTTAGTTTCGATGGCTACCTGATACTCCTTCAACATCCTTCTCTCTCCCATATCTGTTTGAAGGAAGGTAAAGAGTTACTTAAGTACACTGTGTGTTTGTCTTTTTTTTTTTTTTGTCCTAATGTGTCATTTTGCCAAATTCTTGTTGACACATTTGTGTGCGTTTGCCTGGGGTGATGTGAACACATATTCATCTATGTCAGATAAGACACAGAAAATAGACCAAAAAATTTCAGATATTTTTAGGAGGAGGGGCACACTTATAGGTGCATGGATGTGGAATTACCTGTGAAACACAGGTGACTCAAAGGCAGCTGCATCATGGGTGATGATAGCTGGGAAAGCTATATCTTATATGAATTTCAGGCAGCTTGGCTGGTTATTGAGTTCTTCTGCCCAGCAGCTGATACTTGATTAAGAACATTGGAATTTTGTGAATCTTTTTTAAGCTTTAAGAGCTTTTGGTGTCATGATAGTTGCTTTGCATCCTGTTTGTTGTGAGCCATCTCCCTAGCTCATTAAAGGGGGTTTATATTTAGTGGGGAAAACTGTACAACAACATAAGAGTAAGAATAAGGCAGAAAGTAATATTCTATAATTTTTGATAAAGGCTTGGTTCTTTTTATGTCACTGGGCAAACCTATTTGGCCTACATAGAGTTCCACTCATTTTATTTGTCTAATAGGTAAGACAAGATGGAAGCTACAGGCAAGACTTGCACAGTGATACTTTTTCACTCCTTAAAAATGTAGTACATTTTCCTTTAGCAAATTGGAAAAAATGGTATGAAGAATCTGTGGGCAGTCACACAGACTAAACATTCTTCTTTTGTCAGAAATCCAATGAGTTTCTCCTCAATTGTCACAGAATGTCCAATTAGAATTCCTTAGTGATGAATGCCTATGAATATCCTCAAAGACTTAGCACTTGAGTACTCTATGTTATTTGGTCAAAAGCAGCCATCAGTTGTGTATCAAAGCACCATGAAGTGTGTCTGATGTATACCTTCAGTTCTAAGCCAACAGATACCAGTTGTAAACTTGTGGAGATTTTTGTCTCTTCAGATTGTGTCCGTGGTGCTGGTTTGACCACTATTTTTCATGGATCCAAAAAAAAAAAAATTGCTGATTTTTAATTTGCTGAGCTATTTGCTTTTTTTTTTTTTTTGGCATAGTCTGTCTTGCAAGGCCGTCAGATGATTTTAAAACTCCTTGTATTTGTGATCTGAAACTAGATACATGTGATTATGTAATCATTAAAAAATTCCAAATGTTTACAAAATTGTAAAGAGTAATGTATGCACTTATTTCACAATTAAACCTGCTTTCTTCCCACTCATCTTACCTGCTCTCTTTTCCCAATCTGTCCTTTGTAAATATGTTCTTTATGTGAATTCTTATTGTCAACCTCAATAAGAATGTTGAACAATATATAATAATGGGACGTCTTTAATGTCTACTACTTGAAATTTTCTTCAGCAAACAATGCAGTACATTAGTTTTCAACTCAGCTTCACTAAGATTTTCACATAAATAACAGACAGATTCATTACCAGACATCTAGACAGGATGGACCTTTAGCCCAGTCCTCAATACAGTCTATAAGGCCCTCTGATATTTCAGAAACTGGGTCTCCATTATCACCATTTATCTTAGTATTTTTGTCTTTTAAATTCTGAACAGGAGACCCCTTTAACTTCTGCGTCTAACATTCCAGATCTTTTCTATCTAGCACAGGGCTCCAAATTCTCTGCATTTCTCCCATATACCAGTTTCAAGATCAAGTTAATCATAGCAAGTATTATGCTTCACAATGTCATTTTTATTCATTTAGTAGTTTTCATTTTCATAAACAAATACCTGCATGAAAACAACTCAAGAAAGTATCTGCCCGCAGTGGTAGAGGATGTGCCTAGTCCTACAGTGATTTAATATCCTAGGGTGGGATAATGGGGGTGGTGTTCCTCCTTTTCAGAGGAGAAGGGGAGGGGAGGATGAGAGATGGGCTATGTGAGAGGGAATGGAAGGATAGGTGCTGAGATTGAAATATAAAATAAAGTTTATCTTTGGACATGGTTTGTTACATGAGTCACACTGCATACACATTAGTAAATGGGGTTAGAGGTATGCAGTGATTGGTCACACTGCACACACATAAGTAATGACGTTAATTCTAGTCTCTTCTCCCTTTTTATTCAGTCCATGACCACAGATCACAGAATAGTGGAAGCTGAACATTATTGACAAGCACTCAGTGAAGCACCTATGTTACTGATTTCTGCAGCACCTAAAGGTCTTCCTCATAGGTCATAGGAACCTGAGATCCCATCACCACAAAGTCATTGACATTCTTCCTATCTGAAACTGTCATATAAGGCTTTATATTTGTTGTGTGAGAGTATTCTTAGATCTCTAAGAATCAGTAGATGAAGGCATCTTTATTGTTCAACAGGGAAAATTTAATAATTATTAGTATTTATTGCTTAAATTACCCATGCCTCCCTCTGAGTTTTGTCATAAATTCATCTGTTAAACTCACATCCAATCCAAGAACCTGTCTCAGTACTGTTCCCCAGCCTTACAGGGATGTCCTGCCTATGATGGTTAACCTTCCTCATTTTAATCTGATCCATCTTGCACACTTTATTAGAACAAAAGGATGCCACGCTCATTAGCTACTTTTCTTATTGATGAGACAAAATACCTGGCAAAAAGCAATTTTAGGGAGGACACATTCATTTTTATTTCAGAGTCCTGAAGAATGCAACATATTGCAGAGGGAAGGCATGGTAGGGGAAGCAGTATGAGGTTCGGTGCCAAGAGCAGAGCAAAGAAAAGACAATATTCAGCTGCCTTCCCTTTTTCTTGTTTTTCGTATCCTGGGAGACCATGGGATAGTACTGCCCTCATTCTGAGTGTGTCTTCTTTTCCTTGTTAAACTCCATGAAAAGACTCAAAGATATTCATAATAGTATTCTTATATATTGTCATGTGCTCTTGTTAATCCATTCAGACAGACAATCAAAATTGAATAGTATGCACTCTACAACCTCATCCTACATTCTTCCTTGATGCTTTCAGTTTAGGGTAGAAATATTGACCAAAATAAACAACTCAGGAAGTCTCTGGAAGTGAGACTTGAATTGCAGTCTCACTTCCTGTCAAGTTGCCCATTAGTATATCACAATAGAACAAACAGAACTGCTACCATTCAGAGTCACTATCATTTATATCCATGAACCCATGATTTGTGACATAGAATCCATTGCCCTGTCCTCATAATACAGAATGGTCCTATATTCAACCTTTTGTCTGTGCCTCTTTGGCTTAAATTCTAGTTGTTCACTCTTTTTCATGTTTCTTTTATTTTACAAAATGATTCTTACTTTATATTAAGTAAGATTCTTGCTTTATTTTATATGTTTTTGTTTCTGAACTTTAATTTTATGAGTTTGAAAATATACTCTAGTCCTTTATGTAAAGCTGGTAAATGAGGCATTTAGATGCTTATTAATAACTGAAACACTAATACTCTAAAGAGAAAATTATGTGTCAACCCAGGTTCCCATAGGAGGCCTTAGAGACAGAATTATAAATTATGCAGGCAACCTGCTATTTTTATGTGGATTCTAGAGACAGAAAGGAAATTGTTTCTAAGGCAAATGCTTTTACCAAAGGTAAGCCCTACCTACATACTCTTCTATTTTTAGGCAAATTATAAATACTCTGTAACGTACATTTCCCAATGTCTTAGACATCTTGAGCACTTATGATTAACTGAAGGTCTAGAATTAATTCAAATCCACATAATTGCCTTATATTTACCAATAAACTAAGTGATTGGAAAAAAAACTAAGTTTATATCTCAGTACAGGCAATTCAGGGTATTAATTGTTATACAGACCAGAATATTATAGTGTCACTTCTTAGTTCAGCAGTATTATTAAATCAATTACTTTAACTTGGAGATATATATATATATATATAAAAGTATATTTCTTTAGTTCTTTTTGTAAGCATAGTCACAGTATGGTGCATGGAAATTAGTACTGCATTTAAGGAACACTGACAAATTCAACTTTCTATGTGGATAAAAGACATTGCTCTCATAACTATAAGGCAAAGGACACTGTCAATAGGACAAAACAACAACCAACAAGTTGGGAAAAGATCTTTACCAATCCTACATCTGATAGAGGGCTAATATCCAATATAAACAAAGAACTCAAGAAATTAGACTCCAGACAACCAAATAACCCTATTAAAAATGGGGTATTGAGCTTAACAAAGAATTTTCAACGGAGGAAACTCGAATGGCTGAGAAGCACCTAAAGAAATGTTCAGCATCCTTAGTCGTCAGGGAAATGCAAGTCAAAACAACCCTGAGATTCCATCTCACACCAGTCAGAATGGCTAAGATTAAAAACTCAGATGATAGTAGATGCTGGCGAGGGTGTGGAGAAATAGGAACACTCCTCCATTTTTGGTGGGACTGCAAGATGGTGCAACCACTTTGGAAATCAGTCTGGTGGTTCCTCAGAAAATTGGACATAGCATTACCTGACATCCAGATATAGCACTCCTGGGCATATACCTTGAAGATGCTCAAACATATAACAAGGACATATGCTCAATTATGTTCATAGCAGACTTATTTATAATAATCAGGAGCTGGAAAGAACCCAGATGTCCTTCAGCTGAGGAATGGATTCAAAAAATGTGGTACATTTACACAATGGAGTATTACTCAGCTATTAAAAACAATGAATACGAGAATTTCCTAGGTAAATGGATGGAACTAGAAATTATCATCCAGAGTGTGGTAAGCCAATCACAAAAGAACACACATGGTATTCACTCACTGATTATTGGATATTAGACCAGAACCTTGAAATGCCCAAGATGCAACTCACAGGACACATGATGCTCATGAGGAAGGAAGACCAAATGGGGGTGATTGGGTCCTTCTTAGAAGAAGCAACAAAATACTCAAGGGAGCAAATATGGAGACAAAGTGATTGACAGAAACTGAAGGAGGGGCCATCAGAACACCATTCCACCTGAGTATCCATCCTATGTGCAGTCACCAAAGGTAGATGCTGATGTGGAAGTCAGGAAGTGCATGCTGATAAGAGCCTGATATAGATGTCTCCTCAGAGGTCTTCAAGAGTCTGACATATTCATAGGCAGATGCTCACAAGTAGTCATTGAACTGATCATGGGGTTCCCAATGGAGGAGTTAGAGTGAATACCACTGGAGCTGAAAGGGTTTGTGGCCCCATGAGGAGAGCAACCATACCAACCAACCAGAGGTCCCAGGGTCTAAACCACCAGCCTGGGAGCACTTAGGGAGGGATCCAAGGCTTCAGCTGTATATGTAAGAGTGGAGGGCCCTGCTGGGCATAGGTG
>NW_021604651.1:1083008-1166135 GCF_004785775.1 Grammomys surdaster
CTCACTGATTATTGGATATTAGACCAGAACCTTGAAATGCCCAAGATGCAACTCACAGGACACATGATGCTCATGAGGAAGGAAGACCAAATGGGGGTGATTGGGTCCTTCTTAGAAGAAGCAACAAAATACTCAAGGGAGCAAATATGGAGACAAAGTGATTGACAGAAACTGAAGGAGGGGCCATCAGAACACCATTCCACCTGAGTATCCATCCTATGTGCAGTCACCAAAGGTAGATGCTGATGTGGAAGTCAGGAAGTGCATGCTGATAAGAGCCTGATATAGATGTCTCCTCAGAGGTCTTCAAGAGTCTGACATATTCATAGGCAGATGCTCACAAGTAGTCATTGAACTGATAATGGGGTTCCCAATGGAGGAGTTAGAGTGAATACCATTGGAGCTGAAAGGGTTTGTGGCCCCATGAGGAGAGCAACCATACCAACCAACCAGAGGTCCCAGGGTCTAAACCACCAGCCTGGGAGCACTTAGGGAGGGATCCAAGGCTTCAGCTGTATATGTAAGAGTGGAGGGCCCTGCTGGGCATAGGTGGGAGAAGAGATCCTCGGCCTCATGAAGGCTGGATGCCCCAGGGGGTGGGAATTTGAGGGACGGGAGTTGGGAGTGGGGGGTAGGTAGAGATACATCTGCAGAGAAGCGGGGGGGGGGGTGAGGGGAGGGGGGGTTCCTGGGTGGGTGGGGGATGGGATTAGGGGACAACATATGAAATGTAAATAAAACATCCAATAAAAATTAAAAAATGAAAGAAATGTGATGTGCTAACAATGGTTCTAATACGTCTGCTGTTAGTGAGATGAATGTTTAGGCATCTATTTAAATAAGCTGATATTTTCATGACTCTCCCAGTTATCAGATCAAGACTTTATTATCACCACATTGGTATTTACGACTCTCAAAACTGACTCCATGATGTATAAAAGAAGTTTATAGATACTGTCAAATGTTGTAGATGAAATACTTAAAAACAGAATCTTACCCTCTGAAGCATAACTCTCAGGATGCTCTGAAATCAACATGACATATACAAGCAGACTGTCTTCCTTCAGAACATGCATGCTTCCTTAGGTGATCATTTTATTGCTATGATTTAGTAATGCTGGTAGATGAATGATCTATCCCCATACTTCTTCTTCACTTGTGTCCTGTTTCTGTCTCCAAGTTTCGTTATTGGTACCTCTCTATTTTTTTTTATTTTAAATTATTTTATTTACATCCCAGTCATTTTCCCCCACCTTGTTCCCCCTCCCAAAATTCCTCATATCATTCCGCACACATTGCTTCACAGAGGGTGCTTCCCCCAAGCAGGCTTCCCCCTTTCCTGAGACCTCAAGTATCTTGAGAACTAAGTGCATTTTTTCCCACTGAGACCAGGCCAAGCAGACCTCTTCTATATATGTGCCAGTGGCTTTTGTATGCTCCTGACTGATGGCTTCTGTCTCTGGGAGCTCTCTGGTCTGGGAGACTCTTGGACTTCCTATGGGGTTATAACTCCCCCTTTAGCTTCTTCAATCCTTCCGCTAATTAAACCCTAGGGATCCCTGACTTCAGTCCAATGGTTGGGTATAATTATCTGTACCTGTTTCAGTCAGCTGCTTGTAGGGCCTCTCAAAGGACAGCCATGCTAGGCCCCTATCTGTAAGCACACCATAATATCAGTAATAGTGTTAGCCTTTTTGTCCTTCCATGAGATGGATCCAGAATTGGGCTGGTCATTGGACAGTCTTTCCTTCAGTCACGGCTCCATTTTTGTCCCTTCAGTTCTTTTGAGCAAGAAACAATTTCAGGTCAGGAGTTTTCACTGTGGGTTGGTAATCCCATTCCTTCACTTGAGGCCCTGTCTATCTACTGGAGGTGGACTCTTGGAGTTCCCACTTTTATGGTTAATTGTTCTACCCTATAGAGTTTTTAAATTACTCATAATACTGGCTTTCCCCTTTCCTCTGTCTCAATTTTCTGAACAAAAATCAACAACAAAAATATTTTGCTGCTTCTATGTTTTGTAGTTAACTATAAGTTTAGCTAATGTGAGTTAATATATGCAATAGACATGTCATGTATCAAAGACAACCATCTACTGTGGTCCTCGGCTTTCTATGGTAATGAGAGTCCTCAACACTCTGACTTTATATGCTAAAATTATATTCTATAGATTTTCTAATTCATGTTGTAATTTTTAAAATTATAAATAAAATTAAAAATAGTTACATTTTATATTTTCTTTTTCCTTGAAAATTTCTCACCTCCTAAATTGGCTGTAAATGCAACTTTGGTTTTCAATTTAGAGTAAATGAATGCTGGACAGGAAAAATACTTTGTCTATGTACGTCAAAAACTTACTTGATGAGCATAGGCTGAAAGACAAATTGTTTCTCCTTCTTCGGTTTCAACCATGCTTTCAACTTTACCACTTTTAATGCGTTAGTTTCTATGTCTATTAAAAAACAAAATTAAATTTCAATAATGACTTTTGGGATACTAAACTAAATTCAAAACAAGATTATCATGATTTGAACCTGTGCCCAGAGCAGACTCTGGAACTGGCTCTGGACCCACTTCTATAACACTCAAAGGGAGCTCAACTCCCAGGTGCTCTGACACACTCAGGATCACAGTATCACAGTGAAGACTCCACTCCTAGGAGATCTGACACATCTAGGATCACTGGAACTCTGACATGCCCAAGATCACAGTTGAGGCCACAATATTTGTCGCAATACCCGACATTACTGGAACACCACCACCATGGGACCAAGAAAGCAGGAACCATAGCCAAAACAGAGACATGGGTTCCTTCTGGCTTGCATCTGTTTCTGGAGAAGACTCAGGGCTCTGGCTCCCCACCTACCTGCAACACCTAGACAAAGCTTGACTCCCAGAAGCTCTGCCAAACCCAGGATCTCAGGATCACCGGATTCCATGATCTGATCACAGGATTACAGACACAGCTAGACTCCACTCCAAGGCATCTGACACAACCATGATCACAGGAGGGACAGGCTCCAATAAGAGACACCAAGAGCAGTTAGCACTAGAGATAACCAGATGTCTAGAAGCAAGTGTAAGAACATAAGCAGCAGAAAACAATGCTACTTGACAGTATCAGGACCCAGTTCTCCCTACACACTAAACTCTGGTTACCCCAATACACCTGAGAAGCAAGCTTCAGACTTAAAATCCCATCTCATGAATATGATGGAAGACTTTAAGAAGGACATAAATAACTCCCTTAAAGAAATAAAGGAGAACACAGGTAAATTAGTAGAAACACTTAAAGAGAGAACTAATGAATCGCTTAAAAAGTATAGGAAAACACAATTGAACAGATGAAGGAATTGAACAAAACCACCCAGGATTTAAAAATTGAAATACAAACATTAAAGACAATACAAAGGAAGACAACCATGGAGATGGAAAACTTGAGAAAGATAGCAGGAGTAACAAATGCAAGCATCACTAACAGAATATAAGAAACAGAAGAGAGAATCTCAGGTGGAGAAGATACCATAGAAAACATTGACACACAGTCAAAGAAAATGCAACATGCAAAAGCTCCTAAACCAAAACATCCAGGACGTCAGGACACAATGAGAAGCCCAAACCTAAGGATAATAGATATAGAAGAGAGCGAAGATTCCCAAATTAAAGGACCAGTAAATATCTTCAACAAAATTATAGAAGAAAACTTCCCAAGCCTAAAGAAAGGAATGCCCATAAACATACAAGAAGCCTACTAAATTCCAAATAGATTGGAGCAGAAAAGAAATTCCTCCAGTCACATAATAATCAAAACACCAAATGGACAAAGCAAATAAATAATATTTAAACCAGTACCAGTAAGGGAAAAGGTTAAGTAACACATAAAGGCAGACCTATCAGAATTAAACCAGACTTCTAAACAGAGACTGTGAAAGCCAGAAGATTCTGGGCAGATATCACAAAGACCCTAAGAGAACACGAATGCTAGCCTAGGCTACTGTACTCAGCAAAGCTTTCAATTACCGTAGATGGAGATACCAAGATATTCCATGACAAAACAAAATTTACACAATATTTTTCCACCAATCTAGGCCTACAAAGGATAATAGATGGAAAACTCCAACACAAGGAAGGAAACTACACTTTATAAAAAGCAAGAAAGTAATCTTTCAAGAAACCCAAAAGAAGATAGCCACACAAACATAATTTCACCTCTAACAACAAAATAACAATCACTTTTCCTTAATATCTCTTAGCATCAATGGATTCAATTGCCCCCAACCCAAAATACATAGACTAACAGACTGGATATGTAAATAGGATCCAGCAGTTTGCTATATACATGAAATGCACCTCAGTGGCAAAGAAAGACACTACCCCAGTGTAAAATGCTGGAAAAATTTTTCCAAGCAAATGATCCCAAGAAACAAGCTGGAGTAGCCATTCTGCTATTGAATAAAATCAACTTTCAACTAAAATTATAAAAAAAAAAAAGTTCATACTTGCCAAAAGAAGAATCTTTTAAGATGAACTCTCACTTCTGAACATCTATGCTCCAAATGAAAGGGCATCCACAGTCATAAAAGAAACATTACTAAAGCTCAAAGCACACATTGCACCTCACACAATAATAGTGGGAGACTTCAGCACCCCACTCTATTCAGTGGACAGCTCATGGAAACAGAAACTAATCAGAGACAGAGTGAAACAAACAGAATTTATGAACCAAATGAATTTAACAACTAACTATAAAATATTTCATCCTAAAACAAAAGAATATACCTTCTTATCAGCACCTCATGGTACCTTCTCAAAACCTGACCATATAATTGATCACAAAACAGGCCTCAACAGATACAAGAAAATTGAAATTATCCCATGCATTCTATCAGATCACCATGGACTAAGACTGGTCTTCTATAACAACAAAAACAACAAAAAGCCAACATATACATGGAAGCTGAACAATACTCTACTCAATGATAACTTGGTCAAGATAAAAATAAAGAAATAAATTAAAGACATTTTAGAGTTTAATGAAAATGAAGGCACATCATACCCTAATTTATGGGACACGATGAAAACAATGCTAAGAGGAAAACTCACAGCTCTTTGTGCCTTCAAAAAGAAACTGGAGAGAGCATACACTAGCAGCTTGACAGCACACCTGAAATCTCTAGAACAAAAAGAAGCAAATACACCCAAGAGAAATAGATGTCATGAAATAATCAAACTCAAGGCTGAAATCAACCAAGTAGAAGCAAAAAAAAAAAAAACTATACAAAGAATCAACAAAACCAGGAGCTGGTTCTTTGAGAAAATCAAAGATTTTCAAATCAAAATCAAAGAAAGCAAAATACATAAACCATAGATATCATCATATAGAGGGCAAATATCCAATATATACAAAGAATACAAGAAGTTAGGCTCTAGAGAACCAAATAACCCTATTTAAAAAATGGGGTACAGAACTAATCAAAAAATTCTAAACTGGAGAAATCTTGGATGACCAAAAAGCACCTAAAGAAATGCTCAACATCCTTAGTGATCACGGGAAATGGAAATCAAAACAATACTGAGATTCCAACTTTTACCATTCAGAATGGCTAAGTTCAAAAACTCAGGTGACAACAGATGCTGGCATAAATGTGGAGAAAGAGAAACACTCCTCCATTGCTGGTGAGATTGCAAGATGGGGCAACCACTCTGGAAATCAGTCTGGCAGTTCTTCAGAAAATTGGACATAATACTACTTTGTGACCCAGGTATACCACTCTTGTACATATACCCAGATGTCCCAAGGTATAACAAGGGCATATGCTCCACTATGTTCATAGTAGCCTTATTTATAATAGCCAGAAGATGGAAAAATCCAGACGTCCCTCAACAGAGGAATGGATAAAAAAAAAATGTGATACATTTACACAGTGGAGTGCTACTCAGCTATCAAAAACAGTGAATTCATGAAATTCTTAGGCAAATGGATGGAACTAGAAAATATCTCAGTCACTAAAGAACACACATGGTATGCACTCACTAATAAGTGGATATTAGCCCAAGATACAATTCACAGATCACATGAAGCTAAAGAAGAAAGAAGACAGAATTGTGGAGGCTTTAGTCCTTAGGAGGGGAAACAAAGTTCTCACAGAAAGAAATACAGAAAGAAAATGTGAAGCAGAGACTGAAGGAAATCAGTCATCCAGAAACTGCCCCACCTGGGGATCCATCCCAAATACAGAGACCAAACCCAGGCACTATTATGGATGTCAAGAAGTGCGTGTGTGTATTATAGTTGTCTCTTGAGAGGCTCTGCCAGAGCCTGACAAATACATAGGTAGATGTTCACAGTCAACCATTGGACTGTGCACAAGGCTCCCAATAGAAGAGTCAGAGAAAGGACTCAAGGAGCTGAAAGGGTTTGCAATCCCATAGGAAGAACAATATCAACCAATCAGAGCCCCCCAGAGCTCCCAGGGACTAAACTACCAACCAAAGAGTACACATGGAGAGAGCCATGGCTCCATTCGTATGTAGCAGAGGATAGCATTGTCTGGGATCAGTAGGAGGAGAGGCCCTTGGTCCTGTGAAGGCTCAATCCCCCAGTGTAAGGGAATGCCAGGGAGTTCAAGTAGGAGTAGGTGGGTGGGAGAGGAAGCATCCTCATAGAAGCTTGGGGTGGGGGGTGGAATAGAGTGGTTTCAGAAGGGAAACTGGGAAAGAGGATAACATTTGAAATGTAAGTACATAAAATATCCAATAAAATAAATAAAAATAATTGGGACCTCATGAAACTGAGAGGCTTCTGCATAGCAAAGAACACCATCACTTGGTCAAAAGGATAGCTTAGAGATTGGAAAAAGATTTTGACCAATTGTATGTCTGATAGAGCGCTAATGTCCAAAATATATGAAGAAGTAAAACAAAAATCGATATCAAGAAAACAAACAACCCAATTAAAATTCAGGTACAGAGCTAGACAGAGTATTCTTAAAAGAGAAAACTCAGCTGATTGAGGCATACTTAAATATGCAATAGGTTTGCTTAGTTATCAAGGAATTGCAATTCAGAACTATTTTCATCTTATACTTGTAAGAATGGTTATGATCAATAAAACAAGTACCATCTCACGTAGATGTATCTCTCTAGGAAAGGAAAATAGAATTGATAGTTCTGGATGGATTGGGGTGGGGCTGGAATGGAAAGACCAAATGGGGAGGGAGAGTGTAAGTGGGATGGGGATGGATATTCAGGGAAATACAGCTAAAATTGAGGAGCATTTGGGGAGTAGTGTAGAAAACTTAACACAGTGGAAAAAATTTTGAATGTATAAATACATGAAGGTGATTTAAATGAAATTGCCAAACAAGGAGAGAGGACAGATGGATGGATGAACTGAATCTCAGCTGGTCATCCCTTGTCACCAAATGATGTTTCCAGTACTGTGGTTGAGTTATATCTAATTGAATTTTTGGATAAAGGGGTCCCATGGAAATCCCCAAATATCCAAGGTTCTTGACATAACTATAGTTGGCTCACCACAAATTGCCAGCTAGACCCTATAAGCTTTCCTTTAGATTTTCTTTAATTTTTAACATAGTAAATAACTCCTATTTTTATTGTATCTACCAAGCTGGAAGATAGTAAGCAAATGGATTTTTCAAAATGGATTAATACAGCTAAGAATGTGAGCAATTAATTAATACATAAAATATATTAGGTAGACAAAATCAATTTGATTTCTTTGACTTCAAGATTTTTCTTATTGTCCAAATATAATATTTGAATGTTAGTATTATTTTGTCATTTGAAAACATATCCAAGAAGGTCTTTTTGAAATTTTTATAGATATTTAACCACAAATTTTTCTGTAAGAAATGTTTTACCTTTCTATGTCTACAAAGCAAAATAACCATACTCAGAAATATAGGTGAGGGCAGAAATACAGAATGTAAATACTCAGATATTTAAAACCATCCCAAAAAAGAAATACTCTGAGTGGAACAAAACCAGGAAAGCCCTCCAAATTACTAGGGTGTATGCGATCATGTTTTATGCAATATTCTTTCAAGATTTGACTCAAAACGATTAGTTACTTGCCTTAACCACACACTATCACTTTTTTCTCTTTTGCAATGAAACTGCTAGGATCCAAGTCTCAAGTGTGTTCATAAGGAAGGAAAGCCAAGACCTACCCTGTCTTTATTCTTCTCCCTCTGATGTAAAGCATAAAAATGACAAAGGAGATACATAAAGACAATCAAACATCAAATACTGAATAATGCTGGCAGGACACTCTCAGAAATCCTAACTCTCAGAGTGAGACAAATCTTAAAAAACTGTAACATTTTCAAAGAAAAGTTTTATAAAGATTGATGTACAAGACATCTTATGTTCTAATATAACCCAAGGTGTAAAGCAAGTGGTCACTATCCATTTGTCATGAAAACAACAAAAATACTGAAATAATGGACTTATGTCTTACGATGGTAATTCAAAGATAACTCTGTGAACTGATTCATCAGAATCTTAAAACAAAAGCATTTTAAATTTGAAAGTATGGGGTTTTCTCCTAGTGTTTGTAGAAGCAAAAGATAGTTGCTTATACACGTTACAGAAAGGTACCATTACAATACTGATTTGTTCCTTAAGAGAATCTCTTTCTTTGAAAAATATGTAATAGGTATTCTTAACTCTGTACTGACAGAGTTTCTTATATGCAGGAGTTAGGGAATGCTATTTAGGGCATGAATCTGGATTTCAATAGGAATTTATTGTAGAAAACATTATTTTCATGATTCATCAATATCCTTTGTGTGTTAAAAATATTAAATAATGATATGTTTGTGCATGGATATTACTACTTGTAAGCTGTGGATATTTCATCCTGCCTCTGATCATAGGTATAAATTCTTCTTCAGTGAGACATAGTTCAGGAGAATTCTCATTTTAAGGATGAATTAGTCTCTTACTCAAGAGATCATTTATTAGATTGCTGGACAGAATGTCAAGCTTACATAGAGTAAACTGCAGGCAGAGTTCAGATCAGACTCACAAAAATGAACACGTTAGGAATTCAGAAGAGAATATACCTAAACAGAGACTAGATTTTTATAACAAGTAAGTGCAAAGAAGAGAGTAAGAAGAATCCCAGAAAAGAGCCAGTGTGTAGCACCTACATCAGTGTTGTCTGCTTCTTCTATTAGCTTTTAACCTACAGATAAACTCGGTCCATAGACAGTGGCAGCAGCTAATGATGGTCAAATAGAGAGATACTATATTCTCCAAAGCTTTCTAGAACCTAAAAACCATCCAGGGACCCTCTAAAATCTCCATTATCTCCATAATAACAGTGACAAACTGTCTAATTTTGTGCTGTGGTGACATGCACTGATTGCACAAAGCAATGGTGGGGGAAATGGTGAGGACTTCTGACAAATCATGATAATGTCAATAAATTATATCCATGCTGTTTTTTTCTTGTTCAATGCATAGTGCATACTCACACACATAGGTAGCATGTTTTATAGGAATATTTTTGATAAAGCAATAAAACTCATCAATCTTTGTAAAGTTTGCCCTTGTCACTTCAGTATCCAGAGCAGCAGACTGGAACTGTCTATGAGTTCACCTGCTGCACAGAATGTGTTTGTGTCTAGCAAACAGGTGTGTGGTGTGCATATTGCTATTAGAAATGACCTCTTTCTCTATGAAACATTTCTATCTGAAGTTTCATCAGTCTCATGAAATGTTATACTCAAACTTGGATATAGCGCTGATACCTTCTAAAGATACACATGAACTAGAGCTGTCAGTTTGGAGAATCCTTAGTATTTTAAAAGAAAAAATTCCAGCTGTCTAGTTGACAAGATGAGCCAGACACCAAACCTAGTAATCAGAACTCAATCCCCAGGACCCACATGGTGGAAGGAGAGATGTGACTCTTAAAAATTGTTTTGTGTTATCCACATGCATGAGATTACATGTGCATGGGCAGATACACACATACTCACTAACACAGGCACATACAGAGAGTGAGAGAGAGAGAGAGAGAGAGAGAGAGAGAGAGAGAGAGAGTTAATTAATTAATTAATTAAAAATTAAAAATTAATAACCTAGTTCAAGAAAATATATCATCAGCATTTCATTGGCATTGATGAAATATCTTTTCAGATATGATTTAATAATTACTACTTTTCTCCTCTAAGGGGAATTATGGACATGAGTGAATTCCTTATCTATTGCTGTAGAAATAAATAGTTACAATATTTGTGGCTTCAAATTACATGAATATATTATCTTAGCATATTATCTATAGATTAGAAATCTCAAAGAGGCTTGACTGGGGAAGTGCCCAGTGTTGGCAGGTCTGGTGCCTCTGGAGGCGTGAAAAGGATCTTCTTTCCATTGCCAGTTTTAACTTTCAAACTCTAGTCACATACTCTCCTTCTACCTTCAAAGTTATTAATGTGATCTAACTCTATACTCACTCCCTTTATTATTTATCTCCTTGAACATAACTTGAGAACCCTTCTATTTTAAGAACCCACACAACCAGATTTTATCTATCCTGACAATCCTGCTTAATCATACTACATTAGGACTTTTAACTTACTGGTGCATGCGAATTTCTTTATCCTATGTAAGATAGCACATTTGGAGGTTATAGTAATTGAAATGGAGACAATTTTAAGGGCACTATTTACTTCAACTGGCCTGTATAGTATATCAAATCATTAAGAGATATGAGGACAATGGTACTTATAAATGACTGTAGGTTTAAGCTTTAATTGTCGTTAAAGAGTTGACTAAAAATGACACATTTGGTCAGACAATGAAGAAATTAGAATAAGAAATTTGAAACAGAGTATTAACAGCAATACTTAAGGGATCCCTTATCTACTGTGAGCAGAAGTCACTCTGCACTGAAATTGGACTGAAGTCTGATTCTCACAGGTACAAAAGCTAAATTCAAATACGTAATTAGTTTTATAATAAAAATGAGGATAGTATAAAGAATGGGACCAAAAATAAGACTCGTATCCTTTAAAGTTTTGAAAAATTCAAATCATTATAGAACATCCATGTTTCAAGAAAGAGAGACCATTTGTGGCTGGCATGCTTAGGGTAATCACAGACTGTTGGATGGCAACATCAGATCCTGGCCACATGGACCTCTCAATAGGAAAATTCACAGCATGTCAGCATATTTGTCCTACTTAAGCTTTGAAACAACCAATACTATTTCATGATATTCAATTTCAGGAGTAATTATAAGACAATGGTCAATGAATTAAATGGTTGGAAGAAAAGAATCACTAAAATACTAAAAGATATGATCTACAACGTTACCAGTGATGACTTGGCAGCCATTGCTCTGGGATACATTGCCATATTCTAAACGGTCTTATGGATAGACTCATTAAGGGTTGCACTCATTATAAACTGAAATAATACTTTGAGTTTCCCTTGTTACCATTGATGTCATTAACAATCATAGTCCTGTTGATATAAGAGGCTGACAGTAAGCTTTTAATATAGCATATCTCTTTGTGGACAATAACCACTAACTTGGTAGCATTTGGTTACGTAGCAAATATAAAGGTGAAAATTATCTTTTTCTTTTTTGTTTTCCTTGGGACTAATGTTTCCTTCATATCACTTTTGTTTGACCATATTATAGCTATGCTTTGATCAAAATATGTTATGAATGTTAATGTAGTTTTAAATCATGTAATTATTTTTAAAAAGAAACTTTAAAACTCAAGGAAGACAAGAAAATTGGATCTGTGTCATGCTGTATCATCGGAAACTTTTTGCCAGTTTTGGACTGAAGATCAATATATCTAGATTCAGATATTTGGGCTGCATCCTGTGAAATTTGATGGTTTTCTGTACAATAAAATGTGTACTTTAAACCAGTAGCTCTTGAGCGATGTATCATCAGTGAGTCTCTGAGAATGGGAGGTAGAAACATGTCCTAGCTGCCTTAGATCCAGTAAGTATTTTTGTTTTCCATTTTCTAAATATAATGTTCTACTTGACTAGAGTTCTAGCTTGGAAGGACACAATTTCTAACAAAGGACGAGGTAGTTCTTTGAGTCTAGATACTCATCCTCCAATATTTGATCAATTGTGTAATGGGTTATACAAAGAAACAAAATAGTTTCAATACATGTATGATAAAAAAACCCCTCCGAATGTTGTCAGATAGTCACAGTATGGAGGTTGAAATTTTGAAATAAACAAAACTATGTGTACTTTTTAAAAATAAGCTATAATATTGCATTTTATGAACTCAGTATCCAAACTACCTAGCTATTATACTATCTAGGTTTAAGACACTGACATGTCAGTAAGCATGGCAAAAATCTATCCCATCACAGTACTGTGGATTCATTCTAATCCTCCCTTCTGGAGTTATGGCCTTAAGAGTTATAAGCTTCTGATAATAGTGTCCAAATAAAGGGCATTTTCAAAGTAGTTTCAAACTAGTACTTATCCTATACCATAGTATTTCTGTGTTAAATTACTAAATTGTTAGGATTCATATATTTTTATGCTTTGGCTTATCCTATATTGACTAAAACACATAAAAAGGAGACATACTTGAGTATGAGAATTTATTAAAATGAAAGCAGTAGAAAACTAATTAAGACAGTGGAAAACTGTACAAGTCTCTCAATAGTGAATAAAAAGATGTCTAATATATAGGAACAAAATGAAGATGTAAACAACTAATCCAGAGGATTATATAAAAGACAATGGATGCTCAGGAGAGTTCATGGGAACATAAAATTTCTGCAATCAAAGGGAGGGAAATTCCATAAATGGAAGATTACCACAGGGCTGCAAGTAGAAAAGTACCCTAGACTGATAAAAGTACAGTATGTAATGAAAGTGTTGTCTAAGTGCAGATGTCAATAATACGACTAGCCCAGAGCTAAGCCTCCTCAGGATATACAGTTGTTTGTTTTAAGAACATGCCAACAAATTAGGACCATATGAAAGGAATGAGCATATCAAAAGAGAGTGAGGAAATAAGTAGAGGAGAATGGGCTAAACTCACAGACATGACGAAACAAGAAAGTTTGTGGTTAGTGAAAACAGAAACAAGTAACCAATAGTCTCATGGGAATTCTAGATCATATAAAGTCCTGTACTGTATAGTCAGTCTATCTTATCATTCAGATAGCTTAGTTATCTTTTCTTCTTGTTTAAATTATTTAATTATTTAATTTACTGACTATCAATTAATTTTTGTTTGGCTGAGATGGGTTTATCCTGCAGTCTATACTAGCCTAATGTTAAACTCATTGTAATCTTTTTCAGCCTTCCAAGTGGTAGACACTCACACATGAGCCTCCAGGCCCCACATTATTTTCATCAATTTGTCTAGTCATTGTATTCCATGGTTTACAACGTAAAAACAGAACAAGTAACCATAGTGTGTCTACAATGAAGAGCCACACATAATCTTTTTTCCATATACTATATCTTATTAATGTGTCCTTCTGTATCTACTCTGAACTTACTGTATTCCAAACATGATATCTCCCTTCCCACATGCTTGTTTTTTTGCAAGCTTTTGTGTTGGTTTGTAAAACCTCTTTCTCTCTCTACTTAGAATATTTATAGATACTCTTTGTAAATTAGATCAATAACATTCATCCTGTCTGAAATACTTTACAATGATGCCCTGAAGCAGATTTAATTGTTCCATGGTTCACACAACTGTGAAGCCAGTGAGTGACAATGTACAATTTTGTTTCATACTTGCCCTGCTTGTTAGACTTTGAATCCTAGAACACAAATTCTGTGGCTTTTTCACTAATATAAGTTCAGTGCCCTCCATATGCCTCCATTCTGTATAGTGGGCCCAATAAATGAGCAAACAGAGAAAGGCTGCTGATTACAGCAAGTGACATGATAAACAGTTCATTTTTAGTTGCTTAACTCTGTAACTTGCTAATTATTTAGTAGCTGGGTATGTTTGCCACTTAATTATATGCAAAGGCTGAAATCTGAAAGAGACTTTGATTTGATTTTATTTTTACTCATTTATTTATTTAGCATGATCATCTCCAGAAAGTATTTGAGGTCAGAAGAGCTGAGAGGGCCATGACTTGGACAACTGCCAAGGCATATGACATTCCTCAAGGCAATTGACAAGGTGCTGGTTTCACCAAATGTTTGTAGAAATGCCTGCCAACTTGGTCAGACACTGAAGACAGTACAACTGTTCCTTCTACGAAATCTGTGAGTTCAGGTGGGTTCTGTGTTCTTGAGCCTCACAAAAGGTAAAAATACGCATTTGTTATTGTATGTATTACTCATTATTAAAATATTTATTTTCCCTTATTTGTGTAAGTTACCTAGATAAAAATAACTAGTGGAGTGGAAATTCTGGAATGCCATGAACCAGCCTCAGCTTGGGTTCTGAAAGAAGAAGCGTTTGAAAGTAGTGAAACAAATGACTTGAAGTCAAATCATGAGTCCAAGCTGGTGGCCTATGATCTGCTAGAGACAGCTTTCCAGATCTTTCTATATTCTGCTCAAGACAGTTCCCCAAGCAGTTCTCTCTTGCTATTCTAAAAAGTCTCTGGATAGCTCATCTCTTGCAGATCAAAAGCCCAGGGTTTTTTTATTTACGTATCAATTCAGTGTTTACCCAGGTTCACTTTTGATTATCCCATGAATTAACATCGAAAGATCCCAGTCCCTTGATTCTTAGGAGAGAGCAAGCTCATTTATTTTGGCATTGCAAAAGAATTCAAAGATCTGTCTGTGTCTGTTTAAGAACAGATGATAAACTAGCTGGGTTCCACCCTTAAATTACCATTTCTTCCATGTCTGTGCATAACCTTGCTTGTGCCTGGGCCTAACCTTGCACTGTCCCAGGCTGAAACTGAACTCAGAAATCTGCCTGTCCTTGTAAGCATAAACAAAACCTAAACTGGATGGGATCTCCTGTGATCACCACTCCATAAATCTCTCTATCTCCTCCCTTAGATCGTGCTAAGTTGGATCATAGTGCAACTACCTCTGTTACTTTACGTCTGTCAGCTCCTTATACGATTCATGTTGCACCCTTACATCTTACATAGTTGAGAAATTATATATTTTCAAACTCAAGATTTTGGAGTTCTTTTCCACAGATTTAAGGGCTGTCCTAAAGGTCCCAGCATTTACCATTTTGCTAGAGACATAAACATATCCTAGCCTCTCTGACTTGTGCTGCCTCTAATTATCATGAAGTCATTAATCTTGGCAAAGAGTACATTCCTTGAAGGAAGAACTTGAGAATATGTACACTATTATACAAACGAGCCTAACTCCCACATCGGCCATTGACACCTGTGGAGGTCCATCCCCTGCTGGCTCTGCTCTAGAAATAGATAACATGTGCACTTAATTTTAGTAGATCATGAACACTTACGAGGTTTGTAATTCATAATAAATTCAATCTCTTAACAGAAATACTGTTGACATTGTCACAGGTTACAAAAATGCAAACTAGTCACAAACACGCCAAGTGGGCATACACATGGTCCTTTGAGCTTGATTTTTATATAATATTTCTTCAATAAAAATATCTTTAAAATACATCATCTTATTCTGTTATTCAAACTTACCTTCTCCTAAAGATTTAATGGACTGAATATTAATTAGCATATACCTCATCATTTAGCTATAAGGAATTTTAACTAATGTACTCAAAATGTTTTGGACTTTGCTCTTTGTGTTTTTAGAAGTTCTGCAAAACCATGTTGTCCAGGACTATAACTTGGGCAGTTTTTGCTCACTGTATGGAATTGAACTCCTGAACGTCTAGCCATTTGCCGCTCATCTTTAGATGAAAAGGAGCAAAACTGTTATGAGGTTTGTAACTTTAGAACTTAGTTGACCCCACAAAGTAAAACTTCTTTGCAGAATTCTCATACACCAAGCTAAGAAAAACTGTCTGTACTTATAAAGAATAATCTTATTATATTATTTTCATCTTGTTTTTGTTTAAAAAGTGGAAACCTTGGCCTTCTGTGGTTTTACTTTTATGATTTTGAAAAGCATATACATTTGTGTGAAGCTGAGCACAGTCTGGCCTGGCCTGGTGGCACACTGAGAATCATGGAATGTGAAAGATGGAGGCAGAAGGATCAAGAATGGAAGTCAGCTTTGGCCTCAGATCCAGTTTGAGCCTCAGCTGGAATGTATGGGACGATGTCTCAAAAGAAAAAAAAAATACTATTAAAATACACAGTAGTTTCATCTCGTCAGAATTTAATTCATTAGCTTTAGCAGTACAAACCTAGCCAGATCCAAGTCTTTGGGAAACATTGACCTACTATCCCTATTCTTATGCTTTTGTCTTATTTACAAAATAATGTGAGCGAGATCACTTAGTAAGTAAATCCCTATCGTTTACAAACCCGCTAAGTCTGGCCCTGATGGTAACTCACATGGCACTTGATGGAAGGAAGCAACAGCTTGTCACTTTCTGTTTCTGAGTCATATGCTATCTTTGAATTGTATCACTCAGGATCTATCCATTCATGGACTGATATTACTGAAGACTTAAAGATGTGTCACTTACAAACGTATGAATGAAAGTTCCATATTCCCATAATGCTTACAGAGTAGTTTAAATGTCATTTTCTTGAAGAAATAGAGGGAAATTATATTATTCCATTTTTTTACATATATATTTCACTTTATTGATGCTATCTTTCTAGTAATAAATCACTGAAGCCCACTTGGGCCCAATCTTTTCATAAATAGGAGTGTGTTAGGTTGAATGGAGTTCTTGGTTCCCCAGTACCTTCTATTCATGCTTTTGGACTAAACACACTCAGTACTTAAGGATGTATTAGACTCCGAGCTGAAATTTTACAGATGTAAAAGACACCTACATGTCTTCTTGCTTTGCCAGCTCTATTCATTAATATTTTTACTGTTGTAATAAACTGCTATGACTCAAATCAGCTTGGGTAAGAGAGGGTTTATTGCCAGGGAGGTCAGGGAAGGAACTCATGACAATAGCCTAGAGATGGGAACTGATGTGGAGGCCCTGGAGGAGGTCTGCTTTCTGGCTTTTTCATCATGATTGTTCACCTATAACCACTGTTCTGAGGGCTGCACCACCCACATTGAGCTAAGCCCTTCTGCATCAACTATCAATAGAGAAAATAAATCATAGGCTTTTCCACAGGCAAACCTTACATGAAGTTTCTTCTGAAATATGTATCTAGCTTACATCAGCAGACATAAAACCAGCCATCATACAGGCGACCTTGAGCTCATCCCCCTCTCTTCAGATTTAACTGCAATAGCTGCTTCCTTCCAGATTCGTGAAAAACACATGATTTTGCTGTTTATCTTTTGCTGTGTTTGGATGAAAGCTATCTCCTTTTTAATTCTGTCTATACAGGGCTGAGGTTTACCTAAGCCAAGGCTTTAATTGAGACTAGATTTTATTTTAATTGTTGATTTTGTTTAGGTGTTTCTCTGAGTGAATATGTGGATCATATATTCTGGCATATGTCCTGTATTTAGAGTTTCAGGGGGTCATCAACTGTTCTACATGGGTCCCAGGAAGCAAGCTAGCTCAGTTACCTCTGCAAGAAGAGTACAAGCTTTTAACTTTTGGGCCATCTATCTCCTCTCAAATTACAATTTTTGATAGTTCCATGTATTTTGCAGCTTAAATAACTTTTGCATGTTTTTTATTTGTATAGTGTGTATTTGTATGTGTGTGTTCAGTATGTGCATATGCATGTACAATGTGTGTGTGTGTGTGTGTGTGTGTTCTGATGCATTCCTATCTCAGTACACCTGTAATGGTAACGTTCAGGAATTAGTTCCCTCGTTCTCCTGTGGGTTTTATGGGTTGACATCAAGTTATTAGACTTGTATAATGAAGGCTATATCATCTGCCTCAAACTGCTCTTAATATTCTTCAGTAGCTGAAGCAATAAAATGAACTTTAGTATACTCGGATAATTAAGTATTATCTTGTACTACTAATTTGTTTTATTTACAAAGAAATGAATTTGTCAGTAGGAATTGAAACTGTGGAAATGTGAATGAATGCTTTTAAAGACACCAGTCTGCAAGGCTTCATAGCATTTGATGGCAACTATGTGACACCATGAAATGGGAAAATTAGAGAAGCTACTGTCAATAAGTGTGGACAGAGACTATAGAAAGCAAAGGAACAGGAAATAGGTAGAACACACAATATAGTTAGCACAGGGAAATTGCTAAATAAGAAAGCACATAAGTTGTCTGTATTTGTACAACAAACACCAGAGATATACCCAATCTAAATAAAAGAATCTTGTTTCATAACTAAGTATTTATGTGAATTTATCGGGAGTAACAAATGGACCGCCCTAAAGCAAGATGGTAGTACTGTAGGAACCTGAAGGAGCTTAGTGTGAAGAAAAAAAATGCTATTTTCTGCTATTTTTTTCTACAAGGTGGATTAACTTCAACACTCATACATCAAAACTGATAAGATATACAGTGTCTTCTTTTGGGTCCCGAAAATGGGTCTCAGAAGTACTTTGAACAAAAGTATTCTGTTGTGTTTTAGAGAGAGCATAGTGTTGGAACTGACTTTAGCCTGATATGTGAATACTGGATTCAGCCGCAGATGACAATGAGTGTAAGATCATTGATATTGCCATGAATTGAATATTGCCATGAATACTACCTAGACACACCTCGGCATTCTAATAAATCGATTATTCATGCTCACAGAAGGACTAGTACAAATGGATTGGATCACAAGGGAAGAAAAATCAACAGCACTGTGTTTCAAGAGACTTGTTTTGACCAAATTATCAATATATGCCCATGTGCCATTTTCTACTTCTCTGATCTGTGGTAGTTTTTGACAATAATTATTTTAAAATGAAACTAAAGCTTTAGAAAATTAAAGTTAACTACTGGAGAACTGGCTATAGGCTTTAACATTCTCCAGTTAGCATGGTACCTTCCAACCAAAATTTTCTTCAATGTAAAGAACACTGTAGCTGATATTTCTGAGGTCTTCATTGTAGTCTTCTTCTTAAAACAACATATCTTTATCCTTTTAATTTTAATTGAAAAGAAACCTTATGTAGCCAGTCTGATGTTGAAGTTTCCAGATAATCTAAGATGACTTTGAACTTCTGATCTTTCTGCCTCCAACTCCTCCTCCAACCCTGAGATGACAGTTTACTGACACACCTAGATTTTTGGAGTCTTATGATCAACCCACAGTTTCTTTCATTGTATTGAAGTCTAATGCAAGCAAGGCAGCTACTATATTTCTGATGACATTTACATCTGTAGTCTGAAGCTGTACCAACTAAACTACCTTCTCAAGTCCATTATTTTCCTTGTAGTTAGTTGTATTTTAGGGTTTTGAGATCTGTATGACCTTTTAATGCCAAGCTGTACTTGAAGCAGAATCCTAAGCTACAGCATGTTACATGTTCTCTGGCAGGGATTTCTTGCTGGATGCTTATGAAGATTAAAGAAACAGACACTCATAGAATTGTGAAAGTAGGAAAATGTTTTATCAAGAAGTCTTCCAGAAAAAAAGAAAAATTGAGAAAATAGTAAAAAAATGAGACATGGAGGAGACTTAACACATAGCCAAATAAATAAAACAAGAACAAACAAACAAAACCTTTTCCTTTGTCCAGGATTTTCAGTAGCACTACAGCAGAACCTGGATACAGGTTGATGTAATCTCTATTAAAACTCTTTAATACTCTGTCCATTATGGGATGAGCCGATGGAGACCTTATGAGCTCTGTGCATTTCTGTTCTTGAATCCATCATTATTATTGACTTTGACTTCTGGCTATCTGTCATTTGGCCAGCATCAATGTAGTCAATTTTGTAGGTGTCTTGGTATTTTTAGTTATATCAACGAGCAGCCTCTGTTGTTATTGATTATAATACATGCAGGCTTTCCTAGTAGCTATTTTTACTTTCTCTGTTTCAGTTAGCTTTATTAAGAGTAGGAATCTATGTAAGGCCAGTAGTTCCCAGTATCTGTTGGTGAGGGCTTCACAGGTGTAACTGGCCAGCCATCACTGCCCCAGGTTCCTGTCTTTCCTCTTATCTCCCAAACTGTGCTATTGCATACCTAGCGTTCCAAACATAGCCATGTTCACTCATAATCTTACTTTTAACGCTAGCCTTTATTCACATTGCAACATACAACTTGTTTTTCCATGGAACATTCCTTTCTATTACTTACAAAGAGCTTCTTTCTATCTGACTAGTTTTTCTAAATCATTTTCACATTATTTTTTCACATTTAATTGGCTTCCATATACTTAGAGATATTCATCATATACCTATTGCTCATATGTATTTCTTGTATTTATCTAAAAGTTTTATAAGCTCTAACTAAAGCTGTTAATGCAGCAAAACAAATTATTCAGGTTTCTCTTTAGTCCTTTGAAATCCCACCATATTGCCACCTACATAATGACAAAACATTTGACTAAGGTGGGCTTTTGTCCTCTTACCATTAAGTATGTGGAAAGAATAGGAGAGAGGCAGAAGATAAGTGAGATGCATGACTCTGACAAATATCATACACTTACAACTTAGTGTTGAAAGTAACAGAAACTAACAGGCATTTACTAACACAAACAGTGCTTCTTCAAATGTGTCCTCCATAGAAACTTGAAGTGAAATTCAATAAGTATTCCCTTGTAATTTATTTGTAAGGGCAACTTTCTAAAATGAAGCACTATGTTTACAAACTGTTCATATTTGTAATGTAAACTTTAATTATAAATAGAGGTAAACTGTAAATTTATGCGGAGTATAAAATTACACCAATGTCATAATTATTTTATTGTTAATTATTAAAATTATTTCACACCAGAGATTTGTAATATTTTATGGAACTGAAATTAGAGTATAAAAATTGAGTACACTATCTAGTAATTACATGAAGCAGATAATTGAATTCCTGTGATTATTGCTTTAAGGAAGTATGTTATAAAATCTGAGGATACATTCTGACTTGGAAGTGCAGTGCATGCAGCATGACCCATTGTTGCGTCTGGTCTTGAAATTTCATCTCTTATTACTAACGTCTACATGCCTCCACATTTGTCCATGGTGAGTGTCCTGGATAACCAACTATGAAGTAAGTTAACCAGTTCACATTCATACAACCATCGCTAGAAGGATGAAAATCTAAGGCTCTGCTTTGATGAATCTGAAAATCATCACTATCCCCTTGTGTTTAGAAGTTTTGTGGATGATACTGAAAAAAACGGTGTGAGAAAAACACCAGGCATTGAACTCTGTCTTCCACACATGTGCTCTCTTAGATACAGAACACTGCCACATGCACAAATGTACTCTTGCATATAAAACACACAGAGATACTTACCCATACACTCAAGGTCAAGATAAAAAAAAAATTGCCTGACTAAAGACAAAGAAGTCAGAATGAAACAAACAATGTGCAATGTTTATTTTGAGGGAACATACCATATTCAATAACATAAATATTTTAAAACTATAAAAAGAAAACAATGAAACAGTATATTTTCTATGAATGAGGCACAAAACAAACAAACAAAACATACTATAGTATGTGTATTGGAGGAAGAGGAAATGCATTTCAAGTCTATGGTGATCTAATCGGACAAAAAGTCCAAGTTTTACAAGACTGTACCAGTCAAATTGTATCACATCAACTGAAGAGATCAGAAATAAAATTATCCAGAAAAAAAGGAATCTAGAAAGTTATAACAAATCCCTATTCTACCGTTAAAATATTTATTTATTCATTCATTTTTGGGTATATGCATGTGCTTAAGTAAGTACAGCCATGTGAGCAGTGTCAACAAAGGCCATAAGAAAGTTTGGGTCACCTCGAAGAACTAGATTCACACAGCTAGTCCGAGTCTCCTGATGTGAGTCCTGGGTCATGTGAAGGAACACTGAGTGCTCTTAACACTGAGCCAACATCTGTCCTTAGAACAAGCTTTGAAAACAACCAATGTAAATGAACCCTGAGCACATGTGATGTTTTCTGCTGAACCATCCAAATCATCCTTTTCTGTGCCTTGTCAGTCTGCATCTTTGTTACTCTAATACAGAGGTTCTCAACCAGAAGGGCGAGATTCCTTCACGAGATTTCTTGCATACCAGATATTTACATAGCAATTCACGATGGTAGCAAAATTGAAATTATGTAATAGCTGCAAAATAATTTTATGGTTGGGTTCACCACAACATGATGAACTATGTTGAGGGGTCACAGCATTTGGAGGGTTGAGAACGACTGCTCCAATAACTCCACCATCCTTGAACTGTCTTTGAGACTCTGCCCATCACCTTCCTGAGTTTTATGTCCCTCAACCAGATTTCCTGCTACGTGTTCAGCAAGATTCAACCCCACTGAAAGTCAGCACCATGTTTCACTGACCATGAGGGATGCCAATTAAAGTTACCACATGGAAGAGGACAGCTGAAAATGTATCTGAACATGAAGAAAAAAGAAAGAGATTGAAAGATATGGAGATTTCAAATCAATTTATACGAGATATTTATGTGCCATTTTCAAGTTTCCATGTAAAAATTTCAAAATTAAAATTAGTAAAATACATGAGTCCAAGATTTTAGGAAAAAAAAGTTAAATATTTGCTACTTTTACTATTACTACCTTTAAAAAATGTTTCAACTATATATTTAGAAAGATACAAACAAAATGAATTTGAGGAGGAAGATTGAACATCATAAAGAAAAAAGGAAAAGATCAAAGCAATATAATGATATTATAGATTCCATTAGAAAACTATACTACCACTCACTGAAACTACTTATCCAAATTAGCAAAATGAAGAACACTTTGTAACAAGTGTTAATATTTAATTCTAAAGAATATTATGTTAGGTAGATTTGTTTTTGTTTACATCACTATTTTACACAGAAAGAGAGCTTTAGCATCGTAAAAGAAGCAGGATAATGGTGACACACTCCTTTTGCTTCTATTCTAGTGGCTGAGCTTTTAAATCAGCTGTTTGTAGACAATGTCCAGCTCTTAAAACAGTACAAAAGCTATTCTCAATGTCAGGAGAATATTGTATTTGGCACAACAAAGTGAGAAGCCCAAAACGTGTAGTTAAAATATGTTAGCACTCTAGAATATGGCATAATAACTAATAGAAAGCAAGAAAGATATCAAGTTAGACATTATTGGGATGAAGTGTTGTCTCTGTTTGAGTTTCTTTACTACATAAAATAAGTACCTTTCAAAATTAGACATTGCTAAATTATGGAATAGCATGTGTGTGTGTGTATGTGTGAAATATACATACACACATACATACATGCATGCACACACATATATAGATATAGATATTAGATATAGATATAAATATAGAGATGGAGATAAATATAGTTATAGATATAGCTCAATCCAGAATCTTCTACTATAGTCACACTAATAAGTTTATTTTAACATAGTATTTTCCTGTTTTGAGATGGCAGTTGTTAATTTAGAACTGTCTGAGTGTTCTTTGATATGATATTCAGAGAGACAGTGATAGTGCCATTGCAGAGATTCAGTGTCACCATAGAATTTTTTCCGATATTGAACACATATTCAGATACAAAGCAAGTTACAGCAGAAATAAAATTGAAATAACCCTTCAATACTATCAGATGAACATAGAAAAAAGCTGGATATCAACAACAACAGAAAGAGCAGAAACTTTACAAACTCACGGAACTGAACAACTCATCACTGAATGTAAATGAGTTAAGACAGAAATTAAGACATCAGAGACTTTCACGAATTGGATGAAAATGAATACACTGTATACCCAAACTCATGGGACATATGGAAGCAATACTAAGAAGGAAGTTCACAGCACTAAGTGCCTTCATAACCAAAGTAGAGAGATCTCATACTTATACTTCACAGCCCACCTAAAATCTCTAGTGCAAAAATGAAGAAATCACACCCAAAAGGAGTATACAATAAGAAATAATCAAACACAGAGATGAAATCAATATAATAACAACAAGCCAACAATACAAACAATTAGTGAAACAGTGTTGGTCCTTTTAGAAAATAGCTAGACTGATGAACTCTTATCCAAATTAACTAAATGACAGAAAAAAGGATACCAATTAAGTAAATTTAAAAATTAAAGGGAGACATAATGAAAGACAGTGAGGAAATCCGAAGAATCTATGGATATACTTTAAAACCATCTAAAGCACCAAATTGGAAAATCTGAAAGAAATGGATAATTTTCTTGATATGTATTACTTACTAGTTAAATCAAGATCATAAAGCAATGTAAAGAGACCTTCATAATTCCTAATGAAATAGAAACAATAATAAAAAATCTCTCAACCCGATAAAAGCCCAGGCCCAGATAATTTTTCCTAGAAATCTAGTAGACTTTCAAGAAGCTTTAATGTCAATACTCCACAAATTAACCAATGTATACAAATCCAGCCTTATAGAAGGTACTAGAAGGAAAACACTAATCTACAGATGTAAACCACACCCTAGAAAATATAAGGAAGGAATAATACAAAACTGAAAATCAAAGGGGTAGAAGCACTTGCCCATGTGCCCAAGCATGTGCTAGCCTGTGCTCACACAAACACACAAATGTGCACACACATGCACACATATTTAAACACATACACACTCACACACATATGCAAACATCTACACATATTACACACACATACATATACTTGCATAAAAACTCATACACACACACAAATACACAGACGCGAACATCCACACATATACATACATTCAAATACACATAAACAGACATACACATAGATGCATGCACACAGGCATGCAAACACACACAGCATAACAACAAAATAACAGTAATCAACAAACACTGTTTATTGATACCACTTAACACCAAACATAATAGATGGGAAAACAACATTGATTCTTCTGGTGAATGCTAGGAAGACATGATGTTAACATCAAGGCTAGACATCACCTCAGAGTGAAAGAATGAAGAAACATTCCAAACAATTTGGTCTAAGAAGCAGGGTAGTATAGACATTTTAATATCTGACAAATTAGACTTCAAAACAAAGCATTAGTATAAATAGGAAAGTAAACTACATACTTATCAAGGGAAAAATGTACCAAAAAATATACCAATTTTACTATCTATGCCCCCAAACACAGGAGCACCTAAATTTGTTTAAGAAACACTACTACAGCTTAAATCATATATTAACTCTCATATACTGTTAATAGGGACTTCAATAGCCAACTCTCATGAATGTGTATATCATTCACGCAAAAAATTAACAAAGAAATAGTAAACCTATTAAGACATTATAAATCAAATATACCTAACAGATATTTGCAGAACATTTAAAGCAAACTCAAAAGTATATAACCTCTTTGCAGCACCTCATGAAACTTTCTCCAAAATTGACCAAATAAATGGATACAATGCACGTCTTAGCAAATATGAGAAAACTGAAATATCTTTCTATCCTACTAAACCCAGACAAATTAAAACTGGATATCTACAACACAACAGAATGCTTATCAACTCAAGTAAAGAGAACAACTCTCTAATGAATGAAAAATAAGTCAAGACAGACAGACAGACAGACAGAAACAAACAAACAAAAACAAAGACAAAAGAAAGACATTAAAGAATTTTTAGAATTCAATGAAAATGAATACACAGCATAACCTTACTCATGGGTCACAGTAAATTCTTTCCTAAGAGGAAAGTTCACAAATTAATGCCTACATACATACATGCATATATAAGTAATTACATACATATATATCATGATATATATGATATATATGTATGCTATTACGACTATAATAGCAACTTAATAGAACACATAAAAGCTTAGAACAAAAAGAATTAATCAAGTCCAAGAGGAGCTGATGGCAGAAGTTAATCAAACTCAAAGCTGGAATCAATAAGGAAGGACTAATAGAGCTGAAGTAGATTGCAAGCCCATAGAAAGAATAATAGTATCAATTAACCAGACACCTCAGAGCTCCCAGGGCCTAAACCACCAGCCAAAGATTAGACATAATCTGATACAAGGTTCATGCTACATATGTAGAAGAAGACTGCCTTGTCTAGTGTCAGTGGGAGGGGAGACACTTAGTCCTGTAGAGGCCTGATGCCCCAGAGAAGTGGTTAGAGGGATGAGGTGAGAGTGAGTAGGTGGGTGGGGAAGCACCCTCTTATAGGCAAAAGGGAAGGGTAGGAGATCATGGAGGGGAGACCAAGAAAGGGGATAGCATATAAAATGTAAACAAATAAAATGATTAATAAAACAACAACAAAAACAGAATGAAATAAAAACAATAAAATACAAAGAATCAATGAAACACTGAGTTGAGTCTTTGAAAAAAATCAACAAAATGGACCTATTCTTGTCCAAACTAACTAACATGAAGGGAGAGCCAATCCAGAATGAAGCAAGTTAGGGAAGAAAAGACAGTCACAACAGATACTGAAGAAATCTAGAGAATGGTAAGGACATGTTTTAAAACCTGTATTCCACTAAATTGGAAAATCTGAGGAAAATGGGTAATTTTCTCAACAGCTATCACTTACCAAAGCTAAATTAAAATCATATAAGCAATGGAAATAGAGCTGTAACACCATGTGATAGAAGTGATCATGAAAAGCCCCCCAACCCCAGACAAAAAAGCTCAAGCTTGGGGTTTGATAGTTTTAGCACAGAATTCTACCACATTTAAAAGGAAAGTGAATGCCAATATTCCTTAAATTATTCTGTACAATAGAAAGAGAAGGAATATGACCCAGCTTACTTTGCTAAGCAACAGTTATGCTGATACACAAACCACAAGCTCTTAACAAAGAAAGAAAATTACAGACCAACTTTCCTTTTGAAGATAGATGCAAGTATTCTTAAAAATGTATACATACATAAAAGTGATCTAAATGAAATCACCAAATAATGGGGAAACAGATCCTAACTGAACTTTGCCTGTCACCAAATGAAGCTTCTAGTAGCTGGATTGGGTTTCATCTAATTGAGTTATTTGCCAAAGGATTTCCATACATATCCCTAAATAACCCGAACTATTGACAAGACAACAGCTTACTTTCTATAAACTGACATCAAGGTCTCTGTGCTGAATACAACACCTAGACAATTCACTGAACATGGAGAAGTTGAACTGGTGCCTACATAGAGCCTTCACCCTTATAGGATAGTGTCTTTGGTACGGGAAAGTACCCTGCACACTATCAAAGGAGAAATGCAAATACCAATGTAGCCACAAACCCTGTGGTCTCAATGTTGTCCTGCTGGAAAGCTATGCTAGAACAATGTTGGCACAAAGCTTTGGGGAATAACTAACCAAAATCTGATTTGGCTCAAAGCTTTCCCCTGGAGATGGAACTCATACCTGATTCTGTGTGGATGGCCAAGACTCTGAGACTAGATAGACCAGAGACATAGGACAAAACTAGATACTACTGTTCCAAACAACAGCAGCAGCAACAGCAACAACAATGGAAAAATGTAGTAAGTAAATGAGTCCTAATCACATTATACTATACTCATAGATTATTGCTTTGTTCAGCTGTCATCAAAGAAGCTTTGTCTTTCAGCAGATGAGAGCAAATACAGAGATCTACAGCTAGACATTATTCTGAGAGAGGGTCATTGGAACACTCAACCCTAATCAAAATGATTCTATCAAATGTCTCCCCTCTGCTAGGGAACTACATAAAAGAAGAGGCAGAAAGAGTATAAGAGGCAGGGGGGTCGGAACACTTCAAGAAAACAAGCTCCCCTGAATCAACAGGATTGATGCATATATGAACTCACAGAGTCTGAGGCAGCATGCACAGGGCTTGCTTGCATGGATCTATACTTCATAGTGTCTCAGAGCTGAAATAAGAGGACATATACCCCATCGCTAACCCTGAAGCTGTCTATAATTGACAATGATTTGCAAATGAAAATTTAGTTTTTTCCAAGGAAGTTTCACTGGGAAAACAAACTACTCTTTAGGGAAGACTGCTCGTCTGGCAGTAGATGGGCAAAGACAAATGGACTCATCTTTGGAGGTTCTCTGTCTCATAATGTCATGTCAGGACTTTTCCTTTATTTTATTTAATTTTTAAATTTATTTTGTTCATATATTTTTCTCTTTTTTGTCTTACATATTATTTGCATATATATATGTATATACACACATATATATGTGATATCTTCCAGTTTATTGCTTTTATTGGATTCCTGTATATGTGAATGAGTGAATCTCTATGTCTATATTTGTTACTTGTGCCTTTTCTTGGGCTCTTTTCCTTCTGTATGCTTTCAATTGAGATATTGACCAACAAGATTGCATGGATATCCTCAAACAACACAGGATGTTTTTGAGACAATGGGTTAATCTCTACAAACTGACCCCAGGGCCGATTGCCTAAACAGCCCACACAACTCACTTAACATGGAGAAGTTGAGCTGGCACCTACATGAGTTTGGAACATGAAGGTACTTGCACCAGTAGATCACCAAGGCAATCATGAATATTAGGCACACAGGATTGTCTTTTCAATGGAAAATAGGTAAAGCCTGAATGGTTGTTTATTTCTATTTTGATGTGTGGGTTTTTTTTGGTTGTTTATTTTTTTAATCAGTGAGATGAGAGACAGAAATGAAGTAGATCTGGATGGAAGAGGAGGCAAGGAGGAACTGGGAAGAGTAGAGGGAAAGGAAATTATAATCAGAATATGGTATGTGTTGGCATCAGAGCCTACAACTTTCGAATCCAGTGATGATGTCACCCATAGGTGACAAGATCCTGTGTGTCTGTTACCATGGCAACCACTGTACATTTCCGGAATTCAAACGTCTGTGCCTTACTGTATGAGGTAGTGCATGTGATTATCTCACGGTCCAAATAAAAGGCAGAGAGCCCTGATCTTCCCTTCTCTCTTTTCTTCTTCTTCGTCCTCCCACTTCATTCTTTTTTCTTTCTCCTCCAATAAATCTCTCCCACGGAACTGTGTTGGCCTGGTGTGATCTGTCTGGATACAAGCTGCCGCCGTTCTAACACATTAGGTGCTTAAACCTGGGAATCGTTAGACCTAGGTGGACCACCACAGTGCTCACTGGTGGCCCACTGGCAACCTTTATTGAACCATCATCGCAACCGCTGCCACATGGACCTATACCCTGGCACCAACCCCCACCACCTCTGTGCACTACAGCTGCAACCACAGCCACCACCAATGTCACATGGATTTCTGCCACCTCAGCTGCAGACCACTGCCACCAGGCATTGTAGGAGACACAGACTTCCACTACATGAGCAGCTGCCACCGTGGGGGCACATAGACATCCACTACGTGGTCTAGCTTCTGCCATATGGGTTAAGATTCACTGGCCAAACCTCATTGGTGGGCTCATCACCCGCACAGATCCAGACCTGCTATCAGACTACTAGAATTCTCAGACAGGCAACCGCAGATTGATAAGGTTTTCCCTCCAGTTGGCAGAGAGGGCCCCAGTCCTCCAGAAAGGTCTGGTCAACCTTTATGGCCTAAGGGATTGGTATTTCACTGCCATGGTCGCTATGACCAGCCTCCTAGTCAACATACAAGATAGGACTTTGTGGGGTGCTGAGCTGGGAGAAGCAGCTGGGTGCCTGGTTGATCAAGTCTTGAACCCCAGACGGCAGATGTTCGGCTCTGCCCCCAGGCCCTGGTTCTTTTCATTCAGCTTTGGCCCTCCACAGCCCCTCCCAAAGAGAGGTCTATGACCAGGAATCACAAGGTACAGTGCCTCAGGCTCTCCCCCATGTAGATGAGGTATCTCCAAGCTCTCAGACCAAGCCAATAGGCGTTATCTGCTGCCAGACCCTAACCCACCCTGAAACTGTATATAAGGGCTCTATTCAGGAGAAGTAAAGGTGTGTTTGAGAATCATCCTGATGTCCGAGAGTCTCTGTCACAAGAGCTGTAACACTAGAGCTGTAACACTTGGGGAGAGATCTGCTCTCCCAGAACCTTCCTGGGGCACCAAGCTGCTTCCTTGCCAGCTAGCCGGCTTCCTATTGGCCCAGCCCTGGCCGGCTCAGTGCTGAGAGATAGGTGTGGCACCTGGGAGTGACTGAGCTGTGACAGCTGAGACTCGGGCAGAGGCAGCAGTGGGAGCAGGCAATCTCTCCCTCTGCTCGCACTCTGAACCCTTTGGCCCAGACCTCTCACACCAGGCCTGGCCTTAGACCAACGGACAATGGAGACATGGGCAGAGGCATTGGCAGAGATGGTAGCAGACCCTCCCTGCTCTCACTCTGTCCTCAGCCAGGAGATCATCGTGGGACACCCTCTGGAACTGGGGACCCACAGGACTTTGACCCTTGGGTGACTTCTCTCTCAAAAGCAGTTACAATACCGCCCCCCCCACAACTCCCATGGGTTCTTGCAGCTGTTCTCAGAAGTCTAGCCCTTCGTGGAGACACTTCCAGGTGAATTTGGGACTCATGATAGCCTCTAGGTTGTTCATGTGACAATCTGGATATCTAGCCTGGCTGTACATTTATAATTTGTTATTGAGATTTTTTTTGTCAGGATGGTGGTACAAATAGTTCAATAACATCCCCATTATCCAATGAGTGCCTTGGGATCTTTGACCATGCCTCCAGGCTCCCCACTCTGATGTCTCCTCAAAAATCTCAAATCTCTAAAGTTAACACCCTGTTTGAGGGCATCAAAGCTGGTACACCTCTGCAATAAGGTCTGGATTTTGTACCCATTAGACAATGGCTCTAAATGGCCACTTAATGGCATATTAGATCTAATTATTTTATGGGATCTTCATATATACTGCCAGCAGTCTGGTTAATGGAAAGAGGTCCCCTATGCTGAAGTGTTTCCCTATATTTGCTCCAACTCCTCTCTCTGTTCTTGTTCCACAATCCAATTTCTCCTAGCCATGAAACCTCCACTAGATGACACTACAACCCTTGATCCAGCTAACAAACTGCCTCCTTTTCTTGGCAGACCTGATCCTATGTCTTCAAAAGCCTAAACCATTGCCTCAATTTCTTCTCACGAGACTACCCCAGAGCCTCTTTGCTCAAGTTCTCCAGATCCCTCGTCTCCTTCTGTGCCAGCTGCAGAGTGCTCCAATCTCCCTGCATTGGCACCTATTTTCAGCCCTCCCATCACCTGCTGCAAGGCCACAGCCAAACCCCCAAGTCCCTCTCCCCTGCCCTGGGGACACATAACCCAGCATCGATTTTTCCTTTAAGGATAGTGGATGGAGTAGTTGACCCAGTCAGAGTACATGTTCCTTTTTCACTAAGCAAACATTCTCAAATAGAAAGCAGACTGGGTTCCTATATGTCTAACTCCTCCACCTTTATTAAAGAGTTTTAGTATATTACTTAATTTTATAGCTTGACTTTCCATGATGTACATAAGATCCTTATTAATAATTTACTTCCTAACAAACTCAGGTGAGTTTGGGAACAGAAGAGAATACATGCAAACAAGACTCCTCAAACAGATGGAACATATTCAATCAGATCTGAGACAGAACCTGACCAAGATCCTTGATGGAATTATAATTTCCCAGGTTGTATTTTAGTAATTCATAACCTGCCTCCTGGCCAGTCTCCATAGGGCAGCCTTAAAGCCAATAAATTTAAAAAACTCCAAGAGACAAACAAGAAAACCCATCTCAATTTTTAGAAAACATTACAAAGATCTTATAACAATATATTAATCTGGACCCTGAAAACCCAGAAGGTAAGCAACTTTTGATGACCTACTTTTTTTTCCCCAGAGCTACGCCGACATAAAAGCTAAACTTAGGTGGTTAGAGAATGGGCCCCTAACTCCACAGGCAGAAGTCTTGGCACTGGCCTTCGAAGTGTACCATCAGAGAGATGAAAAGGTCTGAAGATAAAAATAAGATATGCTGGCAGAGGCTGTGTGACCAGCTCCAGCCACTGCCCAGGACTCCTGGCCTTCTAAGACTCAGAGACCACCAGACTTCTGCTAGAAATGTGGTCAACAAGGTCATTGGGTGAGGGCTTGCCTTAACTCCTGCACATCAAAGGGGTCATGTTCTAGGTGCTATCAGGAGGAACATTGAGCTGTCAATTGTTGTTACATCATGCTGGTCAGAGGGACATCACTCCTAGGTAGTCCTGCAGATGATCTCCAAGGCTTGGCTATGGATGACAGAAGAGGCCTGAGCTCCCTAGACCTGACCACTGCATCAATAGCAGGGAGCCCCAGGTAGTCTTCGTGGTATGTGGGTAGCCCATCTCCTTCCTCTTGGACACTGGAGCCACTGATGGAGTTTTGGGGACCTAATTCCCCCTCTTGTTCCCCTATTGTCAAGGTAAGAGAACAACCTTATATTCCTCACCAGACCCCACTGCTTAGTTGCATTTTTAGGGAGTATTTCTCTCACCCATTTCTTTTTGGTAATGCCAATATGTCCTGTCCCCTTATTGAAAAGGGATCTTCAAGCTAAGTTGGGGGCCTCTATTTTCTTTGTTGCCCCCTTTCACCTAAATCCAAACTCGCTAACAGCCCCTTTCTCTTTCATCTAGCCAGTCAACCTACTAACCCCGAAATGTTGTTTTCCTTACCAGCTTCTCAGGTAGATCCCCTAGTCTGGGATGTCCAGAGCCCCTCTGTTGTCATCCAGTTACTGAACTCTACCAGGTATATCACCCAAGCTCAATACCCTCTCTTTCTCCAGAGCCTCAGGAAACTTAAGCCTTTCATTTCTGACATTTTAGGAAAAAACCCTTCACCCTTCCTCTTCTTTCTTTAACACACATATAGTAGCAGTTAAAAAACTTAATGGAACCTATCACATGATTCAAGACCTCAGGTACATTAATTCTGCAGGGATTACCTTCCATCTTATTGTGGCTAACTCTTACACACTTCTTTCCTCTATACCCTCAGGGACTTCTCATTTG
Organism: Grammomys surdaster; assembly: GCF_004785775.1. Lineage (NCBI taxonomy): Eukaryota > Metazoa > Chordata > Mammalia > Rodentia > Muridae > Grammomys > Grammomys surdaster. Next base: position 1,116,001 of record NW_021604651.1, read on the forward strand.
TTAGTCCTAGATCTCAAGAATGCATCTTTTATATCCCTCTAGATGCCCACTGACAGAACATACTTGCCTTTACCTGAACAGATTTTGACACCCACTTTTCTACTCAACTTACCTGGACTATTCTACCTCAGGGATTTGGGGACAGACCACACCTATTTGGCCAGGTCCTGACTTCTGACTTATGTTCTCTAAATCTAAGATTGTTCATTACATAGGTAACATTCTTCTCTATAGCCTATCTCTAAAATTTAGCCAAGCAGACACCTCTGTTTTTCTGAATTTCCTTTTCAGTCGAGGCTACAGGGTCTCACCTTCTAAAGTCCAACTGCCCACTCCTTAGGTCACCTATTTGGAACTAACAATTACCTCAACCCTCATTTGGCTATTACCTTAGATAGAAAGAATCTGGTTCAGTTTCCACCTGTTCCTTCTACAAAGGAAGAGATTTCACCATTCTTAGTAATAGCGGTTTTTTTGTTTTGTTTTGTTTTGTTTTTACATTTTGGGTTCCTTCATTTTCCCTTCTTAGGCCCCACCCATGAACCTCTTCTCAAATCTGTTACCAAGCTTTTTGGTACCAAAGCTTCAACAGGCTCTCCTTAGGGCCCCAGCTTTATGCCTACCTGACCTAAGTCATCTTCCCCTCTATGTAACTGAAAAAAAAAAAAAGGGATTTGTCCTTGGAATCCTAGATCATCAACTGGGATCCACTTTTGCACCTGTAGCATACCTGTCAAAAGCAAAAAACAACAACAACAACAAAAAAAAATTTAATCATCAAGAGACGTGTACCTTGCATTTGTATCATAGTAGTCTCTGAACTTCTTATTCAAGAGTCAAAAAAACAAAACAAACAAACAAACAAACAAAAAACTAAACTTTGGGCCACATATAACTGTCTTCTCTTCTCTTAATCTGTCACTGCTCCTAACTTACAAAGGCTTAAAGACACTACCTCCATCCAGGGTTCTTTCTCTTCAAGTAACACTAATAGGAGATTCTACACGCACCTTCCAATCTTGCCCACCTCTTAATATTTCTAATTTTCTTCCTCAAACAAATACTAGCCACTCCCTTTCTCACTCTGACACTGAAATTTTAGAGGAAATATTAACTCATCCTTCACAGATAAAAGAGGGCACATTGCCTCAAGCGATCTCTATCTGGTATACAGATGCCAACTCCTTTCTACATGAAGGGGCCAGAAGAGATGTCTATGCTATAGTGTCAGTCACAGAGGTGGTTGAGGCACAGACTGCTCATACCACCAATCAACAGACTGAACTAATAGCCCTTACCCATGACTTTCAACTGCAAAGGGACAATCCCTCAACATCTACACAGATTCCAAATATGCTTTCCACATCCTCCTTTCCCATGCTGCTATCTGGAAGGAGCATGGGTGATTTACCACAAAAGGAGGATCAGTAACTAATGCAAACTAAATTATGTCCATGATAAAGGCCCCTCATCTCCCCACAGCTATTGGGATTGTCCACTACAGATCCCACCAGATGGATGATTCTATTATCTCCAAAAAGACATCTAGAGCCATGGCCCTTAGGGGCCTCATCTTGTACCACCTTCTCCAGGACATTCTTACACTGCATCCCCACCCTCACTCCCTGACACTCTTCAAGCACTGTTCTTTCTTCACCAACTCTTTCATCCAAACAACCAAGCTTTGTCTTATTTTGTTAAGACCCACATACAGCCTACTTCTGAGGACTTACGTTTCTTACAATCTAACACTGCCTCTTACAAAATCTGTCAGATGTCAGACTTCAACTCCAGATATCTTAACACCTCTTTTTCTACCCATCAGGCTAGAGGTTCCCTTCGTTGAACTGACTGGGCACCTGACTTTACCCACATGTTCACTGTCAAGTGTGCCAAATACATCCTGTTCTTGGTGGACACCTTGGCATGGGTGGAGGCATTTCCCACAACTATCAAAAGTGCTCAGACAGTCTCTGATCTCCTCCTCCAAGAGGTCATTCCCTGATTTGGTGTTCTAGCCTCCCTCCAGTCAGACAATGATACTGAATTTACTTCCCAAATTTATCAGATTCTATCTAAAGCCCTAGACATCCTCTGGCATTTTCATATTCCCTACCACCTCCAGTCTTCAGGTAAGGTAGAAAGAATTGACTGCTCTTTAAAAACCACTCTGATTCCACTGTCACAGGAACTTCACCTCGATTGGGTAAAACTCCTACCTCTGACTTTTTTCAGGCTAGGAGCTCTCCCCAAGGAACTTCTCCTCCTCTCACCTTTTGAATTCATGGATGGATGTCCGGTCTTAACTCCTGGTCTTTTACCTAAATGCTCTCCTCTCCCTGATCATTTACTCACCCCATTACTTTTCTACCTCTGCTCTGGTCTGCTCCTGTGAAGACACCATAGCCTGACCCATCCTAGAGGAACCATTGTATTCAGATATCAGAAAAGTAGGAGAAGTAATCAAACATGCCTCCAAGGTCCTTACTTTCTGGACATCCCCCCTCATAAAAGGTACTAAGTTGTCATTTCACAGATCTTGACCTTGGCAAACCAACTCCTTAATGTCACTTGATCAGCTCATTTTATTTTTTTATTTTCATTTTTTTATTGGAGATTTTATTTACTTTTCAGATGTGATCCCATTTCCCCATTTCCCCCCTCAACCAGGAATTCCCCATCCCATCCATCCTCCTCCTGCTTCTATGAGGATGTGCCCCCACCCACCCACCCATTCCCACCTCCCCGCCACACAAATTCCCCCACACTGGGACATCCAGCCTTCACTGGACAAGAACTTCCTCTCCTACCTATTCCCATCAATGCCATCTCCCCTACATATACAACTGGAGCCATGCGTCCCTCCCTATGTGCTCCCAGGTTGGTGGTTTTAGACCCTGGGAGCTCTGGTTGGCTGGTATTGTTGCTCTCCCCATGGGACCATAAAGCCTTTCAGCTCCTTCAGTCTTCTCTGTCACTCCTCCATTGGGAACCCTATGATCAGTTCAATGGCTACCTGTGAGCATCTACTTCTGTGTATTTCAGGCTCTGGCAGACCTCTAAGGAGACAGGTATATCAGGCTCCTGTCAGCATGCACTTCCTGACATCCACATCAGTGTCTACTTTTGGTGACTGTACATGGGATGGACACCCAGGTGGAACAGTCTCCAGTTAACTCATCCTGCAGATTCTATCCCACACTTTATCTCCATATTTGCTCCCATGAGTATTTGTTACTCCTTCTAAGAAGGACCGAAGCACCCACACTTTGATCTTCCTTCTTCATGAGCTTCATGTGGTCTGTGAGTTGTATCTTGCGTATTGCAAGCTTTGGGGTTAACATCCAATTATCAGTGAGGACATACTGTGGGAAAAAAGCTGTGGCGGTATCCCGGAGGTTTTCCATGCTGGCGGGTCACACATACACGAGAAAGTCTAAGATTCCAGAGGCTGGAGGCTTTGGCGACGGCAGACTCCAAAGACATGAGAATGTCCATAGTTCCAAAAAGGGTTTATTTTCATGGTAGATGGTAGATGGATTTGGATGTACCTCCCTGAAACTCAGGGCAAAACTGAGTTAAATAGGGAGGAAGACAGGGGTAGGGTCTGGGGAAGAATGCTTAATTTGCCCCATCCTCTGGCCTTCATTAATATGTAAATCTCTCTAGGGCCTGAGGCCTGTAGTCACACCCTTTAACTGTGCACGTTGGGAGGGGCTGTAATGGCCTACATGACTGAACAATGTAGGTCCATGGAGACTAGACTGCTTGTCAGGACCCTGGGTTCTGGGGATGTGGCTGAACACCTGCTGTTTCTCCCTTGGAGTCTCGGGGTTCCAGGCCCATTCCCAGCCAAGAACCAAGTGATCAGGTCACTTTAAAAATTGTTGGCTATGTGTACCCCAAATTTGATGATGCCCCTAGATTGCAGGAAGCAGTTTAACAAATACGATACCCCTATTCCCCCTTCACCATCTGCTTCCCCCTGCCCCTTTTTTTATCTTTATGATAAGAAAAAGCAAGGTATGTTGGCATCAGAGCCTACAAACTTCAAATCAAATCCAGTGATGACATCACCCATAGGCAACAGGAACCCTTTCACGCCTGTTGCCATGGCAACTGCCATACATTCCCAGCATTCACCTGCCTGTCATTATTAGCCATACATACATTTTTACTTAAGAGTAACAGAATTTCCTTACCTTTATTTTAACTCTGATATTAGATTTCTGAGCTAAATAATGAAGTAGAATAAAGTGAGCGATTTGCAAAAGGAGAAACTACTCCTTTCAAATCAGAAGTCTGGGGCTGAAGTATCAGGAAAATAATGCTCTTTGCTAGTAACTGAGTAAAGCCTTCCTTGCCGCCTTCTACCTTCAGGCAGAGACCTGCATAGCCTCTTTCTCTGCAATTTACACCCTTTTAATGTCAGTTTTTCACAGCTTCCATAAGACATTCTGCCTACATGTCTGCATCTTTAATGCCTGGTAGAATAATAGTAGATATTTTGAATTAGGGCCAATTCTAATTGAAGATGACTTCATCATAGCTTCATTAAAATCTCATAGAACCCATATCCAAATAAGGTCACACTGGTGGATATCAGAGTTGCCAATGTCAATTTATAGTTTTGGTAGACTCAATTTAGTTTACAGCAGTACTATGTACCTAACATTTGGACTTGTTTGAAATGAATACTTAATGTAAAGAATTGGATAACTGCAATGAAACAAATATTTTGAAAGGATGATATGACTCACAATTTTTTTTAAATTTCTATTTCAAAATACCACCCAAAATATGTTCTTGTAGCTCCCAATATGCACACATGGCATTTAATCATGTGCTGTATATCAGGACACTAACGGCTCAGACAATGATAGTAACCTTAATATTTTGGTGTACTCCTCAGTATAATGCATTTACTTGAAATGCCAGAACAGGGATCTTTGCCTAAGGCTGTCTTCGAGGAGCACTGTGACAACTGCTTACAGAGTTTGCTGAGCAAGTCATTCCACTTTATGACATTAGTGCATTTCTATCTTCCCTGGGAAGGTGAATGGAAGTGACTTTGCTTTACTGAAAACCCCCTTAAGAAGTTGTGAACCTGGAAATATTTATATATCTGTGTTTCCATGTGGGGCTTTATCCAATTAGTTTTCTCTACTCTACCATGATAATTATGTAAGTAAAAAAAAAATGCTGAAAATTTCCTTGTAAGTAATAGACAACATCTATTACTTCTTATAGATAGTAATCTTTTTACAAAAACATCTATCATCACAATAGCAAGCAAGACTCTTTCCAACTTTCCAAATTTAAATTCATGGGCAATAACCAATTAAAGAATCATTACTAAACACATATTATAATACAAGGAAGGATTAGTTTGTTGATTCTTTGGTAAGTTTCCTTTTTTAACTCTGAGGTTTGGTGTTTCCTACACTGTGCACAGAAATGTAAGTGTTGTCATAGGTTGTTTAGGTTCCTAGTCCCCAGGATGCAGACATGTTTTGATTGGTGGTTCAGGAGGGACATCAGACATAACTGAATTCTTACATTAGAACACACACTTTTATATTAGAACATAGATTTTTATGGGATTGAAGCAGACAAACAAACATATCAGGAAGATTTATTATTCTTCCTGTCTTCAATGTGAGGTAAAATCTGATCAGAAATCTAAAACCAAGGTTAAAAGTTTTTATTCATTCTCATACTTGGCTATAAAAATATCTGTTTGCAATAAATATGCATAGTTGTAATTAGCTGCATCTATTGGATACATTGTAAAGTATATCCTGAAGCTAATATTTGGGAGATTTGTAAGGCTCAATGAAGTTACATAATACAATAATTTGAGTGTGTGTGTGTGTAGAAAACATGTGCTTTAGGTTCTGAAATATCTTTAGAAAATAAAATATCTACATCTATGATGTAGAAGTTGTCACAAACAGTAAATGGCAAGAGGAAACAACTTTAGTTCAACATAAGTTCATTCACAAATATAGTCTGTGAGCTGCATTTGATTCTAGAAAATATAGTTTAAGAGAATAGATTACCTTTTAATAATTGGACAAACAGTGTTAAAATGCTACTCCATCACCTAAAGACCAGTGAAATAAAGGTAAATGAAAGGGAGAGATAAATTGATAAGATCAGTATCACAAAAGAGAAAATATCAGAGATATGACACATAACAGTGTATGAATGGGAACCATTAAGTATGTGTTGAAACTGTCTTTTGGGGAGTTGATGAGGTTAAATACTAAGAGTTAAGGAGGTTAAGAAAAAGTAACTTTCCCCCAAACTCCACAAAGGTATAGCTGTATGTATGTATGTATTGGGATGAGGTGCTGTAAAATAATATTAACACAGAAAGACATTGGCATATAAGACATTCAATCTTATATCTTACACATCAGTTATCAGCTTGTCAGTGTTTTTCTTCTGCATGCCAGCATCTGGAGTCTCTCTTCCTATATGTTTTATGAACAGCCTTTAGATATAAGGTGCTAGATTGATTCAATCTCAATATTTAACTTACAGAATACAAAAACTTTAAGTAAAATTTGTATTCTTAGCCTGATTAGATTTTCAACTTTTGCTGATATTCATCAAAATGCCAATGACATGCCAGTTACTAAGCTTTGTAGAAATTATTCAAATATTTCTAAGAGGAACATTAATTTATTTACAGAGTGGAGTGGTGTTCACTCCATGCCCATTTCAACAAAGTAACATACAATGACATAATCTAGTTTCAAAATCTCTTTCCTTGAAAATGAATAGTAGAGTTAGGCATGGATAAGGCATACCTTTGATACCAGAAACTGAGAGTCAGAGGCAGGCACATAGATCTCCGTGACTGTGAGACCAACCCTGTCCAAAAAGTAAGTTCCAGGACATCCCGGGTTCTGCTACTCAAAGTCACCCTGTCTCAAAACAAAACAAAACAAAAAAAAACACCTGAAAAACAAAGAAATGAAAAGAATAGTCATGGCTGCTAAATGGCATATGGTTAAGAGCATGTAACCCCTCTGCAGAGGTCCTGAGTTTGATTCCCAGGACAAAGATATTTGTGCACATCTTCCTGTGTCTCCAGATCCAGTGGATATGATGCTCTCTTCTGGCCTCTATGGCATCTATTCATACATGGATATACATAGCCTGAGATATAGATATAACTATGAAAAATAAGTATTTTAAATGAATAGTCAAACTATTAAGTATCTATTAAACAACTCTAGAATGAATGATATCAAACATTTACAAATGATCCGATTACAGAAAATTTTAAAAAGTTAAGTTTTCAACTTGAATATTTCCTTTATTAGAAAGATAAGAGATTTTATTTATAAAACAACTAAAATATGTTATTATGAAGGTAATAGTCAAAGTGTTGAAAATAATTCATGCAAATTAGATACATAACAGCAGAATTTAAAACTTAGTGCATTAGCTAAAGCCATGATTCATAGGAATTCTGAAGCAACATTTTTTAAGTGATGCTAAAGATAAACCTTATTTTGACAATGTGGTCAAACAAAATTTCTAATGTGGTACTTCTGCAGTGAGCCTGTGTGTTCATAGCAATCTCCTGGATAACACTAAAACTATCATCTCAAGCAGTCTTTGAGAAATTACAAAACAGTGAATAAAGTGAACAACGGTACAAACCAGGAAAAACAGATGAAGGGCACATCAATATAGAGGAGTCCATGCCCATACAAGATCAGACAATGAAGTGGTGGGAGGGGACAGAGTAATTTCACATCACAAATCAATACAAACGCTTCCAAAAAAAGGTATTTCTAAGAGAAAGAAGTGGTAAAAAATGGCTCAGTCCAGAGCATACAGGAAGACAGCTAGAGAAGAAGAACTGAGTTGCTTATAACTTCACAAAATCTAACGAAAAACAGCCACACTCAATCTGGTGCTGGTTGAATATTTATTAAATAAATCAATTATTTCTTAATCCATGCAACTTCTTTTTATGTTATGTAATTTTTCCCAACAACATATTCCAAGTTATCTGTACTTTCTTTTAATACTTATGGTCTCAATGAAATTTATTTCAAATATATTTTATTGATTCTCTTTATATATTTTCTTTGTCTTTTATATATTTTATCAAAAATATATATAAACTATTTAAAATAAGATTAATTTATTATTTATGTTCCTGTATTCACTACCAAATAACACTGTTTCTTATTAAACTGTAACAATAAATAAATTAACTCAGAGAACTATCTTGGATTGATTATAGTTCTATGGGGCTAAATTCACATGTAATAGAAGTAAATGCCAAAATACAAAGAAGGATGTTCCCTGTAAACTTTTTCTCTCTTCCTCCATACCATGGAATCCCACAGATCTCCAAAGTGGAACCAGATTTTTTCTCTCTGCTTTTCCCTCTCATCCTCTCACCCTACAAGCCCATCCTCATTCCTTCCTATTAACTCATAATAACTAGAAATATATTCTACTTGAGATCCCATTGCCTACACCTCACAAAGACTCAGAAGCACTCTCTAACAGACAATCCATAGTTAACACAGTCTCTTAAAATCTAGACATCTCTGTCCAACAAAAACCTAAGAGTGGAAAATGCACTAAAGTAAGACAAGACCTACAAAGCCAGATAACAACACCTTGAATTTAAGTCATCCTCAAAACAGATATCTAGACACTTGTGCAAAAATATAATCAATAATAGCCATGAAAGTATGTACCCACCAAGGCCCAAGAACCATATTACAGTAGGACCTGAGAAATGCAAAGTAGCTGATACAACAAGACTAGGAGTTCAAAGTAGTTACGATTAATATGTGCAAGGAACTTAAAGAGTGAACCAATTAATGAAATCTATGGAAACATAATCAAAATATAATAAAAGTAATATAATAAAAGGTTGAAAGCAGTACAAGACATGGAAGTAAAAATAGAATCAAAAAAGAAAACCCAAACTGAGGTAAAACTGAAAATGAACATTTTAGGAACTCAAGGAGTAAATTCAGAGGCAAGATTCATCAACTGATTAGAAGAGACAGAAGACTGAATCTCTGGGATTGAATACACAGTAGAAGAAGTCGATACCCAGGTCAAGGGAAATATTAAATATAATAAATCCTCGCACAAAATATTCGGGAAATCTAGTATACTATAAAAATACCAAATCCAAAAGTGTTAGGAATGGAGAAAGGAGGAGAAATCCAGGTCAAAGGGACAGAAAATAATTCCAAACCCATCACAGAAGAAAATTTTCCTAACCTAAAGTAGAAGATGCCTATAAGGTACAAGAAACCAAATAGACCAAACCAGGAAAGAAACTCCTCATGAATCATAATAATAGAAATACTAAATGTTCAGGACAAAGAAAGAATACTACAATTAAAAGGGATAAAGGGATAAAGAAATGTACCAGGATACAAAATTAAACACAAAAAATCAAAGAGAAAAGAAGGGTTTGGATTTGGGTAGGCTTAGAACTTGGGAGGCTCTGGGTAGATATGGGGGAGGAGAACCACAATCAAATTGTATTTTATAAGAATCCTTTTCCAATAAAACATATTACTTTAATCATATTAAATACAGAATAAAATCATAGTATTTCTTCCAGGTTTCTTTATAGCATTGTTTTCTTGTTTGTTTTGTTGTTTTAAATGTGACCCCAAAACCCTGCTTTCTACATTTCCCAGTTGTCTTGGGTAAAACAGCAGACACTTATTTGCCATACTCATTAATAAAGTTCCTGGAGGAAAATTCTTTCTTTTGCTACAACTGGTGATTCTTTAGTCATTACATCTCAAATAGCAAAAGCTGAATGTCCAGGAGTCAACCCTGTAAGGAATGTCCTAGTTGATAATAATAATAAAGTCTTCAAAGGCTCTTTACATTTCATAACTAAAAGGTTAAAGTGATCATTGTAAAGTTCCTTTTACCGTATGCACATTATCAACATAATCCTAATATATTAGTTTCCTAAAAATATATATTAAGGACACATTGATATAAGATATATAAGGATATAAGGATATATCTTCATCAGGATGACCTTCATGGAAGGTCATATGGTAGGCATGTTTTCTTCAGTGGTTTTTTTTGAAAAATGACATCTCATATGCATAATTTAGATTAAGAATTCTAAGGAGAGATCACACTAACATTTACATTTGTCCATTTCTTGTTGTTCTAGCCAGAATCCTTTACCATAATTAATGTTATCTACAGGTAGAAATTTATGTTCATCCATTCAATTGCTTCCAACAAAAGACTAAAGTTGTGGGTAGAGCTGTCAAATCATTGGTTGAGTTTCTTTACATATATTTATCTTTTAGTGTTTCCTTTTAATCTCATGTTGTCACACAAATTTAATATTATAATACATTAAAAATCCATGGAAATTATAGGATATGTTTGTTTATGCCCATTATTAGGTTAGATATATTATGACTTTCATCATTTTAATCCTTAGAAATAGTTTTACACAAATAAATCATTTTTCCACAAAGTAATGAATGATATTTCTTCATAACAAATAAAAGTGATTTAATGCATGTATATTTTACCAAAGCTTATCTGAATCTGTGAATTAATAGGAAAATAACTTTTAAAATCTTGGTTGTCTAATATCATACTTTGTACCCATTCTCAAGCCAACTGTAGTAGAGGCAGAATGGACCTAGTTTGCTGATGCAAAGCTGAATCCCTATCAGTCTTTTTACTCCTGTCATCTGGAGAAGTAGAAAGAAAAAAGAACATTGCATTCTTCCTAAAATTGTTTTGAATCTTAAACTAAATCATATAAGAGACATTACAGAAAGAATTTCATAGATGCAAATCATAGAGATGAAGTGGATACAATTACTGTGGGAAAAGCCCTAAATAATGTGCTGATGTTACCACAACATTATTTTTAAATTTAAATTTTGTTTCATAAGAGTTTGTCACCAGCATATGAAAGACAGTTTGCTTCTCTAATTAACTTCACAAACCTTATACTGTGTCTGCTAGCTGTGCTTGAATACAGTAGGATTTGTGTGTGTGTGTGTGTGTGTGTGTGTGTGTGTATACACAGAGAGAGAGAGAGAGAGAGAGAGAGAGAGAGAGAGAGAGAGGTAGAAAGCATGTTTGTAAGTCAGAGCTTCAGCTGGGGTGACGGTCATTGCCTCCAGCTTTGAAACAGTCCTTTTCTGTTGTTCATTGCTGAGCACACTCAGAAATCCCCTTTATCAGGAAGAAGTTACTGTCTAATCAAAGTTTGTTCAAAGTTTTTTTCCAAAATGGACATTGATTTTGTCAATTGCTTTTGATATATAAGTCAGGATAGTCAATAAGCTTGCCTTTCTTCTTTGGTCTGTTATTGTGAGTTCCATTGACTACTTTTGAGTGGCAGAACATTCACTTCAGTTGAAGCCTATGAGAAAGGAAGCAGTATACTCATCATGCTGCTACAATCTGGATGAAACTACTTTTCTTTAACAGGAAACTATTTTATCATTCTTTTGATGATTAGCAATCGAGCTCAGAAGGTGGAAAGAAAAACAGTAGGTTTCATGTAGTTTCTCATTAGTCTATATTTCTAGTTTTGTTCAGCTTGAACTCACTGACTTTCTTCCTAGGGTTCAGCCGAAGCCTCTGAGTCAGATGGACAACTTTCTTACATATCTTTCTCCAGAAAACTACACTTTGAAATGACTTCTGTGGCTTTGAAAGGTTAATTTAATTTCAAATATTAATGCAAGGACAGTGGACAAGATTTGGAAAGTACAAGAATGACATGTAATTACAGCACATACAAAGGGATTCTCTTTTTAAGTTTTCTTTTATCCATTGTTTACTATGTTTTAAAGGTATTTGTGCTGCACAGCAAAAATTAAAAATTGGTGCGAAGATTTTCCATGTAACTCAACTTCTACACATACATAGTCTCTCTGTGACCAACGTGTCTCCCAAGCATTACATATTCCACAATCAGCATAGATGATTATCATTGATGTCCTTGTTTTATGTAGCTACTCACTGTTGGTGATTTGCATCTTTCAGGTTTAACCAAACACATGGTGACATGCATCTACTGTCAGGACAGTTTCATGTTACTGATGGTGTTTTAAACGTGCCATAAATGCATTAAATGCATGCATGTTAAAGTTATCCTAATCTTGCCGAGCAGTGGTGGCACACGCCTTTAATCCCAGCACTTGGGAGGCAGAGGCAGGTGGATTTCTGAGTTCGAGGCCACCCTGGTCTACAGAGTGAGTTCCAGGACAGCCAGGGCTACACAGAGAAATCCTGTCTCGGAAAAAAAAAAGTTATCCTAATCTTTACTTGAAGAGCCTAGAGCATGGATTATCTGGTTTGAACAATGTTGAAGAAATAGCTATGGAGTGAGAGGGAAAAAAAAGACAACTATTAATAAGGGGAAAAAATAAAGTTTTGGATCCATGTATTTAAACAAGAAATTAAAATTTTAGTAAAAAACACTATGGTAGTTAGTTTGCACTTACACTTACTACACCCTAGAGCTGTCCGAAGCCTTGGATGCAGAATTATCTGGATCAGGTTGATCTGTAAGTATACTATGAAGGCTTGTACAGATGGTTAACTGATGCATCCCACGGTGTGTAGCACCAGAACCTGGGCTGCATGGTATGAGTAGAGAAAAGTGGCCAAACACTAAACACAAATGCTGTATTTATTCTCTTAGCTCTTGGTCAGGATGTGACTGTCTGCTAGAGCCTCTGCTGTGTTCTGTGAAACAGTAGACTGAGACTTGGATTTATAAACCAGGTAAACTCCTTCTGGCCAAAGTTGCTTTTGCTTAAGGTGCTTTATCACAGCATTAGAAATAAAACTACCTACAATTATCTAACAGTTGAGCATTGGTTTTATGTCATTCACTTTAAAATTTAATTCCCCTATTTTGAGTCTGGGACACTGAAAAACAGTAACTGTTACTGTATACTTACTTCTGCATAAAATTTATTTGTGTATGACATGGAATAATAAACTGTCTATATTTCCCTCATTTTCAAGGTTGACATAAAAGGTTTGAAATGTCTTCTGTCTCAATTATAAAGCTTACTACTACTCTTCATGTCTTTAGATCTGCTAAAATACAAGCAATGATTTCTAAAATGCTACTGCAAAATAAATAGTCTTTATGATCATCCAGATTGTCTTTTCTTTTTATTTCCATTCAAAGCATTATAAGTAAAGCTGTGACACTCTTTTAAAGTAACAGGTTTTTTTTAGATACCCTGCACGTGTTTAAGTAATATGAAAGGGATCTCTCAATATTTCAGACACTATGTATCCAAGATCATTCAAGCTTTAGCCCAAGGCAAAAATCCATATATATATATATATATATATATATATATATATATATATATATATATGATAAAAAGAAATAAATGTCAACACTACTTGCAAAGAAATGTCCAGGAAAATTTCTGACTTACACTATATTCATAACTGTATCTCAAGTTACTCCATATGCACATACTTTCAGAAACTATTGTTACCTAACTTTTATGGAGTTTAAAAATAAAAAGACAGGAACATTAGAACTGTCTCTTAATGATACATGTTCTCTTCTAGAGTGAGATGTGGAAATACAGATATTTTGGATACAGGACACCGTTTTTGATAGTTTGAGAAAGGCAAACTAGTTAACATTGATATCTATAAAATAGGGTCTCAATTTAGGGGACTGGGAAGTTTTGGTGACCTCTACTTTGCTAAAACAAATGGCGTTGATGGTGTATTCTTCTATAGTCTGTTCATCAGAATGGTTAGATGACGTAGTCATTTTATATATAGAAATCTGACTTTAATGATAAAATATATTTGTTATGTTTTTGAAATTATAAAATAACTTGTCATTTTCCAAATGTTATAAGTAAGAATTTTTACATTGGAATATTTAGGGGAAATGCACCTTTTATCTATTTTTTATTCAAAGATACAAGTAATACATAGAGCATAAAGTGCAGAAAGGATTTAATGGCTTACACTTCTAAGGTTGAAAGATAAGCAATGGTTAATCCTGAAGATGGAAGACTTCATAAACATCTTTTATCATATAGCTCATTCTAAAGTATCTTTAAATTAGTATATATGGTAGCTAATCTTGGGGAACTCATCTTGATACAACTGAAAGAAAAAGATATCATTTGAAAAATCACCTCCAACACATTTGCCTGTGGGTATGTTTCTTCTTTGGGATGATAGCAACTATTACAATTGTAGGAGGACCCAAGCAATTGTGGATGGTACCTATCCGAGGCAAGTAGACCCGGACTGTATAAGAAAAGTAGCTGATCATAAGCTTGGGCACACAGCAGTTAGAAATGTATCTCCATGGTTTCTGTCTTATGTTCCTGGCTTAGGTTCCTATGTTGGCTTCCCTATGAGACAGAATAAAGGCATTAACTTATAAGATTAAGTATATTCTTTCTTTCCTAAATTGCCTTTCTGTCATGGTACTTCTAGCAACAGAGAGCAAACTAGGACAGAGAGATCATCAGAGTTATTTTACTCACTGTGTTCAGTGGTCAAAGATGAAAAATTAAAGGAATTGAAGTTTTATGACAAAAATATAGCCGTTAAATTGAAACAAGGTACCCATTAATTTAGGATTTCAGAAAGTAGATGATGAAATTATCTTCCCTGATGCTGCATTTCAAAGGATGGATTCTAAATATTTTGTTAGTCATGAGTAGTTTGACTTAAGTTTCAAAAGTATTTATACACATTTCAAAGAAAAGAGAAAGAAATTATTCTGATGATTTTTAAAGTAAATATGTTAAGGAACATGAAGGCAGAGGAAAGTTTATCATCTATGTATCTATCATCTATCTACCTGTGATGGTTCGAATATGCTTAGACCATGGGGTGGCATTATCAGGATGTGTGGCCTTGTTGGTGTAGATGTGGACATGGGCGTCAATACCCTCATCCTAACTGCCAGAAGCCTGACTTCTTCTGTCTGCCTATGGATAAAGATGTAGAACTCGCAGCTCCTCCATCTCCACATCTGCCTGGACACTGCCGTGTTCCCACCTTGATGACAATGGACTGAACCTCTGAAACTGTAAGGCAGTCCCTATTAAATGTTGTTCTTTATAAGTGTTGCCTTAAAAAAAAGTGTTGCCTTGATTATAGTGTCTATTCAGAGAAGTAAACCCTAAGATACTGCCTATCTACCTATATTATCTATCATCTATCTATCAATCCATTGATCTATATATCATCTCCCATCATTTATATAATTTACAGTGACAGGAACTAAACCTAAGACTTTATGTATTCCTGGAAAACACTTTTTCATTAAACTGCATTCTCAGATGCTCCCATTATTTCTGTGAAAGAAATTAAACCTCCTAGTTTAATGTCTGTTTATGCCTATATACATTTCTCCCATATATGACAAAAAAAAGTAGTTCTCTTTAAAGTGAGATTGTCCTTGGTAAAGTTATTCTAGGCCTTCATGTTTAAAGAATTAGAGAACCATTTAAAGTGCTAATTTGGATATAGTGGCAAAGACCCAGTATTCAGTTGATATATATGTGTATATATATATATATTATAATATATATAATATATATATTAAACACATTCTCTGAAATGCTTACCTACTTTCCCCCTTCAGAAACACTATAGAAGGGTAGAAAATCTGAGGAAAGTAAAATCTCTGAAAGATAGCACTTGAGTTTGCTAATGGCCTTTGAACCTCACTTAAGCTACTTGCTCTAGCAATAGACTTCATAATTCCTAACTGTGCCTGGAGCCACCTTTTCATTAGCAGAAATATGAGTGGTTCCCTAATTCAAGACTTAGTAATACTCACTGCATTAGTAATTCAGAGCATCCCCTATGCTTACTCACATAAAAATTTATGCCAAAATATGATGCAACCATGAACTACACTAAATCAGATATTACTTTAAAATAAAAATATAATTTTTATATTTCTCATAAGCTGTAAAGAAAGACTAAAGCTAGTGATATTTTATTATCCGAAGGCAAAATATACATTTTGCAAATGCTTTGCTCAAATTCAGGTCTTTGTCTTTTTCTGACAATCAATCTTTCAACTAATTTTCTTTGAACTCCAAGACTATACCCTATTGCAAAGCTGATTCTAGGCAATGCAAGTGCTTCAGGCAGGAAGTAGTAAACTTACTAACCTAATTACAATGATTACAAGGTTTGTTTTTAAAGCTGATGCCTGCTTATATTCAACACAAGTAACAATAGATTTCTCAGTTATTTAAGTTGCATAGATGTGGCTTTCAAATGGTTATAGCTGATACTGAACAATTTCCTAAATATATTTAATGTGATAAATAAACTAAGATAAAATTTTATTTTTTATTTTTTTGGTAAAGAAAGGACACTTGAAACCATTCTCTCTGAAAAAAATATGCAGTTTTCTTTTCCTTTTTACAACTGTAGTTTTCAGCAATTTTGTGACCATGTGCTCTTCCCACACACACACATATACCATTTCTTATGAAAAGGGCATCAAGCATTCACTTACAGGTGAGACTTGGTTGCGGCTATTTCCTTTAGAACTTTATGAAATAAGAAAAAGCCTCTGCAAGGTATGTGGAGTCTATCAGAAAGTAACAATTATTATTGATTTAATTTAGTAAAATTCCTGTAGTTTAATAAAAAAACCATGGTGTAATATCTGCAGGTCATGATCTTTTTTTGGCCGGTTAAGGTCATTGCTTCAGTTTTCTGTTTCCAGTGCCAAACCACTAAGAACTTCCAAATCCACAAATACAAAAAAAAAAAAAATTAAAAACACATTCTACTGTCCTGGTTTTTGTCCTTTATGTTTATTCTTCTCCAAGCTCTCCAAATATTTTAGGGAAATTGAAAATTATCACTCCTAAAGGGCTAAACTTTGATCTTTGTAGCCCTTTATCAATTATAGCCTGTAGGCCTAAATTTAAGCACTTCATTAACTGGTTTGCTAAACACCTTCCAGGAGGGTTCTCATGCATTCTTTTCATTCCTTCTTTGCACTGTATAAGTAAACTAATTTTCTATACCTGAAAAAAATACCCAGCAGACAAACCCTTTGCCATAGTGTTAGAGTGTGGAGAAAATTAATTTGGTTATTTCTAAATTACCATGGCACCTGCTTTATATTAGCTAACCACATCTCATTCAAAATATCATCACTAAAAATTTGCTACAGGATAGGAAACATTTTTGGAATGGAGACTGTTGTCAATTAGCATCCAATTATGACATTACAGAAATGTCCATTTGTCATATTCATAGACAAATAGCAAGAACATTGACCTGTGCTTCTCTTTCCTCCAACTGTTCAGGTGCCTCCTGAAATTAAGTGTAGTATCTTATTTCTCTTTATATCTTTATAGAATTTAGCATATATAATGCACATAGTACACAAATAATTTACAAAATAATTTTAAGTGTGAAAAGGAATGTGCTTTTCCAATTAGGTATTTCTAGAATATCTCATACAATTTTCTTGCATAATCTCTTCTGTAGTCATTTGCTCAATTTATTATCTATTATCAAAAGTTAATAACTTACTGTAAAATAATTTCTAAAAGGAAGAATTCAGCTTTATTTTTTAACAAAAGAATATATCTGAAACACAAATCTAAAAAGTCCATTTTATATTTATAATATTTTGTAGAAAATAATTTTATGATAAGACCTGAAACAAACCAAATATTATTTTGTATCTTGAGTAAAGTAATCTCTGTTGTATTTTTCAAAAGAATTTCTCACAATCCATTTGTCTGGGTAATTCTTTATCAGCATTGGCCACCTGTCTCCTGGTATAAATCACTGTTAATTGTGTTAAGTGAGAAATTACATAGTCATTAAAGTCAAACTTTCCATTTATGTGGAATATTTCAGGGAAAAAATATTATACAGTCTTTAATGGAATAAATGCATGTCACCTTTATCCTGGTCAATATTCTGCTTCAGAATAAAGTTTATCCTTTTATCTACAGTGGGTCAAATAGAGTAATTTAAGAATTCCCAAGGAATATTGACATAGTTAAGTAAGTATGTCGATTTAGTTTGAAATTGTCCTAGTCAGAGGAAAGTCCTAGTGTCTGTGGTTCAGCCAAAGTAATAAATACATGCAGATGAATCAGAAACAGGACACAGATCTGGATCATCCCCATTAAATTGAGAATTCTACTGATATTGACCCTTGAAAACCCTATGGACATTTGAACAAATGGTTTAGACTTTGGTAGTTATATTGAACATATAAAATAGGTGGAAACATGGTAAGCACAGAAATCGGTAAGTTGTAAATATAGCACCTGTACTCTAGCATGATCCAAACAAGTAAAGCACTTTAGTACTCCACATTTAGCACTTCTACAATCAGAAAGAAAATAAAAACTTAAAACATTTTTATCACCTCCTGTATTGATTACTTTATTTGTTTTCATAAAAATGTACTTGAAAAAAATAAGGAAGAAAAATTTCTTTTAGCCTATGGCTACATGACTTTAATTCATGTCACTGACTCTCATGGTCTCTTAATCATGGTGAAGTGAAATCTCAGTACTTTCCCCAGTATCTCCCTAGTTAAGGTGTTCCTTTCTTTCACCTAGACAAGGGAAAAATTCTGTGACCTCCTGTGTTATTTGGAGCTTTACGTCACATGTGACTCTTTTGTTGCTATAGGTCCTTGAAGTAAATGTGAGACTGTAGATGCTTTGGTAGAGAAAGACCACAAGCTGGAACTGGAGATAAGCTATTGAAATGCTGCCAGAATAAACCCAAATGTAAAAAGTTAAAAAACAAGAACTATTGTTTATACTTAACTGAAAAGCAGAGTGTTTCTTTGTGACCTTGTTTGCTTTTAGAGAATAAGGAAGTAAGGAAAACCTGTGCAAACTCCTCAGAGGCTAGGACATGGGTAAAGAGAAGCAATCAGTTAGGAACCCATCTCTGTTTTAAAAGGTGACAAGAAGGTTAAAATCATAGCATTTGTTAGATAAAATGATACTATTTGGAAAAAATGATACTCTTATTATGAAAAATATATTAAAATTTTAAAATGTAATTATGTATACCAGTATGAGGTGTGGTATTACAGTTATTTCCAACATTGCTTAATGAAAAACAATAAATTTTCTAAGTGTCCAATACATACATGGGTTTAGTCTACATGAAATCATTAATGTCCTGGAGTTGAAAACCTAATGAGAGAAAAAAAATGTACATGTATCTTTCTCTTCATGAATCTCAGTCTAAATTTAGATAGGGTTGTCTCTAGAAGAACAAGAGAAAAAGAAAAGAAAATTGTGTGTTGGGAGCCAACTCCTAGCAGAAAGCAGCTATCATCTTTGCAGCCATCTCAGGCCATATACACTGACAAGAGACTTGTTTTCTACAGCCCACAACAGCTAGCACACTGATAAACATCTTGTTTTTCTCATATATCTTGTTTTGCTGCTTAGTGTCCCCAGCTGCAGGGTGCACATGGTATCCATGCTGCAAGGCACATGATGTAGTGCCTTCAGCTGTGCTTTTCCACGAGGGCAAGGCATATGGAAAAGTGTAAAAATACCCAGGATTTCCTTTCAATAAAGGAGACACTTGATCAGACCCTCTCTCTTGTCTTGAGTCTTCGTGTCTCTTACCTCTCGATCCCCCCCCCCCCTCTCTCTCTCTCTGTCTTGCTAGATAGACCCTGACCCACAGACTGAAACAGCAGGTTGGTCTGTTACATAGTGGCCCCCAAACGTGGGGCAGAATGGGTCGGTATAGAGTGGCAACTCAACATTGAAGCTCCAGTAAGCGGGATACAGAGAAAGACACAGCGGGAATTGGAAGCGTGCATCCTCACTCCTGTGCTAGAGAAAATGCTCACTGATGGAGCGGGCCCAGACAGTTGTGTTGTCATTTCTCTCAAAAGTAAGATTAAATTGTAATAGGGTCAAATAACCATTAAACAAGGTCACACTAATAACCAGAATTATCCATAAGACAATACAGCCAATATATCTTTCAGAAAGTATAGAAAAGATATCCAGACTAGGCAAGCTGTTGTCTAAATTGCTTAGTTAAACACACACACACACACACACACACACACACACACACACACAAATTACTAGTGAGAACCTTCTAAGTAGTGATATGCTAATATTCATTTCAACATTGACTTAGGGCTGTGTCCAGTGAAGAATCAGCTTGTCATTTGAGGAGAAGAAATGGGGCCATGAAGGATCGATAAGTAGCATAAAGAAGAAAGTAGAACTACGGGCAAGTTTCCGAAGAAGTCATGGCTGATTCTACCTGCACTTTATGAAATTAAAATGATCCTTTCAAGCAATAGCAACTTAAAGGACAGACCTAAGCTTTGCCTCATAAGTTAGCTCTTGGACATGGACTGTGCCTGAGAAAATGGAATGAACGAGGAAGTAATATTCTATTAGCAATCGCTAGGCAGAGATGAAGGAGATGTCTGTTAGGTCCACTTGATTCATAATATCTCTTAGTTTCATTGTATTTCTGGTTAATTTTTGTCTGGATTTCCTGTCCATTGGTGAGAGTGAGGTGTTAAGTCTCCCACTACTAATATGTGGAATTTGATATAAAAGTTTTAGCAATATTTCTTTTATAAATGTGGGTGCTCTTGTGTTTAGGGAATAAATGTTCAGAACTGAGATATCTTGGTAGATTTCTCTCTTGTTGAGTAAGAAGTATCCTTCCTTGTCTCTATTGACTAATTTTGGCAGAGAGTCTATTTTATTAGATATTAGAAATGGTGTTCCAATTTGTTTCTTGGGTCCATTTGCTTGGAAAAGATTTTTCTAGCTCTTTATTCTAAGGAAATGTCTATCTTTATGGCTGTGGTGTGTTTCTTGTATACAATAGATGGTTGGATCCTGTTTTTGCATCCTTTCTGTTAGCCTACATTTTTTTTTTATAGGGGAATTGAGCCCATTGATGTTGAGAGATCTTAATGACCAATGATTGTTACTTCCTGTAATTTTTTTTCTTTTTTTTTATTGGATGTTTTATTTACATTTCCTATGTTGTCCCCTTACCCCATCCCCCGCCCACCCAGGAACTCCCAATCACCTCACCTCTCCTCCTTCTTCTCTGTGGATGTAACCTCTATCTACTCCCCCCACTCACACCTCCTCACCCTCAAAATTCCCCCCCCGGGGCATCCAGCCTTCATGAGGTCAAGGTTCTCTTCTTACACCTATGCCCAGCAGGGCCCTCCACTCTTACATATTCAACTGAAGCGCTGGATCCCTCCCTAAGTGCTCCCAGGCTGGTGGTTTAGACCCTGGGAGCTGTGGTTGGTTGGTATTGTTGCTCTCCTCATGGTGCTGCAAATCCTTTCAGCTCTCCTTCAGTCTTCACTCTAACTCCCCTATTGAGAACCCCATGGTCAGTTCAATGGCTAGTTGTGAGCATCTGCCTCTGAGTATGTCAGACTCTTGAAGACCTCTGAGGAGATATCTATATCAGGCTCTTATCAGCATGCACTTCCTGACTTCCACATCAGCCTCTACCTTTGGTGATTGCACATGGGATAGATACTCAGGTGGAGTGGTCTTGAAACGGCTCCTGCTTCAGTTTCTGTCCCTCACTTTGTCTCCATATTTGCTCCCTTGAGTAATTTGTTGCTCCTTCTAAGAAGGACCGAATCACCCCCACTTGGTCTTCCTTCTTTATGGAGTCCAGATGTCTCTGTGGTCTTATGCTCCTAATCTCCTGGGTGGAAGAACTCCTGGGACTCAGGCCACCTCTTGGATCTGGAAATCCTTCTGCTCTGAGTGGAGTGGCTCCTTGGTTGCTCTGAGTGCAGTGGGTCCTCGATGACTCAGGATTCAGTTTCAGCTGCTCTGAGTGCAGTGGCTCCTGGATGACTCAGGATTCAGTTTCTCCACAGGACAGGAGCAGACGGACTCTGTGTCTGCTCCAGCCCAAAGGACCAGGCAGGGGTGGAAGGTAAGTGGAATTCTGGAAGGGCGGGGTTTGGGTAGCTGCTGTGCCCTGAATGTCCCTGGCTCCCAGATGTATCTCTGGGGCTTAGGGAGTGAGATGGAGTTCTTACCAGCTGCTCTGAGTGCAGTGGCTCTTCTAGGATGACTCAGAATTCAGTATCTCCACAGGACCGGAGCAGACCGATTCTGTGTCTGCACCAGCCCAAAGGACCAGGCAGGGGCCACTTCCTGTAATTTTGATGTTGGTATTGTTTCTCTCTCTCTCTCTCTCTCTCTCTCTCTCTCTCTCTCTCTCTCTCTGTGTGTGTGTGTGTGTGTGTGTGTGTGTGTGTGTGTGCTTTCTTTGCTCTCTATAGGGCTTGATTTGTGGACAGATATTGTTTGAATTTTTATTTATCTTGAAATATCTTGTTTTCACCATTTATCATGATTGAGAAGTTTTTGGCTAAAGTACTCTAATTTGGCACCTGTGAGTTTTTTCAGAGGTTACAGGATATCTGTTCAGGCCCTTCTAGATTTTAGTCTCTGTTAGAAAGTCTGGTGTACTTCAGATAGGTCTGCCTTTTTATGTTACCTGTCCTTTTTTCCTTGTCACTTTTAACATTCTTTCTTGGTTCTGTAGATTTTGAATTTTGAGTCTTATGATCCAGGAGGCTTTGTTTTTCAGGTCCAGCCTAATTGGTGTTTTATAAGCTTCTTGTAAAGAGGGCACGTCTTTCTTTAGTTTGGGAACATTTTCTTCTGTGATTCTGAGAATATTTTATGGGTCTTGGATCTGAGACTTTTCACCTTCCTCTATTCCTATTATTCTTAGGTTAGGTTTTCCCATGGTATCCCAGGATTCACGATGTTTTGTGTCAGGAAGTTTTTGGTTTTAACATTTTCTTTGACTAATATATCAATTTCTTCTATTATATTTTTACACCTGAAATTCTCTCTTCCATCTCTTTTATTCTGTTGGTGATGTTTGTATCTGATGTTCCTGTTCTTTTTCCATTTCTGGAATTTCCTCAGTTTGTTGTCACTTTATTGCTTCTATTTCTTCTTTCAGATTTTTCATAATTTTATTTATTTCCTTCACCTGTTTACTTGTATTTTCCTATACGTCTTTATAGTATTTATTTGTTTCATCTTTAAAGACTTTCACCTGTTTGATAGTATTTTCCTGTATTTGCTTAAGGGATTTATTAATTTCCTCTTTAAAGTGCTCTATCATCTTTATAATATTGGATTTAAATTCATTTTCTCGTATTTCAGTTGTGTTAGGAAATACAGGGCTTGGGGCAGTGGGGTAGCTGTGCTTTGGAGGTATCATTGTCATGGTTCTTGTTGATTTTGTTCTTTTGAGGGCTGTTGGCCATCTGCATGATTTTGATCAATGGATGTTCTTATTGTAGCAGCTATCAGAAGAGGGGTAAACCTCACAGGGCTCAAAGTGCAGGGAAGATGGTTTGGAGAAGATAATCTTACCTGTGTGATTCAGGAGTCTGATGGAGAAAGGCTTACAATCCCCTTACAAAGTCACGGATAGTGATTTCCCCAGAATTTCTTTATTGTTGAGAATAGTTTTTGCTATCTTGGGTTTTTGCTTATTCCAAATGTGTTTGCAATTTTCTCTTTCTAACTCTATGATTAATTGAGTTGGAATTTTGATGGGGATTGCATTGAATTTGTAGATTGCTTTTGGCAAGATGGCCATTTTACTATATTAATTCTGCCAATCCATTTAAAACAATGTTCCATAGAAGTTTTAACATGTAAAACCAAGCACAGATAATGGCTTAAGAATACCCCATATAGCCCTCATCCCACTAAAGCTGTTCTATCAACATAGGTATATTTTCAACCAAATTCTATCAAGCATCTGCCTGGCTGGAGTGAATTTCTTTACTCAAAAAATAAAAATATCTATGTCACTCTAAGTTAGACTTTTAAATAAATATCCCATACTAACATTGTCACAAAGAAATAATGGTTTTTAAGGAAAAATGCTCAAATATCACTAGTGACACCATTCTTTTCTGTTGTCTGTTTCTTTTGGATCTCTTTATTTCTTTTTTTTTAATTATATTTTTTGAGGTTTCTCTACAGTGTTTATTGTTTTTAATCATATTAACCTGCTCTGTTCTCTCTAATCCTTTGAGATTCCCTATCCATTACTTCCCACCCAACATTGAGTTTAAGATTGTTTTTGATTTTTGTTTGTTTTCTCAAAATGCATCAAGGCGTATTTTTTGCTTATATATTCCTGGATGTGTAGCCTTCAATTGGATCCTGTTCAACTTACCTTGGGTCATATTTTTAAGGATAACTTAACCTTCCTTTCTCAAGATCCATGAAATCTGAGTAGCTCCTCAGCTAGTGATGGGATTTGATGCCCAACTGTCTCCTCCATACACATGTTTGACTGAAGTAAGATTGCAGATATCTTATGTTCGTATGTGCAACTGTCCAAATATGCCTGGAAATCATGGTTTCCTCATGGTCACCTATCACACCCATGCCTCTTAACATCTTTCTGTCCCATCTTCAATTATCTCTAAGCTGTGGGTTGGGGGGGGTGTTCTACAGCTGATCATTTGGGGTTGAGCATTCTGTGGTTTCTGACTCTCTATATCTTTACCAGTTGCTGTGTTTTTCACCATCTACTGCATGAGAACTTTTCTCATTAGTGTTGAAAGACACAGTAATTTATGAATGTTAATATTGGTAATGAGAACAAGATACATAATTCAGAATGACTCCAAAAAGATCTTTACTTTTCTCATTGACATAGACAAAGATGTTGCTGTCTAAGATTATTATTTTTATGTCCTTTTTCTTTTTCACAGAATGGCAAAAGCTAAAGAAAATTGGCAGAGAAGTAAAAGCCAGAATTCACAGGCCAAGTAGTGCTTTTGAGAATGAACAAATTAGCACTGGACAAGTTTAGGGTACTTCTGAATCTCAGTTGCCAGGTAAAAGAAAATTATACATACCTATATCATATTTAAATTACACAAAATTAATACTTTTAAGTTCTAACAACTAAAATAAATATTACGTACAACAAGATGAGAACGGTTAGACAGAGTGTATATTACAATAAATGTGTTAAATTTGTTAGTGTCCTAATATAATAGAGAAGAGATGCTTAGTAATGTTTAAGATGTGCATGGGATATTAAAATCAATCACATACTCAAAAAGAAATGCAAGGAGATTGCGTGATTTAAATATTTGATTTGGAATGTCTTCTGTTATGATTCACAATTCTCTTTATATATAAACTTGAAAGCTACAATGGTGGTGGTTTGAATATGCTTGGCCCATTGGAAGTGGCACTTATTGTAGGTATGGCCTTTTTGGAGGAAGAATGTCACCATATAGGCTGACTTTGAGGGCTCCTAGTGCTCATGCTCAGCCCAGTGAAAAAAAGCCAGTCTCCTTATGGTTGCCTTCAGATCAAGATGTAGAACTTCTCTAGTGAGCATATCCTATTATATTTTACCTCTGCTAAAGATGCAGGTTGCCATACTTTATAGTCTCAGTGTCTCAAACTCGGGAGAGAAGAAACTATTCTACATCATTTGATGTTATTTGAGAGTTTATATTTACCTAGTCATTTCCGTTTACCTTTAGTGTAAACTCCCACATTTCTTAAGCAAGCTCCTCTTCACATTTTTCTTTGCTTCCATCATTCCTCCTTTTATGTACATATCACACTGCTACTTCCTACATAGCACCCTAATCCTAATCACTAATCCCACTATGTTTTCATTTTTCATGCTCTATATTTTATTTCTCACACATACTGAAGGAAGCATTTTGGTAACACAGTACAATTGGTATCCTTTTACTTCCCAAACCTAAGGGTAACTAAGGAATCACAGTTTTGTAGTCAACTGGCATTCTGTTTTCACCATGGGTTTATTACTACAACGTGACTGTAGTTGGTGATAGTACTTAACTTGCAATAGAAGTATGAGGTACAGCTGGGTGCCCTCAATAAAAAAAAAAGACAAAAACATTACCTTAACCACATAGCCGTTCTTGAATACTATAAATACTCTCCACAGAAGCTTGAATAGCAACATGAATCTAAACACACACACACACACACACACACACACACACACACACACACCGTGGAACATATGAGGAGGTCAGAAAACCTTCTTCAGCATGTCTGTTCTCTCCTTCCAGTATGTGGGGTTCCAAGAATGAAACTTTGTGCCTAACATTTAAACCCAAGTACTTTTACTTGCTGAGCCATTTTGCTGGTCATGAGAATTTTCACGTTGAAAGAATGGAAACTTAAACTACAACTAAGGAAAAAGTTTGTATATCTACAAATATCGTTGAATTTTTCTTTGCTGAGGTGTAACTTAATGAAGAAAGTTGTTTTAAACAGATAAACATTCAAGATTTTTCTATATTTTAAAGTTAAGGATCTTGGAGATTATGGTACAGTCTTTCTTTTCTGGGTTATTTCTTTTAAATATCTGTTTATTAATTCATAGATATTTCCTGTCATAGAATTTTGAGAGATTTGTTATAAAATGTTTTTAGTAGTCAGATAATTATTTTGTTCTAAGAATATTTGTTGATTTATTTGCCATTTAAACAATATTTTATAGCATAATATTATTTTTATTTTCTGATCCAATATTCATCCCACATGCATTGAATAATAACCATTTGAAACAACACCCCCAGAGGAGGATGTAGGCAGTCTGTAATATCCATTTATCTGGTCACAGTGTGATGGTCATAGGATGTAAAATAAGCCAATTAAAATCATTAATTGGAGGTAGAGTTTTGAAGTAACAAGTATAGAACAGCAAAACTCCTGATATGATGAATGAAGTTCTGAGAATAGAAGAAGATAATGGGAGACAGAGGGTGAAAGAAAGAACAACTGCTCAAGCAACAGATGTAGCAGAGTTCATTGTTCCAGAAATTAATTTTCATTTAAATTTGCTGAATCATCAACATTATCCGAACAAGGAAAAGAACACATGGATATTAAAGTGGAGTGGGAAAGCCCATGAGGTCTTCTTCCTACACAGAGAACTAAAGAAACTGGCAAATAGGGAGAGGAATAGTCTTCCTGAGAGACTTGCACACTGCCTGGTTACCCAATGTAAAGTCGTCATTACAGAAAACACATACACAAGTAGCATTATACAGATTGGGCAGGCTGTATTTAAAAGTCCATGTGACGACGGATCTATATAATGAAAATGAGATGATGGATTTGAATGTGAGGAAGGAGGGTTTAGGGGGAAGACACAGAAGGGAGAAATAATGCAATTATAATATAATCTCAAAAAATAAAAGAATCTGCAAGTTTGATCTGGATATTTTAGTTATTAGATGTTTTATTGATGTAGCCTAAAGATCAATAGTTAAATTTATGTTATATAGTCAGAAGATAAAGTTATACTTATTTTCTGGGGAAATGACACTTCTTTTTTTTCT
This sequence comes from Grammomys surdaster, assembly GCF_004785775.1. Classification (NCBI taxonomy): domain Eukaryota; kingdom Metazoa; phylum Chordata; class Mammalia; order Rodentia; family Muridae; genus Grammomys; species Grammomys surdaster. Next base: position 1,143,458 of record NW_021604651.1, read on the forward strand.
AGATCCTTTCATAAAATCAAATTCTATGAGGTCAGCTTTCTGACTCTGAGCTCTGAATCTATGAATTTCTGATGAATGACATTCTTAGAAACAAAGCTTGACAGATTTTCTTGGATTTTTTTTAAAATCAGTTGAGAAGAAAAAGTTAAAAAGCACTTTAGGGATGCATTGGGGAGTCAGCTGGATTTATTACATGAAAAATAATTTACTTCCTATAAATAATTCACTTCCTGAATAGGTTTCCAGGCAAAGAGATCCATTCTTGTTTCAAGAGGTATAAACATGAGTGATGACTGAGAGCTGAATTTAGACATAATAACCAGCTTGCACTGATTAGTTCTCTATGGAATGTTGCCATGGACTGATGCACAGCTGCAAATGTGTTCACAGTACTCCTCAACTCTGCTGTATTGAGATAGACTTTGGGTTCAAAACATTGTGCCTTCAGTAATTAGCGTATGACATGTTTCAGCTCTCAGTTTTAAGACTTGATATTGACAGATAACAAAGTGAAAATGGTAGCCTAAGAAAATCCACAGGGACATGAACATAGACATGAGACCTGACAACAAGGTAAAATTGTGTATCATTGGGTTAAAATCCAGTAAAGGCATGGGGCCTGCAGGCAGTGATAGTACCTGAAATAGTACCTTAGGTTGGAAGGAAACTGTCTGTTTCTAATAAAACCAAGGAGGTATGAACATTGCAAGCAAGGTATGTTTAGGTCCCAGAAGTCACACTTAGAAAGTAGTAGTTAAAACAAAACCAAGGAAAATAGGCTGTCAGATAATCAAAGAGCTCTACAATTCACCCTGTGAAAAGTTTTCTGATTTTATGCCATTGGTGGTAGCAACTGATGAGAAAAATCTATCCTGCATTCATGAATTATTTTGCTACTGGAAAAGCTAATTAGTAAACCCTGCTGAAAATGCTATAAAGATTAACTAATTCCAACCAGAAAAATGGAGTAGAAAGTTATCAATGGGTAATTTCCTTTAGGTAGAACTATGATAGGATTGAACTAACCTCCAGTATTCAAATTACCTGAAGTGACAAGGGAGAAAAAAACAACAATCTTACCTCATTAATTAATAGCCAAATATAATATCACACAGACCACATACCACACTAGATATAATAGACAATATCTAGATGTACCAATGTGCAATAGTATTTGAAGGAGAATAAAGGGTGTTCTAGACAAGTTTAATGTTAAAGAAGGAAGCAAATTGAGAGCAGTCAAGATTTATTCTGCAACTAATAGCCATGTGTTTGTATCTGATGTGGAACTTGAGAATGCAGTCTAGAAATAAGAACTCATGTTTCAGAGACTGAAGGCTTAGGTCAAAATAACCATCACATGTGATTGGTTACTTCAATTTCTAATCATCTGAATGATTTTTAAGAATAATACATATATTTCCAAATATAATGATCAGCAAAGTTTAAAACTTGTTGTATATAGCAATTTGGTTTATCAAATTAAATTATATTATTTTTGATTTTATATTTAACCTAAAACTTCTGCCAATACATATAATTTATTACATTTGGGAAATCTTGATTCCAGAGCATGTAAATATGTTTACTATCTGCTGTATGAAAAATTTTGCACCAGTTACTGTAGCTAGTCAGATATTGTCTATCGGTGTGTTTCAATTTTGGTATGAAATGCCATCCATATTCCATCTGTTAACAACTTTGAGTACCATATTGCATTATTTGAAATTGGTTGAACATTAGGAGGTAAGATCTTGTAAAAGATCTTGGATTATAGTTGGCATGACCTGCAAAGGCACTGAGGGGACTCAATCTCTTCCATTCTCTTCATCTTTTAGCCCCAGGCAGGTAGTAGACAGACTCACTGCTCATCTCTGCCACAACTTGCTGACTCACTAAACACAATCCACATAGAATAAGCTATGAGCCAAAGATCTCAAGGTGGTGAGAGGACTGACACAGGATGACTCCTTCAAGTTTGACAGGCTTCAAACTTGCAGTTCAGGACACTAGGCTTCAACTTCTGTTTCCCAGAATTTAGGCAAGTCCAGGAAAGTTCGTTATTGGAAAAACCACAGGCTGCAGGCAACCAATCAAAAGGTGTCCCTTCACCACCATCAGAAGCTGCCCGGCCACCTGGCCTGAAGCAAAAGCAGTGAGTTAGCAATGGTTTCAAGGTTTCGTCAAGCAACTGTTTCTGCTCCCCCAACTCCCCCTCCCCAGAAATGTTTCCGGAATGTTCCTAGCCAATCCCAAGGACCTCCATATCACTAGATATCAACCCAACCAATCAAGACAAAGTTTACCTATATCTCCCAGGAATTCTCCTAATCTGCTTTAAATTGGGCCTGTGAGCTAACCTGGGCATCTCCATCTTGGTAAATGGTAGACTCCTGCATGCAGAATTTATGCAGAATAAAATGACCTTTGCTGTTGCATACTATTTGAGTTTGGAGTATCATTCTTCGGCAAATTACAGACCTTTACAATGGTAATTGTGCATTATCTGGTAGGATTATGGCCGTAATCTGGTAGGATTAAGGCCAAAATAGAAGGAAGAGAAAGGGCATAGTGCTAAAGCAAATCTTATTTTCAAGCTTTCTTAAATGGTCAGGACTTAGTAGAATGGACTGAATAAAGTTTGGGGGCATAGTCCTAAATGTATACACTATTGTTTTCTGAGTTTTTTTTTAACTATTGTCCTTGATAAAAGACACTAAAGACAGAAAATAAAGCAAGTAATCCTGAGATAGCAAAGTCTAGAATTAGGAAAGACTGAGTTTAAGAACCCTTATAAACAGATAATAAAATATATGATAATAGATATTAAGAAGAGAAAGTATTGGCATAATAGTTCTGGAACCAAATTTTTGGTTTTCCAGTCCTGAGCAGCTTGCCGTTTACTAATGATACCTGCCTACATACAAGAAGGAAGCAATTATTGGCCTTATTGTGATACAGTATCTGTCCTAGTTACTGTTTTATTATTGTGAAGAGATATCATAATCAATGTAGCTTATAAAAGAAAGCATTTAATTTGGGGTTTGTTTACAGTTTTAGAGGGTTATTTGTCAATTATCATCATGGCAGGACGTCTGGGCAGGTAAGCAGGCAACTTGCTGGAACAATAGCTGAGTGCTTACACCCTGGTCTACAGAGAGAAAGCTGAGAAAAATTAGACTAGTTGAGAGCTTTTAAAATATCAAAGTTCCTTCTTCCAATCTATACACACAATGATGCACTTCCTCCAACATTGCTTCATATTTTCTAACCATTCTACCAACCTGAAGCCAGATATACAAACACATGAGCCTCTGCAGATCATTATCAGTCTTCAAATTCCTAAACCACGAAGCTTCCTCTAGAGTGGAATATGCTGCATGCCCTTCATATCATGTGAAATGTATATGACAACTCAAAAGCTTTGTCATTTTTGTCATATGTCATTGAGGATCAAATAGGAGTATGGAAAAGTGTATTTTCTTTTATTCTAAAGGTAGTTACTTTAAATTTGGGCCCCCATTCTGAGCATTGTAAAGAAAGCTAACTCCAAAAAATCTGAGGAAAATCACATCCCACTTTTGGAAGCTACTTTGCTTATATCAAAAGCCTGCTGTTCCATATCTATTCATTAACTCTCCAGGAACATTTGAGACAAGTAAGGCTGACTTTTCCTTATTTTTTTTTTTTAGATTTTTGAAATGTGGATCATTCTGTAACTTTTTATTCCTTTAGTCTTTATTTGGATTTTGTGAAAATGGTGCCCTGTGTCTCTCCCCAGCAGGGCTCCAAATCATTTGCCTTTACTAACTGGTCACTATCAACTCCCCATTTTCTAGCTTCTGTACCTCATCTATGTTATTGGTGCAGACATAGGGCAGCAATTCCTGTAAAGTTCTTGCCTAGCAATTTAACAGCTTTGCTCCTCCAGAATTCAAGGTTTTTCCTGCCAATACAACGTTAAGGGATCCATGTTTTGACAATTGTCTTTCTACTGTTAATCAATGTATTTTATTTTCAATGTGTATCTTAATTTACATATGAGTTCTGTTATGAAAGTTTTCAAATATTATTTAAAGGGGAATTACAGGTGATAAATCACACTAGCTTATTTGGCTAGGCTACAGAAAAAAAGCAATTAACTCCTAATATTTCTTTGTTATCAGGATTATAGTGCTAAGGTGGGTTTCATTTTTGGAAGGAAAGGGGGGCTTTGTCTTTTTTCTTCTTCCTTTTTTTAAAGAAGGGTAACATATGCCATGGAAGAAACAATTTCTAAGAAGGAGGTTATGCTCTTTCACATTCATTGTTTACAAAGTACTGACATTTACAGATTTGCATTTTTATTTTTTTACTTGACTTGTTCTTTGAGGCCCTTTGTTCACACATCAGTAAGTTTCAGTAACTTTGACAAGGGGATAACCCTTCAGCTATGACCATCTTCCCATAAAAGATTGAATCTCTTCAACCTTTGGGGTTCTAGAAAGGGATATGAGTCCATGTCCAATAGAACAATGTGGAAATGTTTCCCAGATACAGGTTTAAGAGATGAAACAACTTCCAATGCCTATGTTTTGAACATTCTCAGAAACAGAGCTGTAGACAGTGTAGAAGGCCTAAGTCTCCCAATGAAGATAAACAGAAGTGTTTAGCACCATTTCAGTTGGATTTATTTAAGATATTTACATCTATATTGATTAGATTCTTTCATTGTTGTTTTATAATAATATTTTAATATCATTTGGAACATTTGTAGAAACATTTAGACTAATATGTAAGTAAATACTAGAAATAATATTTAACTTAGGGACTTTAAACAAGATATTATCCCATTTTAGTTGTATCAAAGTTATCTAAAGGAATAGATATTTTAAAATTTTTAAATGAGTTTTATTTCTAGTAATGTTTTAGAGAGCTCTATAAAAATTAGAATTATATTATATAGATATAAGCTTTTTAAAAGTCTTTCCATACATTTAACTTGATTCCAAATGAAAACTGTAGCAGTTTTATCTCTCTGATGGACAAAAGCTAAAATTTGTAGAGGGTCAAAATAGATATTACAAGGGGAGAACAATAAACAATATACAATTGGTGGTGCATTAAAAAAGAAAATTTCATACTGGAAAAGTATTTAATCTACATAAAAATAACACTGTAGGCTTAGATTTTAATAAAAATTCTTAAATACTTCAATCACCCTTCTTGCCCACCAACCAAAGGCAGGAGAGAAAAATGGTTAATAGAAAACAGAGGATATAGACTTGTTTAGAGGTAGTTCTTTGGGGGGCAATTTCACACAGAAATCAGTAGCAGCAGTCCAGTCCAATTGATGAACACCAAACACAAATCACTAACCGTGGCAAGATCCAGAAGAAACCCTGAGACTATGCTAAATTGGCACAAGTCTGAGGAAGCAGCAAGAGGCAGCCTGAATACATCAAGAAGTTCTTTGGTGCTTTTCTTTCAAAGAAGTGACTACAAGTGAAGATCAATGAAGACCAGCAAAGCATTTCAAAGTGAACTAATACAGGTGTTGTTTACTGTCTATTGGGTTCTACTTACACTCTTTCCAAACATCAAGTGTCATCTCAAATAGCTGCTTCAGCAAAGCAATCTCTTATGTGGTAGCGTCTGCAAAACATCCTCTCATAAGACAACTTCAAGAAAAATATCACACAACGCAATTGAATCTCCAAAGAAATCAGAAATTTCTAGTTCATAGAGCTAAGAAGTTGATATACTTCTCAAAATATAAAATTTGACATCTAAATTCTAATAGTTACAAAACTTAATTTTGAAGATTTTGAAAACCCAATAAAGATGAGCAGATAACACGCAAAGGCATCTTCAATAACATGGTTAAGCATGAGACTATCAATTGAAACCATAGTATGACATCAGCAAAATTGCAATGATGACCTATATCTAAAGTGACAGAGCACATATTAGCACACTCAGGTGAACCAATCTCCTTCTATTCTATGCCTGAAGTTAAGACAATGCAGTTTTCACATGGCTTCTAACAAGCATTGAAATTGAATATGTGTGAACTTTTTATTCTGATACAATTTTATTTCTGATTCCAGACCAATATTTAAAAACAAAAACTAAAAACAAACAAACAAACAAAAATGTGATTGGTGGTAGAAAAACAGACAAGGTAATGATATACTGGTACATTGCAAAAGCTAAGTATTCATAGAAGCATTGTTTTCAAGGACCCATATTTGAAAGGACTTGATAGCCATTCAGTGACTTGGGGGTGCTTGGAAAATTGTAAATTTAAATAACAATATGATAAATATAATTCCATGAACAATTCTGCAGGTACACTGTTAAGTACAGAAATCTAAGCATAGAAAGAATGATAGAATTTGATTCCATTCATATTCAAAAATCAGAAGATGATACTTGACAATGGTACCAAATCCAAACTCTTCCCTTATAAAGCAAAGGTATATCCCCAAAACATAGTTTTAAAGAACAGCTTATCTCAATGTTCAAACACACACATAGACAAGGATGACCTTAACTTAGTCTGTGACGGTGTCATCACACTGATATAAAGCACAGGAAAAAAAGGTTTCTTTTTGTTTTGTTTTGTTTTGTTTTGTTTTCACAGAAAAAGAATATCAGCTTGCCCGGGAATATCAAAGTCACATAAGTGAGGCATTTACATTGAAGCCCAGAAGCACATTGAAATAGAAAATATATGGTTAAATGAAACTCCCAGAAAAGCTTAGATGGGTCAAAATTAAACCTAAATTTCAGTGTCAAATAATAGTTATTGAAAGAAGAAACAAAAACATAAAAGTTATGTTTTCTAGCGATGTATTTCTGCTCAGTAAAATTAATTAATAGATGTTCATCAAACTCAATCAAAAACAAATATCAGCAAGAGTTGATAGACAACTTATATTTTATATGCTGTTTTTGATAACTATGTAAGAAAAGTATAAAAAACCCTGAATTATGCCAATGTTATAAGAGAAGTAGGAGAAAACATCATTACTTATGGCTGAGTTTTGCAATATAGACTGCAAAATAAAAACTATTGCATGCTTTCCTTTCATCTTCACAAGTGGGATAGATGCTCAATTTTGTGCAAACCTGTTTGAGAACTTATTTAAGTGTAATCATCCCTTTGCAGAATAAATGAAACATGAAAATAATTTGACCTCTGAACAAAATGTTGCTGTTTTTCATATTTTACAACTAGAAATATTTGAGGATAAAGCATGTTTATATAAACATTAAAGATATACAATAGAGAAGAAATCATAGAATTGCATTTAATCCCCAAATAGAAAATTTTCCTTGCTATTATATTAAAGAAGGCATAGATAGAAAAATAATGAGAGTCTATTTGATCACATAGCACCAAAATATTTGGAGACTGGAAACACATAATAAGACTGTCATCTAAGACAGTGGAGACACATGAGACTTTAAATGTAAGTAGTAAACAGCAGCTGTAAGGCATACACAGCAGAGCATATGCAGAGGGAAGGTGTAGTGTGCTCACAATGTGAAAAATGTAAGTGCAAAGACAATTGTGTCAGTCAGCTGAGAAAACATGGAAATAAAACTACAGAATGTCATTGTGTTTCATCTATGCAATGGACAGACCCTGAACAAGTTAGTATTGTGAAAACAGGCCTATTCTCAATATAGTGAGAAGTGAAGATCTTCAAGCAGTGTAGGGAAGTTTACCATTTTCGTATTTAGTTAATTACTTAATTATTTGATATATGTTCTTATTTGCTTGTTTATCTATAGACCTTATGTGGTTCGTGATGGCTATAGATTCAGTGCATATCCAGGACAGGTCTTGAACTCTTGGCACTCCTCTTATATGTGATGCATTATAAGCAATTAATCATCAAAACAGTCAGGAGAATTATCACTTAAAGTCTGAGCTTTGATTCAAATGTAAGACTGAGATTTATGTGAAAATATCAGGCATGAATTTAACAATGATATCGGCATAAAATATCTAAACTGTATTCCTTGAATAAATATTTTACAGAACATGGTTTTTTGTGTACAATATGGGATAAAACTGTCATATGATTGTCATCTCTTAGATAACTCTCTGAGTGGGTATATATTTCTATGGTATTTAGAATAAACAACCTAGGAGAGTAGGGTTACAGGTTCTGCACACACCTTTTTATTTTGTGTGTATGGGTGATAGTCACTAATTCTAAAATAATGAAATAAACACAAATGAATGTTTCTTAGACTGGAGCTTTTATCAGATACACCCAAAGCTCTGTGAAATGACAAGTGGCTGCATGATAACTAGAGTGTGTGATTCAGAGTGTCTGAGGTTAGATGCTATGAATTTGTGCTAATGCCATCGGTTCAAAGGTTTCAATCTAAACATCAATATAGACAACACAAGTATTTAAATGTTGTTTCTGAGCACTATATAGATGTTAATTAGGTAGATTTACATGTACATATTAATGCTTTAATATAGAAATATATGTACAGATATAGATACAGATACAAATATATATATAATGTCTCAAATGGGACTTGTATGAGTTACATTTTTATTGATATGATAAAATACCGGGACCATGGCAAATGTTGAAGAGAAGAGTCTATTGGGAGCTTAGAGTTCTGAAGAGATAGCGTCCATGTTGTCAGATCAGCGGGGAAGAAGGGTGAAGCAGCAGCTGAGAGTTGAAAACTCCAGAGCTCCCATTTTAAGTCATAATTAAGAAGCTAAGAGAAGTAACTGGGAATGGTGTATGGATTTTGAATTAACCTCAAACCCTGACTACAGTAGTATAGCTGAAAACAGAGGTATATATTATTTCTGAGAACAGAGACTAGATCTTAATAAAAATTATACTTTTCAATCAAATATGCTTTGGCATAAATTCACTACATTATTTCTCAAGTATTATCAAATACATTTTTTTAAACGGTGGACAATTAACACGAAATGACAACTTTAAATGGCTATTACCTAGAATGTCACTAGTAAGTCATAGCACCTGCTTCCTAGCAGAGTACGTAGTTCTTAGAAAGGAAGTATTTTAATTTTACTTAAATATACACAATAGCTATTTATTTCCATTAATTATACTCAAACATTCAAACAATGGACAAATTTAAAATCACTTATGTTGCTAAGGTTGTGGAAAGGCAGAAATATGGCTCGAGGGGTTGCTTCAATCTAGCACAAGGTCACAAGGTATCCTCTCCAGATACAAACACACACACACACACACACATACACACACACACACACGAATGCACGCACACACACTACCATTTAACATAGTGATTTAATGGTGGACCCTTCATCTATTCACACCGCAGATGGTTATTTGGAAGTCATGATAAGAATTCATTGTCTGGAACATGTTAAATCAGAGTATAAAGTTAATGTCCATTCCTTTCAGATGTTGACAATGTGGTGTATGTTTGTGTGTATGTGCACATGTATGTGAAAGCATGTCGGTGAGTGTGTATGCATGCATGTGTGTGTTTCTAATGTATTAAAGTGACAACCACAACAAAACAGGTTTTTATTTTCTATTAAGATATCTTTCTGGGGGAAAAAAAGATGCTATGTTTAAAAAAATATCAAGCCCAGTAGGGGATCATCATTACAGCAACTTACAGCTCTGACAAATGTCACATCCCTAGCCTAACCAATTTGTGCATCAACTGAGAAAATATATGGTGTCCATCATTTCCTCCTATGCCTCTCATTCTAATAGTAGACTGACGGACTTGTTTGATTTCAATATCAAATAAGCAATTGTAGGAAGCATTGTTGCTTCCCACACAGTCTTAGTCAAAGTATTTTAAGGAAGATACAGTATATAAATCAAGACAGAATTGTTATAAAGTCAATTTTCTAGGACCATTGAACCATAGAAGTTTGTCAAGTAAATCTGTACATAGGCTTCATTTCAGGAGACACAGATTTTCTCAAATTAATTTAATGCAATTTTAAATGTTTTTAATTATTTAGAATTTTAAAAGTTAAAATATTTTTATTAGAAAAGTTTAAAATAGTTACAGCTATCTGTAAAATTACAGAGGAAGAGGTATATTGTATTGATCTATTTTAAATATTACATATTTATTCATAATGTATGATTTAACAAATATGTTCTCCAGAATATGAGCTATATTATCAAAAAGCTTTTAATAAGTGTATCCATGCCCATGAAGCAGAAAGACAAGGATTCGAATTCACTCCAGAAAGCCAGAAAAGAGGTACCTTGCTCTAGTTTTTCTTGTGTTTTTGCCTATGAGGCTAGGAATGTACCAAACTAATAATCAAGATAAAAAAAAAAACAGTCAAAATTTTGAATTAAAAAAATGCAAAGTTCCTAAATGCTCCAATTCTTTATGAGAAATGATTTAATATTCATATCCCCATTAAATATTGATTATCAGTGGCATGCCTCTCATTTCTGACAACAACGTTAGGGGCATGTACAAATGCTAATTCTCTTATAACCACTAGCTCTTTGTATTATAGCATAATATCTAACTCAAGGATATATACAGAGATTTAAAAAAAAATCAGTGCACATAACATGTATTCTTGAGTTACTGGACAGTGGAGCAGCTGTTTATTGGACTTTCAGAGTTAGTAATAGATGTTAACATTAGAAATTCACACTCTGATGGTGAACGTCAAAGTAACAATGAATCAAACAGATCGACTTTTCAAATCCTCTATGGTTACATCAGCCTGAACATGCTCAGTCTTATCTAAAAACCACAAACATATCATTACTTAAATACATGGATATCTAGAAAATCTAACACACAGTATTTTCTTAGCAAGTTAGAACAACTCTAGTCTTTTAATCTAATTTCGTTTACTAGCTTATAAATTTTTACTGATAAATGATCTTTTAAGATTTTTTTTCCTCTGGAGAAAATGGAAAGTAAATTTTAACTTTTACTTATATTAATTTTTTTAATTGTAGAAATCATATTTGCACACATACTTTATTTTATTTTATTTTTTGCTATTTTATTTTTCTATTGGATGTTTTATTTACATTTCATATGTTGTCCCCTTACGACATCTCCCACCCAACCAGGAACCCCCTATTCCCACACCCCTCCTCCTGCTTCTCTGCGGATGTACCCCTACCTATCACACCCTACTCCCACCACCCCACCCACAAATTCTCACCCCCTGGGGTGTCCAGCCTTCATGAGGCCAAGGATCTCTTCTCCCACCTATGCCCAGCAGGGCTCTCTGCTCTTACATATACAGCTGGAGCCATGGATCCCTCCCTAAGTGCTCCCGGGCTGGTGGTTTAGACCCTGGGAGCTGTGGTTGGTTGGTATTGATGCTCTACTCATGGGCCACAAATCCTTTCAGCTCCAATGGTATTCCCTCTAACTCCTCCATTAGGAACCCCATGATCAGTTCAATGGCTAGTTGTGAGCATGTGCCTCTGAATATGTCAGACTCTCAAAGACCTCTGAAGGTACATCTATATCAGGCTCTTATCAGCATGCACTTCCTGACTTCCACATCAGCATCTACTTTTGGAGACTGCACATGGGATGGATACTCAGGTGGAATGGTCTTCAGATGGTCCCTCCTTCAGTTCTGTCCCTCACTTTGTCTCCATATTTGCTCCCTTGAGTATTTTGTTGCTCCTTCTAAGAAGGACCTAATCACCCTCACTTGGTCTTCCTTCTTCATGAGCTTCATGTGGTCTGAGAGTTGAATCTAGGGCATCTCAAGGTTCCGGGATAATATCCAGTAATCAGTGAGTGAATACCATGTGTGTTCTTTTGTGATTGGCTTACCTCACTCAGGATGATAATTTCTAGTTCCATCCATTAACCTAGGAATCTCTCAAATTCATTGTTTTTAATAGCTAAGTAATACACCATTGTGCAAATGTACCATATTTTTGTATCCATTCCTCAGTTGAAGGACATCTGGGTTCTTTCCAGCTTCTGTCTATTATAAATAAGGCTGCTATGAACATAGTTGAGCATATGTCCTTGTTATATGTTCGAGCATCTTCTGGGTATATGCCTAGGACTGGTATAGCTGGATCCTCAGGTAATGCTATGTCCAATTTTCTGAGGAACAACCAGACTGATTTCCAAAGTGGTTGCATCATCTTGCAGACCCACCAACAATGGAGGAGTGTTCCTCTTTCTCCACACCCTCCCAAGCATCTACTATCACCTTAGTTTCTGATCTTAGCCATCCTGACTGGTGTGAGATGGAATCTCAGGGTTGTTTTGATTTGCATTTCCCTGATAACTAAGGATACTGAACATTTCTTAAGGTGCTTTTCGGCCATTGGAGTTTCCTCAGTTGAAAATTCTTTGTTAAGCTCTATATCCCATTTTTTAATAGGATTATTTGGTTGTCTGGAGTCTAATTTCTTGAGTTCTTTGTATATGTTGGATATTAGCCCTCTATCAGATGTAGGATTGAAAAGATCTTTTCCCAATTTGTTGGTTGTTGTTTTGTCCTATTGACAGTGTCCTTTGCCTTACAGAAACTTCGCAATTTTATGAAGTCCCATTTGTCAATTCTTGATTCATATGCCATTGGTGTTCTGTTCAGGAATTTTCCCCTGTGCCAAATATTCAAGGTTCTTCCCCACCTTCTCTTCTATTAGTTTCAGTGTATCTGGTTTTATGAGAAGGTCCTTTATCCACTTGGACTTCAGCTTTGTACAAGGAGATAAGAATGGATCAATTTTCATTCTTCTACATATTGTCCTCCAGTTGAACCAGCACCATTTATTGAAAATGCTGTCCTTTTTCCACTGGACAGTTTTAGCTCCTTTGTCAAAGATCAAGTGACCATAGGAGTTTGGGTTCATTTCTGGGTCTTCAATTCTATTCCACTGATCTTCCTGCCTGTCTCTGTACCAATACCAGGTAGTTTTTATCACTATTGCTCTGTAGTACAGTTTGAAGTCAGGGATGGTGATTCCTCCAGAAGTTCTTTTATTGTTGAGAATAATTTTCGCTATACTGGGTTTTTTTTTATTCCATATGAATTTGAGAATTTGCTTTTCTAACTCCGTGAGGAATTGAGTTGGGATTTTAATGGGAATTGTATTGAATCTGTAGATTGTTTTTGGCAAGATAGCCATTTTTATTATATTAATCCTGCCAATCCATGAGCATGGGAGATCTTTCCATCTTCTGAGATCTTCTTTAATGTCTTTCTTCAGGGACTTGAAGTTCTTGACATACAGGTCTTTCACTTGCTTGGTTAGATACACACCAAGGTATTTTATATTATTTGCAACTATTGTGAAGGGTGTCATTTCCCTAATTTCTTTTTCAGTCTGTTTATCTTTCATGTAGAGGAAGGCTACTGATTTGTTTGAGTTGATTTTGTAACCAGCCACTTTGCTGAAGTTGTTTATCAGGTTTAGGAGTTCTCTGGTGGAAGTTTTGGGGTCATTTAAGTATACTATCATATCATCTGCAAATAGTGATATTTTGACTTCTTCCTTTCCTATTTGTATCCCTTTGACTTCTTTTTGTTGTCTGATTGCTCTGGCTAGGACTTCAAGTACTATAATGAATATGTAGGGGCAGAGTGGGCAGCCTTGTCTAGTCCCTGATCTTAGTGGGATGGCTTCAAATTTCTCTCCATTTAGTTTGATGTTGGCTACTGGTTTGCTGTAAATTGCTTTTACTATGTTTAGGTAGGGGCCTTGAATTCCTGATCTTTCAAAGACATTTATCATGAAGGAATTTTGAATATTGTCAAATGCTTTCTCAGCATCTAGTGAGATGATCATATGGTATTTTTCTTTGAGTTTGTTTATATAGCAGATTACATTGATGGATTTCCAAATATTGAACCATCCCTGCATTCCTAGGATAAAAACTACTTGATCATGATGGATGATTGTTTTTATGTGTTCTTGGATTCGGTTTGCTAGAATTTTATTGAGTATTTTTGCATCGATGTTCATAAGGGAGATTGGTCTGAAGTTCTGTTTCTTTGTTGGATCTTTTTGAGGTTTGGGTATGAGTGTAATTGTGGCTTCATAGAGCGAATTGGGTAGTGTTCCTTTTGTTTCTGTTTTGTGGAATAGTTTGAAGATAATTGGTATTAGGTCTTCCTTGAAGGTCTGATAGATTTCAGCACAAAAACCATCTTGTCCTGGGCATTTTTTAGTGGGGAGAATTTTAATGACTGCTGCTATTTCCTTAGGGGTTATGGGACTATTTAGATGGTTTATCTGCTCCTGATTTAACTTTGGTACCTGTTATCTGTCTAGGAAGTTGGCCATTTCATCCAGGTTTTCCAGGTTTATTGAGTATAGGCCTTTGTAGTAGGATCTGATGATTTTTTGAATTTCTTCAGTTTCTGTTGTTATGTCTCCCTTTTCAGTTCAGATTTTATTACTTTGGATACTGTCTCTGTGCCCTCTGATTAATCCTGGCTAAGGGTTTATCTATCTTGCTCATTTTCTTAAAGAACCAGCTCCTGGTTTTGTTGATATTTTGTATTGTTCTTTGTGTTTCTATTTGGTTGATTTGAGCCCTGAGTTCGATTATTTCCTGTCTGCTACTCTGCTTGGGTTTATTTGCTTCTTTTTGTTCTGGAGCTTTTAGGTGTGCTGTCAAGTTGTTACTGTGTGCTAACTCCAGTTTCTTTTTGTAGGCACTTAGAGCTATGAGTTTTCCTCTTAGCACTGCTTTCATGGAGTCCCACAAGTTTTGGTATGATGTTCCTCATTTTCATTGAATTCTAAAAAGTCTTTAATTTCTTTCTTTATTTCTTCCTTGACCAAGTCATCATTTAGTAGAGAGTTGTTCAGTTTCCATGTGCGTGTGGGTTTTCCATTGGTTTTGTCATTGTTAAAGACCAGTCTTAATCCGTCGTGATCTGATAAGATGCAAGGGATTATTTCAATCTTTTTGTATCTGTAGAGGCCTGTTTTGTGACCAATTATATGGTCTATTTTGGAGAAGGTAGAGGTGCTATGAGGTGCTGAGAAAAAGGTGTATTCTTTTGTTTTAGGGTGAAATGTTCTATAGATATTTGTTAAGTCCACTTGGTTCATAATTTGTGTTAATTTCAAGGGTCTTGGTTCAGTTTCTGTTTCCATGATCTGTCCATTGCTGAGAGTGAGGTGTTGAAATTCCCCACTATTATTGTGTGATGTTTAATGTGTGTTTTGAGCTTTAGTAAAGTTTCTTTTATGTATGTAGGTGCCCTTGCAGTTGGAGCATAGATGTTCACAATTGAGAGTTCACCTTGTTAGATTTTTCCTTTGATGTGTATGAAGTGTCCTTCCTTATCATTTTTGATACTTTTGGATGAAAGTCGATTTTATTTGATATTAGAATGGCTACTCCAGCTTTTTCTTGGGACCATTGGCTTGGAAAATTGTTTTCCATCCTTTTATTCTGAGGTAGTGTCTGTCTTTGTCACTGATGTGCGTTTTTTGTATGCAGCAAAATTCTGTGTCCTGTTTGTATATCCAGTCTGATAGTCTGCATCTTTTTATTGGGGAATTGAGACCATTGATGTTAAGAGATACTAAGGAAAAATGATTGTGGCTTCCTGTTATTTTTGTTATTAGAGGTAGAATAATGTTTGTATAGCTATCTTCTTTTGGGGTTGTTGGAAGATTACTTCCTTGCTTTTTCTAGGTTGTAGTTTCCCTCCTTGTGTTGGGGTTTTCCATCAATTATCCTTTGAAATGCTGGGTTTGTGGGAAGATACTGTGCAAATTTGGTTTTGTCATGGAATATCTTGGTTTCAGCATCTATAGTGATTGAGAGTTTTGCTGGATATAGTAGTCTTGGCTGGCATTTGTGTTCTCTTAGGGTCTGTATGATGTCAGTCCAAGCTCTTCTGGCTTTTATAGTCTCTGTTGAGAAATCTGGTGTAATTCTTATAGGTCTTTCTTTGTATGTTACTTGACCTTTTTCCCTTACTCCTTTTAGTATTTTTTCTTTGTTTTGTGCATTTGATGTTTTGATTATTATGTGACGGGAGGTATTTCTTTTCTGGTCTAGTCTATTTGGTGTTCTGTAGGCTTCTTGTATGTTTATGGGCATCTTGTCCTTTAGGTTAGGGAAGTTTTCCTCAATAATTTTGTTGAAGATATTTACTGGCCCTTTAAGTTGGGAATCTTCATTCTCATCTATACCTATTATCCTTAGGTTTGGTCTTCTCGTTGTATCCTGGATTTCCTGGATGTTTTGGGTTAGGAGTTTTTTGCATTTTGCATTTTCTTTGACACATGTGTCAATATTTTCCACCGTATCTTCTGCATTTGAGATTCTCTCTTCTATCTCTTGTATTCAGTTCGTGATGCTTGCGTCTATGACTCCTGATCTCTTTCCTAGGTTTTCTATCTCAATGGTTATCTCCCTTTGAGATTTCTTTATTGTTTCTATTTCTGTTTTCAGATCCTGAATGTTTTTGTTTAATTCCTTCTTTGTGTTTTCTTGCAGTTCTTTAAGGGATTTCAGTGTTTTTTTCTTTAAGGGCTTCTACCTCTTTACTTGTACTCTCTTGTATTTCCTTAAGGGACTTACTTATGTCCTTCTTAAAATCCTCTGTCATCATCATGAGAAGTGATTTTAATTCTGAATCCTGCTTTTCTGGTGTGATGGGGTGTCCAGGGTTGCTATATTGGGAAGACTGGGTACTGATGATGCCAAGTAACTTTGGTTTGTGTTGCTTATGTTCTTGCACTTGCCTTTCGCCATCTGGTTAACTCTAGTGTTACCTGCCCTCACTGGGTAAGACTGGAGTCTGTATTTCCAGTTTTCTTGCTTGTGTCAGAGCTCCTCAGAGTCCAGATGTCTCTGTGGTCTTATGCTCCTAATCTCCTGGGTGGAAGAACTCCTGGGACTCAGGCTACCTCTGGGATTTGGAAATCCTTCTGCTCTGGGTGCAGTGGATCCTCTAGGATGGCTCAGGATATGATGTCTCCACAAGTGCAAACCAGCTAGGTGTCTGCTGCTCTGAGTGCAGTGGCTCCTCCACTGCTCTGAGTGCAGTCACTCCTCTAGGATGGCTCAGGATTCAGTATCTCCACAGGAGCAGGCCAACTCTGTGTCTGCCCCAGCCAAAAGGACCAGGCAGGGGCGGAAGGGAAATGGAATTCCAGAGGGGTTGGGTTTGGGTAGCTGGTAGGTCCTGAGCATCCCTGGCTCCCAGAT
Organism: Grammomys surdaster; assembly: GCF_004785775.1. Taxonomy (NCBI): domain Eukaryota; kingdom Metazoa; phylum Chordata; class Mammalia; order Rodentia; family Muridae; genus Grammomys; species Grammomys surdaster. The sequence goes on from NW_021604651.1 coordinate 1,160,642, forward strand.
GTAACTCTGGGGCTTAGGGAGTGAAATGGAGTTCTTACTGGTTGCTCTGAGTGCAGTGGCTCCTCTAGGATGGCTCGGGATTCAGTATCTCCACAGGAGCAGACCAACTCTGTGACTGCCCCAGCCAAAATGGCACACATATTTTAAAACCTAAGGAATTATTAAACATAAATTACATTTATATATATTTTATAAATTCAGAAAAATGAGATATTTTGACCATAGTTAGTTCAGTTCTCTGTCAATTTGTGTGCTTGTTATTATATAAGTATTGTTTTGGATTTATTTTCTCAAATTTATATGTTGGTAGTCAATCTTCAATGTGGGTTTACAGAATTATCAGATAGGGACAGAAATATCTTGGTGGCTTTGAGTGCTATAATATGAGAGAAAAACCTCAGGAACTGGGTGTAGCCATGAGCTTTTTTTCCTGGCCTCTTTGTTCCCAGAATAATCACTGTAATATTTAAGTATTTATGAATTAATGCTTAAGCCATAAGCTTTGATTTATGCCCCAACTAGTACATCACTTACATAACCAATTTATTCTAGTCTGTCTCTGCGACATGGTTAGTAACCTCTCAGTTTCATTTGTCCAATTTCTCCAAGACCGGGATGAAATCTCCTTGTCTTGACTCTTTCCCAGAGTTTCTATCTCTGACAGATGTCCCACCTTCTAATGCTGACTCAGCACACTGGCCATCAGATTTTTTTTGACAGATGATGCCTCTGCACAATGCACAAGAGATTATCTCTACAATTGGGCTGCTTCCTTCCAGCCAGGTGAAGACATAATGTCACACGGGCTTTTTAAATGATTTGACCATATTGTTATCAGTGTTTGGAATTGTGAGAAAAGTGCTTCGGTCTTTTGTAGTCAGCTCAGGTTTGAGTTGAATTACTGCAGCTTATCACAATGTAGAAACAGGTTCCTTTCAGGTAAAGAATACTCAGTGCTCAGATGTACAATGAATGATCTCAGAAAATTTGTATGGTAAAATTATATAGAAGTTACCTTAAATTGTACAATAGTCCTAAACCTTACATGCTGTTGCTGTTTAATAGTTTCAAAACTATAGTTATGACTCTAACAAAGGAGAATGCAAAATAGCAATGTAGTGAATCATTTATTTACAAAATTTACTAGATGAAATAGTAGCACAAAAATTGTAGGCGTAACTAATTGTTATCACTATCTGAATGAAAATAAGCCACTATGTGATATATAATCTATGTATAATGTTACCCTAGTGACCAAGAACCTAAGTCTAGATAACATAAGAACCTAGAGGAAAGCCAGATACAACTGTTCTCCAAAAGGAAGATAACAATAAATGTACTCCTAAAATATTCTGCTACAGTCAGTAGTGTTGTCTTATTCAGCCAACCTCAGAAAAGCTTCCTCTAGCGTTACATGAGAACAAATATAGAGATCCATGCTAGACTATGAAAGAGAGTCAAAGACTTTGTAACACTCAGCTCTATGTGGGATATCTCCATCAAATGTCTCCCCATAGGACTCAGGGAAATCTGCAGAAAAGTAGGCAGAAAGATGAAGGGCTAATGATTAAGGAAGACACCAAAGTAGCAAGACCTTCTGGGCACAGTAGGACTAATATACATAGGAACTCACGCAGAGTGTGGCAGCATGTAGAGGACCTGCACAGGTCTGTACGACATGGAGTCCCGGTGCTGAGAGGAGACGCAGACACAAGTCCCAATCCATAACCCAGATGCTATCTCTTCAATTGACAAGTTTTTATGTAAAGGAAATATTAGTTTTCTCTAATGGATCCTTATTGGGTTTAAACTATTCTTGAGGGTAGATGCATGGCCTGTGGAAGATAGTCCTCACAAAATAGAGTCCTCATTATTTGGAATTATGGAGGCTTTTTGACTTATAATGCTTTGTGTCAGCTTACCCCCAACCCAGATCTTTTGTTTATACATCAAGCTTTTCAATTTTGTTTTTAGAGGTTTCTGTGTATGTGAATGGGTATGCCTCAAGGTCTCTATGGTTTTCTTTTATTTTATGCTTTTTTTTCCTGTTTGCTTACTTGCTTGTTTTGTCCTGTTCTGATTTGTTGTCATTTTATCTCATTTTACTAGTATTAGTTTTTTAGATGCCCATTTGTATTTTAATGACACAGAGAAGAATCAATGTGGGTGGAGAAGTAGAGAAGACCTGGCAGGAGGTGGGGGAGAAGAATAACCAGACTATATTATATAAAAATAAATCTACTTTCAATAACAAAGTTACAGTACAAAGAAATAAGAATTTTAACTTAACAAAATCATTTGACACTATGTAAGCCTGGCTCTGATCTTTCCTAGCTTCACGGAAAACACATCTCTGTATATGCTCTAACAATAAAGGACTTTAGAGAGAGGCATGATAAGCACCAAAGTCTTAAGAGTTTAGTGGACAAGAGCTACTTCCTTAACATAACCACCTCTTCTCATCAAATGCTTTCCATTAATGACTATGAAAGCTCCATTAATGATTCTCAACCATTCCTGATTCATTAAATAGCAAGTAGTAGAAGTGGGTAGAATGTAGGCTATAAGCTGAAGGAATATTCTTGTGTCTCAAAAATTATTGAGTAAATAAAAGCACAAGTACTGGTGAGTGCTAGCAAGGCCTTTGCACATAGCAAGGAATGTGAACATTAGGATTCCCTCTCTCCCCAAAACAGAAACAGTCTAGAAAGGAAGTCATACAAAGAACTCTTGCGAAATTGAGCAGTTATGCTTCTGGTAAGATGAGGGTGGGGAAGGATTTTCTTCAAGGGCTGGCCACTGGGATTTTGCCATATTCCAGTTACTATATGGACAACTCCCATTTGATTTGAGTTCTTTTACCTTATTAGTTTTTCTTCTTGGGGGGGGCAGGAGAGATCATAAGAATGCAATGGGGGTAAACCTGAGAGGACTGAGAGGTAAATAAGATTAGAGCACATTGTGTGAGGTTTCCAAATGATCAATAAAAATATCATGCTAATATAAAAAGAAAGATAAAAACATTTAAATAAAAATAAAGTAAGTAATTTCTTTAGGATTTGGAGTTAGGTAGTGTTGTGCTAATATGATTTTATCTGTATGGGGCACTATGAGAATAACAGTTCTTTCCATAAAATTCCAGGCACAATTCTGTTAGCAATACATACACATTTTTCTTTTATTTTTGAGATTAAAATTTCATAATTTTCCCTTTACGTTTCTTCACTACAAACCCATATACAGATCATATATCCTTCCTTGCTCTTTTTCAAATTCATGGCATTTTTTATCACTTGCTCTTGTGTGTGTGTGTATAAACATATATATGTATATATGTGTGTATATATGTACATATATTCTTAGATCTAGCTTGCTCAATTTATACAATGTTACTACTGTTTATGCTTTCAAACTCACCATTTGATTTTGGATGACCACTTGATTTGTTTTTCCATGGAAATGTCAAAAGCTATATTGGCCCATATTTTTCTGTGTAAGGTTGAGGCTGGTGGGCTTTTCCCATCCACTTTGGTATGTCTATTGGTGTAGACATTATTGAGTTCAATGGTTCCATCTAGAAAACACTCCCATACCTACGCCTTAGGGCACATCATGTGAGAGGAGGTATAAAGACTGCAGGAGCTAGAGGACGAGGGAGTTTGTTGTGAGACTGTGTCTTCTATTAATGTCAAAGTTTACAACCAAAAGTTATACACATATTCTTATGTAACACTTTGATAAACAAATTGAAACTGAAAAAGGGATATTAAAAGGGGTTTCCACTTTACAATGTATAAAATCAAGACTTAGAAAAATTATCTAACTTAATGCGATACAGGAAGTTATGATGATGTGGAGTCAAATTCAAGTTACTATTCCTCCAAGACCTTTTTGGCTAACTTGAGTTCCTCCATTTCTATGTAGCCGAAATATGATCAGTGCAGTATTCCTTAGACAAGTGATATTGGATCATTTAAATGGACGCTTTTGCTTGTGTTCCAATTTTTTTTTCTTAGAGGAAAAAATACTGGGTTTTAAATTGGGAACATTTTCCAATGTTTTGGCAGTTGGTTCAGAGAGAAAAGGTGTTCTTTTACAGTTTAAAGTAGTGTTGCTTTTTGCAAAAGTAATCATATTTTCAAATGCTATGTTGAAAGGAAAGTTTTTTTAAGAATAGAAAGCTAGAATGGAGTTTATTTTGTTATGAAACTCAACTACAAGTTTCATATGCCTTTAAAATCTGATGAAGTTAAGTAAATATTTATCTGTAACTAAAACACTGGGATAAGGGTTAGAGGGAAGAGGAATAGAAGTCCTTAAATCCTTGTAAGAGGTCAGATAAAGTTTAAATTTTTCTTGTAGTTGAGACCCTTTCAGTTTCCTGTGCTTGCTTGTTTGCTTCCTTCCTTTCTTCCTTCCTTCCTTCCTTCCTTCCTTCCTTCCTTCCTTCCTTCCTTTCTTTCTCTTCCTTCTTCCTTCTTCCCTCTTTCTTTCTTTCTTTCTTTCTTTCTTTCTTTCTTTCTTTCTCTCTCTGTTTCTTTCCATATTTCTTTCTTTCTTCTGTGCCAACATCTATTTTGGATTAGCGTTTCTTGGCACAAATAAGATATCTACTATAGAATTCTGGCTCATCTATATTTTTTTTAGCTATTAAAGTATGAACTCTTCAACCCTTTTGAAGACTATTTTAAATCTCAATGTCTTTGCATATCGTAACTAGCTGGATGACATTTCAAGGTGTGCAACATTGGCCTAATATTCTGAGCAGACTTTCTGCTTACTAATTCTAAAGAGTGAGAGGGTAGACAGGGGATAATTCCCTAAAATGACTTTGAGTGTAGTACAGTCAAATGTCTTAATTCTGTGTGCAAGTTCTAATATGATCATTTAAACAAAAGATGCCTTCTCAAAGAAAGCAATGACTCTTCCACATTTACTGTGTAACCTAATAAAGACAGGTCTACACAAGTGGGAGTCACCTCCATCTAAACCACAGCAAGAAAATATCACACAGGAAATTCTCTGATTCTCAATTATACATCCCTATATAATTCTGATTAGTGTTCAACTCTCCAGAATCAGGACTACTTGTGTCAGGCACCAAGTAAACAAAAGCAAGAGATGTTTTTGTTGTCTATATTTTCTTTCCTTTAAAACTTTTTTCTTCAGTGAGGAAGACCTGATGACTCGTGAATATCTTCTGTGACACCACACACACACACACACTCACATGGGAAGGGGGAATGTATGGATGGAGCGATAATATATATATATATATATATATATATATATATATATATATATATATAGACAGATAGATTACAATATATAAAGTACAACCATGTATCTAGGTAACTCTCTCTAAGGTATAGTCTATCTATCCATCTGTCTAACTATATATCTATATCTACCCACACACATATATACACACACATACACACAGAGGAGAGAGAGAGAGAGAGAGAGAGAGAGAGAGAGAGAGAGAGAGAGAGAG
>NW_021604651.1:1166145-1198562 GCF_004785775.1 Grammomys surdaster
GAGAGAGAGAGAGAGAGAGAGAGAGAGAGAGAGAGAGAGAGAGAGAGTCCCTTCAGGAAGGAAATTATGAGAAAGGTTTTGTGCTTGTCCCAATCTGACTTGGTTTACTGACTGTGGGCTCAATTTTCTCATTAATATTGAAAGCTCAATCTCTCCTATTTGCAAATCCTCATTTTCAAAGCTTTGTGTGTTACCCCACCCTGAACAGCTTCCTATACAATGATCTTTGTAATTAAGTCAGTTTTTCTCTACTATTCAACTGAGTTTTAGGCAGAAATATAAAATGTATGATATACACAAAATATCATATTCTCATAATTACATTAAAATGTGTTAACAAACCTAAAGATGTGATGTTGGAAACATTTGAAGTTTCATGTTATGCTAAGTCACTGGAACTACTCTCAAAAGACCCAACAGAATTTATGTTTAATAAAACTGTTATCATATCTCTTTTTCCAGATCATCTGAAATATGAGGCAGATGTGTTCCATGCTTTTGTTATTAGCACTACTAAAGAGCCACTTGACAAAATTGTTATCCTTCACTGACCACTTAAGACTCAGCCAAAGCTCCTTTGGTGGGAAGAGGTCAGTGGAAAATTGTGTTTCAGGTTACTAAGGGGCAGAGTTCTTGACTTCTTCATTTATTCTTACAGAATAATACCACAAACTTCACTCCTCCTAGGGCTAAGAAGTCTCTCCCCTTTCCATTCTTTCCTACAGACACTGAGCGGCAACATCAAGATTCATTTCCAATGTTGAAATGTTTTCAGTTACTTTTATTCATAGTACAAGTGATGGAGACTCAACCACACCAATATTAATTGTCATATCCTCAATTAGACCCAAACTAACACTGATTTTAAAATTATAACCAGGAAATATTGGGATTTTTAAGTCTGTTTTGCTTCAGCTGCTATCTACTTGAATGTATTTAATAGTTGTTTGAATACTTAGTTGGTTTGGACTATTTTCGTTTTTGTTTGGGGACCTTCTGGCTGTAGTTCATGGGGTTTAATATGGTGTCTAGGGTTTAACTCATTCTAGGAGGAGATACTGTGTAGTCTCTTGAATGAGCTTACTGGGAAATGAACAGATAAAATCAACACTTCCTTGCTCTCTCAGGCTCATTTTTGCCATCTTTGCTACCATCTGTGTTTCCAGCCCAAATTAAATTGAGAATTAAAATAGTAAATTCAGCACTTTATTTCAGAAAAGCAGGTTCAGGTTTCCACAGCAACAAACAGTCTAAATGTCAGTCTACTTTAGCATGATTGGTTTCTCTGTGCTAACTCTGGTTTAAATTCTATCTCTGTATGGTGGTAGGTGGGTGACTAGTCAATGGAGTCACCGAGTTATGAAACTGTCGTGTTTGTTCTAGATTCCAATTTGTAAGTATTTAGAGAGGATAGCACTTCCCACTAGTGAAGGCTCAGTGTGGTTGAAGAAGCACTAAAAGAAAAAAATGATACTAGACACTCAAGGAAAAAAACTTTCTGTATTGTTCAAAGAATATGTATGTGATTTTTCAGCTTTTGGATCTCAGTGTAGTCTTCTAAGTATCGCACAAAGCTCAGAGTCCCACTGTGTTAAAGAGACAAAAAAGAATTTCTTTTGAGTCCTTATACAACCAGCATTGGTGTCCCAGGCAAGGGACAAAGCAGAGGCATTAAAAGGAGAAGAGACATATGAGAAGCCTAGCTAATAAGCTGACTATGACAAGAAGCTTTACCAGAAGATGAAAGACCATGTCAACTAGGGACTAGGCTACAAAGTTCATTTCAACACACTTTGCGCCTCTGTACCTAATAGTTGCATGGAGACAGAGCAAGCACAGTACTGTATGATCTGGGCTATAGGCATAATTTGTGAACAATGCTTGCAGTTGTGTGTACACTGTCTTTCTAAAAAAAAAAAAAACTGCTATGCTCTGCAAAAGCAAACCTGTACTGGTTTCTTCTGAATTATGTTTTAGAGAGTAGTAATCAATTGTTAGTGGTTCCATCCATTCTTGCCCTGTCACAGTCTGCACTGGCAGGTAAGGAGCAAGTCAATATTTCTTTCATCTCTCTAGTGTGTCATTCCTGGAGGGGAAAAATATTTGAATCAGTATGACTGAATGCAGCATTATTTCTTGAATGGCCACTGTCATTGTTTTTCTTCTTACTGAGACTGTATCCAAAGGAATTTATTCTAGAGAACAACATAAACAGTGACATGGGCTTTAGCAGAAGCATAGCAATCAACCACAACACACGTAGATATTACTGTCCTAGCATTTATAACAAAATGTCTTCTCTAAGTATTGTTTTGTTTTGAGAGACACTATTTTATTCAAATATTTAACTGTGCCTCTTTCTCTTGGGATAAGCTGATTCTTAGATAAATGTATTCTTGCAAGAATATTTCATATTCTATTTTCATGATGTATAAGCAGTAAGCTGACTGCTGAGTGATATATTTATGCATTGTAAAATTGCCCTTTGCTTTCTTGCAAGCAATAAAATTACTTTGCTCACATGGAAATATAGAGAAAACAAAGAATGTTTAATGGAGATTAAAAGACTGTATAAACTAAATGACTTGTGTGTTACAAATCCTAGCATGAGGTAAAGAAAGAATTATTGCTATGGGAAAATAGCACACCTGATTATAGCAAACTCCCGAGAGTGTGAACACGAGCATAAATTTTTAATGGTTATTTAATTCTAGGACCATAAAAAGCAGCTTGCAAAGTCAGGTTGGAGATGAAGTTCATCACTCAAGATTTTTTGAAATCCATGTATCTATAGTCACTTGGACTGTTCATACAGTTATCTGATTTTGACTGGAAAAGACTTTAAAATGTTCAGATGTGCATAGTAATGACATATTAATGAGTTTTTATGTGGTCTCAGATATGTTCAAACTATTGAAACAGCCTTGTGTAAGGTTATTATGGAAAGCAGAAAGAGTTCTCCACATTCCTGTCTGACTGATGTTGGGAGCCGCCACGAGAGCTGACAAAGCCCGCCATCGCTAGGTGGCGCTGTCGCCCGTAATTCTTCCTAGTACCAAGTAAACTGCGCATGTGCCATGGTAAGCCCGCCAAAGCTAAGCCCATCCCACGGCGTTTGGCGCGCTACGAGTAAGCAGCCAATCAGGGGGTGAATACCCCGCTCTGGGGTATATAGGCAGTGCTTTCCCACGCCTTCTCGTCTTCTACCACCATTTTGGTTTATGGGAATAAACGTGTTTCTACGGAAGGATTCTAGTGTGTGTGTGTGTTCGTGTGTGTGTATGGTTTCGCCGGCGAGACTACATGCGCGCGCCCCGCACAGACTGAGTTGTTTATCCAGTTCACTTATGACCTGAAGCTGGACCAGATGACTAAGAAGCCCTGCACCTACTAATCTATAGAATATATCCTGATTCAATCAAGTCCATACGCTATGTTGTCTCCCTCTTAACAGCTTTCTTGTCATATGTGCTCTTAGTATCAATTATTTTTCCATTTGAGAAATTAATGAGAAATACATAAACTGATTATGACTTCCCTGTAAGTAGAGAATACATTGTTAATAGACGAGAAACATAATATAAATGCATGCAAATGGGCAAAAAAGCTGAATCTTCAGAATGAAATGTTAGCTGCAGAACAAATACAAGCAAGAGCTACTGCAAGCCAAGAATATATCTCTTCATTGCTTAAGAATATACTCCCGCTGCTCCTCAGAAGACACCATATCCTGAGACATCCCAGAAGATATGCTGCACTCAAAGCATTTGGTAAGAACCCTCCTGAAGTCCCACAGCTGCTGCTAGGAGCCCAGTGGACTTGGGGAATCCATTATTCCCCAAATCCCCTACCCATGGTATACCACTCCCATTCCACCTGATCCTTTCTGCTAAGACAAACTACTAGCTAGTCTGCTCCCCTGAAGATACCTTATCTTGAGATCCACTGCACACAGGATAACTGACACCACATGAGACATCCCAAGATATCTACTGCACAAAGGACAACTGAGCAACTGATTCTGCTTCCCTGAAGATACCACAGTTTAAAGGCATCCCAGGAGTTCCTCTGTACATGGGGCAACTGGGCAACTGACCCCACAGACTGAAGACATCCTGGGGACTCTGTGGTATGCAGTGTCACTGACCCAACAGACTAAAGCCTCTGCTGCACACAGGGAAACAGAAACCACAGTCCATAGGCAGCCCTGGAAAACTGCTTCACACAGGACAACAGCTTGACTGCTCCTCTGAAGACCCAACAGTCTGAAGAATTCCCAGGGGTGCTACTGCATTCAGGGCAACAGATCTTCAGCTTCTCTGACCCTCTGAAGACCCCCATTTGGAAAGTCTCAACAAGAGGTCTGCTATAGCCAGGGCCACAGGCCTAACAGGAGACCTGAAACAACCCAAGGACAAAAGAGGCATACTCCAGACAGAGTCACCCAGACCAGAAAACATTAGAGATAGCCAAATGGCAAGTGGCAAGCACAAGACCAAAAGTAACAGAAGCCAATATATGTGGGACTCATCAAAACCCAGTTCTCCCACCGCAGCAAGCCCTGAATACACCAACACACCTGAAAATCAGGAAGTAGACCTAAAATACTATCTCATGAAGATAATAGAGTCCTGTAAGGAAGATATAAATAACTCACTGAACAAAATACAGGAAAACACAGGTTAGCAGGTAGAAGACCTTAAAGAGTTAAAAAAATAAACTCTTGAAAGAAATACAAGAAATCACAAACAGGTGAAGGAATTGAATAAAGCAGTCCAAGACCTAAAAGTGGAAGGAGAAACAATAAAGAAAACACAAATGGAGGCAAACCTAGAAACAGAAAATATAGGAAAAAGGTCAGGAATTACACAATAATAGTGGGGGATTTCAACACCCCACTCTCAGAAATGGACAGATCATGGAAACAGAAACTAAAATGAAAAACTTTGACATTAACAGAAGTTATGAACCAAATGGACTTAACAGACATCTATAGAACATTTCATCCTCAAACAAAAGAATATACCTGTTTCTCAGCACATCATGGTACTTCTCCAAAATAGACCATATAATTGGTCACAAAACAGGCCTCTACAGATAAAAAAAGATTGAAATAATCCCTTGCATCTTATCAGATCACCACGGACTAAGACTAGTCTTTAATAATGACAAAACCAATTGAAAACCCACACACACATGGAAACGGAACAACTCTCTACTCAATGATGACTTGGTCAAGGAAGAAATAAAGAAAGAAATTAAAGACTTTTTAGAATTCAATGAAAATGATGAACATCATACCAAAACTTGTGGGACTCCATGAAGGCAGTGCTAAGAGGAAAACTCATAGCTCTAAGTGCCTACAAAAAGAAACTGGAGTTGGCTCACAGTAACAACTTGACAACACACCTAAAAGCTCCAGAACAAAAAGAAACAAATAAACCCAACAGGAGTAGCAGGCAGGAAATAATCGAACTCAGGGCTCAAATCAACCAAATAGAAACAGAACAATACAAAATATCAACAAAACCAGGAGCTGGTTCTTTGAGAAAATCAACAACACAGATAAACTGTTAGCCAGACTAACCAGAGGGCACAGAGACAGTATCCAAATTAATAAAATCTGAACTGAAAAGGGAGACATAACAACAGAAACAGAAGAAATTCAAAAAATCATCAGATCCTACTACAAAGGCCTAACTCAACAAAACTGGAAAACCTGGATGAAATGGACAACTTCCTAGACAGATAACAGGTACCAAAGTTAAATCAGGAGCAGATAAACCATCTAAAGAGTCCCATAACCCCTAAGGAAATCGTAGCAGTCACTAAAAGTCTCCCCACTAAAAAAAAAGCCCAGGACCAGATGGTTTTAGTGCTGAATTCTATCAGACCATCAAGGAAGACCTAATACCAATTATCTTCAAACTATTACACAAAATAGAAACAGAAGGAACACTACCGAATTCGTTCTTTGAAGCTACAATTACACTCATATCCAAACTCCACAAAGACCTGACAAAGAAAGAGAACTTCAGACCAATCTCCCTTATGAACATCGATGCAAAAATACTCAATAAAATTCTAGCACACGGAATCCAAGAACACATCCAAACAATCATCCATCATGATCAAGTAGTTTTTATCCTAGGAATGCAGGGATGGTTCAATATTTGGAAATCAATCAATGTAATCCACTATATAAACAAACTCAAAGAAAAAAACCACTTGATCATCTCACTAGATGCTGAGAAAGCATTTGACAAATTTCAACATCCCTTCATGATAAAAGTCTTGGAAAGACCAGGAATTCAAGGCCCCTACCTAAACATAATAAAAGCAATTTACAACAAACCAGTAGCCAACATCAAACTAAATGGAGAGAAATTTGAAGCAATCCCACTAAGATCAGGGACTAGACAAGGCTTCCCATTCTGCCCCTACCATTTCAATATTTTACTGGAAGTCCTAGCCAGAGCAATTAGACAACAAAAAGAAGTCAAAGGGATACAAATAGGAAAGGAAGAAGTCAAAATATCACTATTTGTGATGATATGATAGTATACTTAAATGACCCCAAAACTTCCACCAGAGAACTCCTAAACCTGATAAACAACTTTAGCATAGTGGCTGGTTATAAAATCAACTCAAACAAATCAGTAGCCTTCCTCTACATGAAAGATAAACAGACTGAAAAAGAAATTATGGAAATGACACCCTTCACAATAGTTGCAAATAATATAAAATACCTTGGTGTGAATCTTACCAAGCAAGTGAAAGACCTGTATGACAAGAACTTCAAATCCCTGAAGAAAGAAATCGAAGAAGATCTCAGAAGATGGAAAGATCTTCCGTGCTCATGGATTGGCAGGATTAATATAATAAAAATGCCTATCTTGCCAAAAACAATCTACAGATTCAATGCAATTCCCATTAAAATCCCAACTCAATTCTTCACAGAGTTAGAAAAGGAAATTCTCAAATTCATATGGAATAACAAAAAACCCAGGATAGCGAAAATTATTCTCAACAATAAAAGAACTTCTGGAGGAATCACCAACCCTAACCTCAAGCTGTACTACAGAGCAATAGTGATGAAAACTACTTGGTATTGGTACAGAGACAGGCAAGAAGATCAATGGAATAGAATTGAAGACCCAGAAATGAACCCACACACCTATGGTCACTTGATCTTTGACAAAGGAGCTAAAACTGTCCAGTGGAAAAAGGACAGCATTTTCAACAAATGGTGCTGGTTCAACTGGAGGACAACATGTAGAAGAATGAATATTGATCCATTCTCATCTCCTTGTACAAAGCTCAAGTCTAGGTGTATAAAGGACCTCCACATAAAACAAGATACACTGAAACTAATAGAAGAGAAGGTGGGGAAGAGCCTCAAATACTTGGGCACAGGGGAAAAGTTCCTGAACAGAACATCAATGGCATATGCTCTAAGATCATGTATTGACAAATGGAACTTCATAAAATTGCGAAGTTTCTGTAAGGCAAAGGACACTGTCAATAGGACAAAGTGACAACCAACAAATTGGGAAAGATCTTTACCAATACTACATCTGATAGAGGGCCAATATCCAATATATACAAAGAACTCAAGAAATTAGACTCCAGACAACCAAATAACCCTATTAAAAAATGGGATATAGAGCTTAACAAAGAATTTTCAACTGAGGAAACTCCAATGGCTGAGAAGCACCTAACAAATGTTCAGTATCCTTAGTCATCAGGGAAATGTAAATCAAAACAACCCTGAGATTCCATCTCACACCAGTCAGGATGGCTAAGATTGGAAACTAAGGTGATAGTAGATGCTTGGGAGGGTGTGGAGAAAGAGGAACACTCCTCCATTGTTGGTGGGTCTGCAAGATGATGCAACCACTTTGGAAATCAGTCTGGTAGTTCCTCAGAAAATTGGACATAGCATTACCTGAGGATCCAGCTATACCAGTCCTAGGCATATACCCAGAAGATGCTCGAACATATAACAAGGACATATGCTCAACTATGTTCATAGCAGCCTTATTTATAATAGCCAGGAGCTGGAAAGAACCCAGATGTCCTTCAACTGAGGAATGGATTCAAAAAATATGGTATATTTACACAATGGAGTATTACTCAGCAATAAAAACAATGAATTCGAGAGGTTCGTAGGTAAATGGATGGAACTAGAAATTATCATCCTGAGTGAAGTAAGCCAATCACAAAAGAACACACATGATATTCACTCACTGATTATTGGATATTAGCCCAGAACCTTGAAATGCCCAAGATGCAACTCACAGGCCACATGAAGCTCAAGAAGAAGGAAGACCATGTGGGCGTGATTCGGTCCTTCTTAAAAGGAGAAACAAAATACTCAAGGGAGCAAATATGGAGACAAAGTGAGAGACAGAAACTGAAGGAGGGGCCATCTGAAGACCATTCCACCTGAGTATCCATCCCATGTGCAGTCACCAAAGGTAGATGCTGAGTAGAATCAGGAAATGGATGCTGATAAGAGCCTGATATGGGTGTCTCCTCAGAGGTCTTCAAGAGTCTGACATATTCAGAGGCAGATGCTCACAACTAGTCATTGAACTGATAATGGGGTTCTCAATGGAGGAGTTAGAGTGAAGACTGAAGGAACTGAAAGGGTTTGTGGCCCCATTAGGAGAGCAATAATACATACCAACCAGAGCTCCCTGGGTCTAAACAACCATCATGGGAGCACTTAGGGAGGGATCCAGGGCTTCAGCTGAATATGTAAGAGTGGAGGGCCCTGCTGGGCATAGGTGGAAGAAGAGATCCTTGACCTCATGAATGCTGAATGCCCCAGAGGGTGGGAATTTTGAGGGTGGGGAGGTAGGAATGGGGTGGTATGTAGGGGTTACATCTGCATAGAAGAAGGAGGAGGGGTGAGTCGATGGGGGCCCCTGGGTGGGTTGGGAATGTGGTAAGGGGACAACATATGAAATGTAAATAAAACATCCAATAAAAAAAAACAGAAAACATAGGAAAAAGGTCAGGAATTACAGGTGTAAGTATCACCAACAGAATACAAGAGATAGAAGTGAGAATCTCAGGTATAAAAGAGATTGACACAGCTGTCAAAAAAATTCAAATCATAAAAAACTTCTAACCTAAAACATACAGGAGATTCAGGACACAATGAAAAGACCAAGTCAAAGAATAATTGGAATAGAAGTGAATGAAGATTCCCAGCTCAAAGGACCTGAAAATGTCTTTAACAAAATCATAGAAGAAAACTTCCCCAACCTAAATAAAAAGATAGTCATAAAAGTACAAGAAGTCCTAAAGAAGATCAAATATATAGGACTAGAAAAGAAAATCCTTTCATCACATAATAATCAAAACACTAAATGTATAGGATAAAGAAAGAATATTTCTGCAGACAAGAAACACACATCAATAACAATGATAGACACTATCTCAGAATGAAAGGATGGGAAAAGGTCTTCCAAACAAATGGTCCCAAGTAATAAGCTGCAGTTGCCATCCTAATATCCAATAAAATAGAATTTTGATCAAAATTTATCAACAGTGATGAGGAAGGACACTTCATATTCATCAAAGGGAAAATATACCAAGAGAAAGTCTAAATTCTGAACATCTATGCCCCAAATGAAGGGTACAACATTCATAAAAGAAACTTTACTATCTCTCAAAACTCACATTGAACCCTACATAATAATAGTGGGAGGCTTCAACACCCCACTTTCACCAATGGACAGGTCATTGAAACAGAAACTAAACAGAAATACAGTGAAACTAATAGAGGTTATGAACTAAATGGATTTAACAGATATCTATAGAACATTTTACCAGAGAATGTCTCCAGCTGATAAACAACTTCAGCAAAATAATTGGACATAAAATTAACTCAAATAAATCAGTAGCCTTCTTTTATACAAATGATAAACAGGCTGAGAAAGAAATTAGGGAAATTCCCTTCATAATAGCCACAAATAATATAAAATATCTTAGGGTAACTCTAACCAAACAAGTGAAATAACATATGTATGAAAATAACTTCAAGTCTCTCAATAAAGAAATTGAAGAAGTTCTCAGAAAATGGAGAGATCTTCCATGCTCATGGATTGGCAGGATTAACATAGTAAAAATGGCCATCCTACTAAAGGCGATCTACAGATTCAGTGCAATCCCCATCAAAATCCCAACACAATTCTTCAAAGACCTTGAAAACACAATTATAAAATTCATTTGGAAAGGCAAAAAACACAGAATAGTGAAGCCATGGTTAAACAATAAAAGAACTGTTGTGGGAATCACCATCCTGACCTTCAGCTCTACTACAGAGCAATAGTGATAAATAAATAAATAAATAAATAAATAAATAAATAAAATAAAATAATATAAAATAAAAGCCTGCATGGTATTGGTACAGAGACAGACAGGTTGATCAATGGAACATAACTGAAGTCCCAGAAATAAAACCACATACTCACACTTGATCTTTGGCAAAGAAGCCAAAAGTAAATAGTGGAAAAAAAGAAAGCATCTTCAATAAATGGTGCTGGTCTAACTGACTGTCTGTAAGTAGAAAAATGAAAATAGACCCATATTTGTCACCTTGCCCAAAGATCAAGTCCAAGTGGATCAAGGACCTCAACATAAAACCAGACACACTCAATCTAATAGACGAGAAAGTGGGAAAGAGGCTTGATCTCATTGGCACAGGGGGAAATTTCCTAAACAGGACTCCAGTGGCTCATACTCTAAGATCACAAATTGATAATTAGGAGGCTGGAAAGATGGCTCAGTGGTTAAGAGGACTGACTGGCCTTCCAGAGGTTCTGAATTCAATTCTCAGCAATCACATGATAGCTTACAACCATTTGTAATGGGATTGGATTCCCTCTTCTGGTGTGTCTGAAGACAGCTACAGTGTACTACTAAATAAAATAAATAAATCTTTTTTTAAAAAAAGAAAAAAGCAAACAATTGATAAATTGGACCTCATAAAACTGGAAAGCTTCTGTAAGGCAAAGAACATAGTCAAGAAGACAAATTGGCAACCTACAGATTGGGAAAAAATGTCGCTAACCCCATATCCGATAGAGATAAAATATATAAAGAACTCAAGAAGCTAACTACCACAAAACTAAACAACCCAATCAAAAACTGGAGTGTAGAACTAAACAGAGAATTAAAAACAGAGGAATCTTGAATGGCTGCAAAGCACCTAAAGAAGTATTCAAAGTCCTTAGTGATCAGAGTAATGCAAATCAAAATAACCCTGAGATTCCACCTTACACCAATCAGGATAGCTAAGATCAAAACATCAGGTGACAACACATGTTGGCAAGGATGTAGAGAAAGAGGAAAACTCCTCCATTGCTGGTAGGATTGCAAACTGGTACAACCACTATGTAAACCAATCTGGAGTTTCCTCAGAGAATTAGAAACAGATCTACCTGAATATCCAGCAATATCACTCTTGGGAATATACCCAAAAGATGCCTCACCATGACACAAGGGCACATGTTCTACTATATTCATAGTGGCCTTATTTGTGATAGCCAGAATCTGGAAACAATCTAGATGTTCTATGACAGAAGAATGGATACAGAAAATGTGGTTCATTTACACATTGGAATACTACTCAGCTATTAAGAATGAGGACACCCTGAGTTTTGCAGCAAAATGAATGGAACTATAAAATACCATCCTGAGGGAGGAACTCAGACCCAAAAGAACATGCATAGTATGTAATCACTTATAAGTGGATATTAGCCAAAAAAACCAACCAACCAAACAAACAATAAAAACAAAAACAACAACAACAACAAAAAAAACCTACGGAATATTCAAGATACAATCCATAGATCTCAAAAAAGTTAACAAGCTGAAGGCCCAATTGAAAATGCCTCAGTCCCACTTGGGAGGGAGAAGAAAGCAACCACAAGGAGGGAGGGAAGAAGGACCTGAGAGGGAAAAGAAACTGGGTGGTGGGGGCAGAGAGGGTAAAATCATCTGGTATTAGGTAGGAAAAAAGGACTGAAGCCCTGAGGGCCAACAGAAAAAATGGAAATAGGCCACCCTGGGAGGTAGGAGATTGAGGTGATCCACTAGAATGTACCAGAGACCTGGGAGGTGAGAGACTCTCAGGACTCAAATGGAGACCCTAGATGAAATGCCCTACAGTTGGGAGAAGGAATTTGTAGATCCTACCTCCAGTAGAAAGACAAGGCATCAAATGAGGGATGGGGTTGCTATTCCACAGTTAAAACTCTGACCCATTATGGTTCCTGTCTGAAAGAATGGCTGGAAGTGAAATGGAGAAAAGCCTGAGGAAAAAAAATGTCCACCAACAGCCTCAAAGTAGGTTCCCTCTGAAAGGGAGATTCCAAGGCCTGACACTATTACTGAGGTTATGGGGTCCTCACAAAAAGGTACCTATCATGACTGCCCTCCGAAAGATCCAACAAGCAGCTGAAAGTGTCAGATATTTTCACCCAACCAATGGACAGAAGCTGCTAACCCCTGTGGTTGAATTAGGGAAAATCTGGAAGGAGGTAAGGAGGAAGGCAACACTGTAGGAGGATCAGCAGTCTCAATTAACCTGGACCTCAAGATGTCTCAGTCACTGGATCACCAGCCAGGCAGCATACACAAGCTGATATGAGGCCCCCAACACATATACAGCAGACAACTGCCAGATCTGAGTTGTCAGAGAAGATACACCTAACCATCAAGAAACTGGAAGCTCCAGGGAGTTTAGAGCTCTGGTGGGGTGTGGGAGTGGGAACATCCTCATGGAGACAGAGGGGCAAAGAGGAGATATGGGATGTGGAACTGTAGCAGGATGGACCAGGAAAGGAATAAAATCTGAAATGTAAACAAAAGAAATTGAAAAGAATATACTCTGTAGTCAGGATTCTCTAGAGTCACAGAACTTATAGGTAGTCTTTGTTAATATTCTGTCTAAACTCCACCTCTTCAGTTATCTGGCAACACTCAGGTATGCTCCTCCCCACAGTTACCTGGCAACAGCCAGGTAGGGCTGCCCACTATAAAAGGGGCTGCTTGCCTCCTCCTCTCTCTCTTGTTCTCTTGTTCTTTTCTTTCTAGCTTCTCTCTTTCCCCCTCGCCTCTCCCCCTTCTCTTCCCCCACTCTCCATGTGGTCATGGCCGGCCTCCACTTCTCTCCTTTATCTCTCCTCTTTCTCCACCATCTTTTCACGTTTCTCTCCACCTTTGCCCTCTGCCCTGAATAAACCCCCTCCACTTTGGAACCATTTGGTCAGGTGTTGTTTGTTCTAAGCTGTGCGCCAAAATCTAACAGTCTCTATACAGTAAGGGAATTTGTTGATGACTTACATTCTGTATTCCAAATTCCCCAAAATGGTCAGCAGCAACTGTGAATGGAAGGCCAAGGTTCTAGCAATTGCTCAGTTCCATAAGGCAAACAGGCAAAGAACAGAGAATCTTGCTTCTTCTAATGTCCTTATGTAGGTCTCTAGCAGAAAGTGTGCCTCAGATTAAAGGTGCATACCACCCTGCCTAGATCTGGGATTTGCTTTGACCCAGATGGCCTTCAACTCAGAGATCTCTTTGCTTTAGTCTTCTGAGACTCATAGCCACAATGCCTCAAGAGCTCCATGCCATGATCCAGGTCAGAAACTTGTATCTCCCATCCTCAAGATCAGGATCACAGGTGAGCCTTCCAATTCTGAAGTGTAGTTGATTCCAGATATAGTCAAGTTCACAACCAGGAATAGCCACTACATACTCCCAAGGTAATTTTTGTGTTGCATGAAAATAATTTTATGTATTAGCAAAGCCTTTATTTTAGAGGTATGTGAACTGTGGGTAGGGTGGCTGGAAACACAGAAAGTTCCTCCAGGTGGTATGTTACACTCAGTGGTTCTTACTACAGCGGATCATTCAAGGCCTTCTACATGTCATGGAACCGTCCCAATGACACAAAAAAGTCTTTGGTTCCAAAAGGGCTTTTTTTCACGGCACATGGTTGATGGCTCTGGATGTACCCTCTGTGAAGCTCAGGGCAGACCTGAGTTAAATAGGGAGGGAGAAAGGGGGAGGATCTTGGGAAGAATGCTTAATTGGCTCTGCCCTCTGGCCTTCATTAGTATGTAAATCTCTCTAGGGCCTGAGACCTGTAGTCACACCCTCTACCTCTGCACTTGGGAGGTGTGGTAATGGCCTATATGACTGAACAATGTAGGTCCATGGAGACTAGACTGCTTGTCAGAACCCTGGGTTCTGGGGATGTGGCTGAACACCTGCTGTTTCTCCCTTGAAGTCTCAAGGTTCCAGGCCCATGCCCATCCAAGAACCAAGATACCCTTACGGAGTCCCTCAGTGAGCAATCACATAAATAAATAGGAAATAATATGATTTATCCTAAAAACATTTTTTACCACTGAGAGGTTTTTAATTGTTTATTCTTGAAAAATCGTGAATGTAGAGAATGAAATATGAGTATATGTATTATCCATATTCTCATTCTAATTTCCCACAAATATTTCCCAACATGTCCCCTTCTCACCATGATGTCTTTTATTTATATTTGTACTAATTTTTTGGTGATTTATAACAGGTTCACACCCAAATCCTCCTTTTGATGGATCTGAGATTCATCCCCGCCTTTCTACCCCTTCAACTTCTTATCTTCTTTTCAAGTTTTTAAATGAGTTTTATTTAATTATTCACTCACTACAATTTATGGTGTCCATAAACTGGATAGAGGCCTATCCATGGGAGCACTATTGACATATCAGGAACCACATCACTAAAAAGAACTAACTCATTTCCATCAGAAACTGCCCATAATGCCTCAGTTAGTGGTTGGTGCTAAAGAGCTCTCTTCTGTGCTACAATGCTGATAAGCTTGATCTTCTGCAGGTCTTTTGCAGGCAGCCACAGCTGCTTTAAGTTCATAAGTGAACCAGTCCAACCTTAGGAGTGTAATTAGTTCTGCCTATATGTCCATAAGTGTAGTGTGATGATTCACTAAAGAATGGGAAATCTATTGTGAGAATGTCTTCAAAATGATTCTCCTTCCCATGGAAACCAATAAAAAGATCCACATTAAGGAGGAAGGCCTAGAGACTATTTTTCCCATTTATGTCTCACTGTTATCTGACAGATCATCTACAGATTTTCTGTAGTCATTATGGTATGCATTATTTCACTATACTCCTCTTTACACTCATCCTATTATATTCCTTCTCATTTTCTTTACATTTTCTTGATCATGACAGACAGAAGCAAGAAAAGTGAATGTTGATTCACATGTTGCACTAAGAGAATTTCAAACTCCAATGGTAACTACTTAAAACTGGAATAACATGTATATAACACCCTGGACTCGTCCACTTAACTTTCCATGAATATTGTTTTAACTAATTGAAAATTAACTAATGATTATTTTTCTTGGTGTGGCAAAATACCTGCCAGAAGCAAGTTAAGACAATAAAAATTTATTTTAGCTTCTCGTTTAAGAAGGTATATATACTATTCCTCCTGGTCAGAAAACTATGGCAACAGGAGTTCGAGGCTCTGGTCACATTGCCACCACACTTAGAAAGCAGAGGCAGATAAACACTGGCTCTTATCTGGATTTCCCCATTTTTTTTCTTTTTATTCACCCTAAAGTTCTAGTACATGGAATGTTGCTACCAATATTCTAAGTGAGTTTTCTCTCTTTACTTAAACATCTCTGGAAACAAATTCAGAGACACATATGAAGGTGTCTCTGAGACATTCCATCAAGTTCATGAAGATTAATCATCACAAGTATTAATTGTGTAGATCACCATTATCAATAATCTGAACATATATGAATAATTTCTTCTAAATCATTTGGAAACCTACAAATAAAATGAAAATACCTCAACATAAGGTATGCTAAATTATCAAATTCAGGAATTAAACATAGCACAGTAATAACAGCAAATGTTTTAGAAAGGAGGAAAGAAAGCTAGAAAGAAACTAGAAAAAAGAAAGAAAGAAAGAAAGAAAGAAAGAAAGAAAGAAAGAAAGAAAGAAAGAAAGGAAGGAAGGAAGGAAGGGAGAAAGAGAGAGAGAGAGAGAACAAAAGGAAGAAAGAAAGGAAAGAAGGAATGAAGGAAAGAAAGAAACAAACAAAGAAAAGCAAGCAGACAAGATTAATATTTAAAAACCTGTTGTCAGAGAATTTTCTGACCACATCCTTCAAAAACAACCTTAAAATTATAAAGCAAAATTAAATAGAACCAAGACTGAAGAAGTTAATGTTTTCTTCAGTGACTCATGAGTGACTATTATCAACAATCTACAGTGTCTATTTTGAGCTTTGCTTTCATCTTCTAGTTACTTCGATCTCTATGTGAAGTCACATTCCAGATATAGGAATTCAAACAGTTGTAGAAGACAAGAAAGCCTTGTAAAATAACTTCTAATTTATATATTTCCTGGTTTTTAAACCAATCACAGTGGCAAAGAACCCCTCTTTCCAGTATAAGGTAAATATTCTTTGGACTGTCTTTTTAGAAATATTCTATTCAGCTAGCACAAATCCAGATGTCCATTCTGTTCAAAACCCAATTTGATACTTCGTGGTTTCTTGAGACAAGAAACCAGTTTTCTGTGAGAAGTTAGTCCTCTCATAGCAACCTACCAGCCTGTCTTTAGAATAAATAACCCCTTTCATTTCTAGCAACGTGCCTTTTTAGCACTGCAACATAATTGCCTTGAGTTGGGATTAGCATAACACTGACTTTCCATTTTCTCTTTAAAGAGGTCATCTCAGGAACTTTGGAACACTTGTCTCCCAGATGGGAGAGGCTAATTAACATTCCTAGTCAGCTCAGAAACTTTGGAAAAGTCATGGGACACTTGCTGGATGGGGATGGGGGAGGCTGATTAACATTCCTCAGACCACAAGAGGGGGAACCCACCTGCCCTTGAGGAAGGCCCAGAGCACCTTCGGGTGTAGGATGACCCCAATGTATTGGATCATTAAAATTCCTCTTGGTTTTTTGCATCAATTCATGTCTCCACGTGGTTCACTCAGGGGGTCCCAGTATGCTGAGGCTAAAAAGAGTCTCATACCTTTTTATCAGCTATGTTCAGCAGTTATCAGGAGACATGACAATACTGTTAATAGCAACATTCCTTATCCATCTCCCGAACATGGAATGCTGCATTTACTGGTACATCTTCTTATATTCAGATACATTCTAGTTCACAATGGATGAAAATCCTAACAGCAGAGCCCAAATATTATACAACATGTGAACTGTATGTTTACCCAGAGTTGGGAGTAGTACTCATGCAGCACATGAACTACATACTTACCCACAATGTGACCACTAGTTCTGCAGAACCATAAATCTACTTCCTGGTCCTCATCTGTCTGGCCCATATTCTATGATGAATCAGTTTAATAATAAGCTATGTTTTCTCAGTTTGTGTTCTTCAGGAAATAAAAAAAAGTATTTGTGTATAAGCTATAATTTTTATAAATGCTCTTGAACAAAAAAATCTTACCATTGGCTTCAAGAAAGGAAAAAGTAAAATATAAGAAGCAAAGGAACATTGTAATTTTAGACAAAATCTTGTACATGTAGCTACATGCTGTAAGAAAGCTCTGAAACCCCATTTGTGCTGTCATTTCTTCCTCTCAAAATGCTCCAACAAGGCATGGCTCATGTTTTTAACGCCAAAGATTTAAGAAGGAGCATTGGTTTGGGTTTGAGGCTAACCTAGGCTAAATAGTTAGTTCTCAGCTGCTGGTCCAGCCTGGCCTTGGTTATGGTGGAATGACATGGTTCCCTTTCCTTGATCAGGGCTAATAGAACATGGTACTCCATGAATGTTGATGGATGCTCTGGGAATTAAGGCTTGTTTGCATAATAATGTACATATTTTACATTCCTCCTCAAGGAGTGTCTTCCCTGTTAAAGTTAATGACTCCATGATAATCAAAGACAAAGTCTGGGAAGCAAAGGTGTGGCTACTACCCCAGCAAAATGGTTAACACTGAGACCTTCAGGACAACCCTAAAGGCTGTGGAAAAGAACTCTTAAAACATGAGTGAAATATATAATTTCTCAGCTATGTAAAATATAAAGATTCAATATGAATTATATGAGGGAACTCACAAATCTAAAGGAACAATAGCAACTGTGCTTTGAGCCAACTTGTCACAAGAAGAATAAGAGAGTAGATAAAGAGATGTAGGGAGTAGCATTCCCTGGATATTCCACCCAGCTAAGTTTTTTGTTTGTGCTTAACAAGGCAGACAGATTCCTGAGTTCAAGATCATCCTGGGACAGGAAGAATTTAAGTCCAAGCCCAGGCATAGTAGAAATGGTAATTTCCATGCAGAATTCCACTCAGTTAGATTATCACCTCTGCTTGAGAAAGGCAGACAGATTTCTGAATTTTTTCCTAATGTTTAAAAAAAAAGTGTGCTTGCTGTCTCCTAGGAATCAAGCAGGGGCCTGGGGTCACAGGATGTTGATTCATAGGATAATCAAGAAAGAACATGGAGTAAATGACTGGATTGATATATAAAATAAAGATAAAAGGCTAGGCTTATGATCTGCAAGTGATGAGCTATCAAGAGAATTTTTACAATAGCAAGAGGGAATTGCATAGAGAACTATCATGAACAAAACACACCCCTTCCCTGAGAACCTTTCTCTAAGCCAAAGCTGGTCCTTGGCACTCAGCCATCCTGGGGTAAAAGTGATAGCATGATACAAAGCAAGCATTAGAAGAAAACACTGAGGATAATTTAAAATATATTGATTGCATTCATTAGTCATTAGCTACTCTGGGCCGAAAAGTTCCAGGAAGGCAAAAGTTGGTTTTTGTGGGGGAAAACAGGTTTTAAGTACTTGAAAAAGGTCCTATCGAGATAAACTTAAAAGGAAAACATCCATAGCACTATGGAAAAAGGATCTGAAATTACTTAATCATGGTGTGGATCTGAGGCTACCTAAGAGTGACTGGGACACATTATCTGGAATTAGAAGAGTTCTCATTTCTTCAAGGCCTTATATGGCCTTCCTACCAACATCCTTATGCCCAGACCATGTACCTCTCACTGTCTCCCTCTGTCATTGTACTCCATCATATTAATTCCAGTATTTGGGAGATTTAGGAAGGAGAATTACTTTGAGTTTGAGGCCAACCTGAGTTACATAATGAGTTCTCAGCCATTCGAGGGTAAAAGTGATAGCTGAAAATAAAACAAAGACAACAAGAACACTAACAAAAATACCAAACCAAACCAGCCAACCACAATCAACCAAACAGAAACAGAATTTTGGGTTCTTGTCCTCAAGATTTTAGCACAAAACTCCCATTAAAATCAACCCAAATGAGATAGATTTGATGGCTACCACTTCCAAAATTGTACACCATCACCTACCACCCTACCACTATCACCATGGATACCTTCTAAGTTAAGTTTCCGTGCTCCAATTTGTTTTTCTTTACAACTACTCTTACCATATGTGTGGTCTACATCATCTGGCTCCAGGAGGCCAGTGAGATTATTAATAACTGTTTAAATGTAGCTTTTCAAGTAAAGTATGTCATACTGCTACTGCCCATTTCAGAATTTATTTTTTCCTTAGATGGTTGAAAACTTATCTTTATAAATACTTGGAAAAATATCTGCCTTGTCTCTTTTATCTATTATGTTCTCCACAAATACCTATTGTCTCTGATGAGGCCTGTAGCCAGAATTCATTTATCAATGAATTAATCAGCACACATTGGTTACTTTCAGAAAGTATTATCTCTACTCTTCTAGCACATTTCTCTTTATAATCCATAGATGTTGGGGATTGGTTCTAATGCTTTGAATTAATCTGGCCTCCTAAATTGGGAAATCTGTGTGTCCAAACACTGAAGGTCCTTGCCCCCAGTTGCTTTTTGATTGATCAATAAAGAGCCAACAACCAATGGCTGGACAGGTAGGTTAAGGGGGAAACCTTTAGATTTACACAGGCTAGGGAATGGAGAAGAAGAAAAAAAATTGCCATGTCTTTGAGGGAGATGAATCATATTTAGAGCTGCAGAAGAAAATTCATCCAATATGTAGGTGGAAAGGAAAAGCAGCCCTATGGGAGAGGCTGCCCACAATGTAACAGGACAGCAAAGATGAAACAGATTTAGAAGGTGTTGACCCAGAAGTACTGGAGGGAAATGTATGCTAGTCAGGTAGCATATTAAATTCAAGGCATATTAAAATTAACTGATGTGTGTGTGTGTGTGTGTGTGTGTGTGTGTGTGTATGTATCCTTCATTCACTCAACTAGATAGCTCTTGGTTGGGTGAGTGTACGTGATCCATTGGGAGCATAAAGTTGTTTAGCTAACTACTGTTACACATTGCTGCTAATATCTGAGTTGAGAATATCAACATCTAAGGGCAACAAATCAACCATGCCAGGGAAAACCAATTTTCTATAATAATGCTTTGCTACAATCTTTTTCTACCGCAATGAAGGAGACAACAGGCAGAATATTCATTTGTTTGTTAATCATTGCCTAATAAGTCACTGAACATAATAATACATTTGGTAACTACTTTTCAGGCTTTCCTATAAGTTCACTGTCATATTTTGCTTCAGTCTGCGCATTTTTAAGTGTTCTGCAGTGGTGTGCTGGGGGCATGGATGAGTAAGTTAGTCTACATGGTCCTACTTTGGCTATATCACAGACAATACATTAATAATTTCACTTGAGAAGAGATAACTTTATCACTATCATTTCTACTTAAAACATGAGAATAATGTTTTTAAAAACTCTACCAGTAAATCACTGAAGGAAACTAGTTTATTTCCAAAAATTTCTAAATTTAGTGTAAAATGTGTGAATAATCAAATTATAGGTTTTACTCATTTCTATTTCTTGCCTCAAACTCTAATTAGTAAATTAGTCTCTTCTACCTATTGTGCTTAAAGTAATTCATAATGCCTCATATAACATTGATATGTTATATTAAATATATTCTTATTTCACATAATATATACATATATGTAAAATATATATTTTGTAAAATTATGTGATATATAAATATATCACATATATACATATAATATGTACATTCATGTAATATATTACATACATTGCATACATGTAATATTTATGATATATTATGAACCATATCGTAAATGTTATAAGAAACAAACACAGAGAGAAAGAGGTTAACTTATTCCTCTAAGTTGTATAATGCCAAAAATTTTCCTGTAAAATCTACTTGCCCAAGGACCAGGTAAATTCCTGGATTGCTGGGAGTTGTAGTTGTTATAAAATAACAAAATCTCTTGTCAAATGTGTCAGCCCACGGGTTTGTCATTATAAAACAAACCTTGCAACATGTGGCTCAGGATCATTCCTCCTAAGAAATTGCAAGGAATGGTTCTAACCAAAGTCCATCTCTTAATTATGATACAGCTTACTTTAAATTTGGCCAAAATGGTAGAATTAATTTTTCTCTTGTGACTGTCATGGTTAACAGTTGGTAAAAGATTTTGAATTTATTAAGTGAAAATTCAGATATGTAACAAGGAACAATAGCACTCTTCTATAGCTAGGCATGTTAAATTGTTTCTATGGTATTATACTCTATGAGTCAGTTGAAGGAATGGTACAAACAGATAATAATGTGAACTGAAGCTAAAAATGTAGATAACTAAAAGAATATTGTGTAAAGATTTATTTTATCTATGAAAAATTTAATAAATCTAGATTATTTTTCCTTCCTGAAATGTATTTGATGAACTCGAAAAGGTTTTGAGGAGGCAGAAGACACAGTCCATTATTTGCACAAATGACTGAAATTAAATATGCTTCAATATCGTAAATGCTTATAAGACAGAGGACTAAGTTTTCAGACTTTGCAAGATTTTTGTCTCATTGGCAAAAATAACTGGTTTTGTGAATTTAACTTTTATTGTCCATATTTTTTCCTGTTCCTCAATCAGAATTTCATTTATCAAAGATTTAGTCTAACACATTTGCTCATGCTTTAATATAACTAATTTCTAGCTCCAAGATTTCATACAAGAAGAGAACCAGTCTTCTACTGTGCACCCTAACTGTAGCCTGATGTGCTATTGCATGATTCACATTGAAAGCCAAATGCAAGGTTGTATTAAAGTCTTAAACCACACTTGGGGATCCATGTAATTCTTTTAATTTGTTATGCTCAGTACATGAGAACACCAGGAGACTGCTAGAAATCACGACACCATAGATGCAAACACACAAGACTCTTTTATTTGAGTTCAAACTCGGAATGCAACTCCCCCTGCTTGGCAGGGTAGGAATCCAATACCCTAGTCTAGGGAATTGAGGTTTATATATGGAAAATGCATAAGCTCAGGATTTTGAAACTTGGTGTCGCCTGATTGGGTGAAGGTTAAAAGAATGCTCTTTCAAAACTGATAGTGTTTGTTCAGCCAGCAAAGAGGGACTGTAAGACTGACAAGCCTTAGCTGCTGGGGGTACCCTCCTACCCACAATGAACCAAACAAAGTCAGAGATAGATGCAAAAGCAAGAAGAGTTTATTGTTCCAGTGGACTGGGGTCATCCTGCATCCAAAGGAGAAGTGAAGATCCTAGGGAGCCCATTCGACCAGTTTTTATACAAATTTTGAGGGATAGAATTCAGGCAACAGCCACTAGGCACAAGGTGATTGTCAGAATAGTATGTCTTTTAAACTGATTGGTCCTTAAAGAATGAGGAAGCAACGGGTTGCCTTATCTGCAGGGGCCAATGATGGATCCACCCTGAAAACAGAGTCTACATGCTTTGGGCTTCCCTTATCTGTAGGTGGGCAACATCAGCCCTTACTGTGGTCTTCCTGAGGAATGTAATCATCTGCTCCCTTCCAGATGGGAGGGATGCTTATCTGCTCCATGACCTTTCTTTCACCAGAGGGGAGAGGCCTGTTAGAATTTTCCAAAGGCTCTGAGCTAACCTCTTCAGGACTATACATCTGGAAAAGGAGTTTTTGACTTAGGAAGAAGTGATTCATTTCATTATCAGTGACCAGTGCATTCTTACAAGCTGGCCATAGCTGTCTGGGAACACTTGGCTGTCTCATTCTCATAGCTTAATAGTGGGGCCTTCTCAGTTTAAGGGAATTAATTTTCTGCCTTCTTCAAAGACTGGAGACATCTGTGGGGATGGGGGCTTTGGGGGAGTGCTGGCTGTTTAACTCAGTGCTAGGACTCGGGAGTGCTAAACTCGACCCTAGGGCTAACGTGGAGGCAAGAGTGGACGCCTGAGTGGGCTGCCTTTTGTCTCTTTAAATTAATAGGTAAAGCTAGGGGTCATCATAATGTACCATTCTAACTCATCAACTATAATTTACAAGCATAATAATCTTAATAAAACCACTATACCTCTGTGGAAATGAATAGATATTAAATTTCACATGACAGAACAATCAAAATTAGTAAGAATTCCTTGAAATAAACTGGGAAAGGAGTGGTTAGTGTTGTCAGTTTGATAGCATTTCAAAGCACTTAGAAGGAAGCAAGAACAACTGTAAAAATTGTTTACATTGGGTTAGCCTCAGGGCATAATTATGAACCAGTGCTTTGGTTAGGTTAATTTCAATGACCAGGCCTCCTTGAAAGACAACAGCAACTTTTCTGGGGACTTGGATGCTGGATTGTATTAAAAAGAAAAAGATAGCTGACTAGTAGCAGGATTGTTTTCTTTTATCTGGTGATAGAGGAAATGCAACCAGATGCCTCCAGCTGCTGCCACCTGAGTTGAAGAAAACTGCTTCATGTACTTGCTTTGTTCAAGGTGTTTTAAACATAGCAACAGGAAGAGGAACTGAAACAGATAGCAAGTAAGTAATAATTACTGGCAGAGGGAGACTGGGAGGCATTCTATAATTCTTCAAATTAATGAAAGTACTGCTGTGACCTAAATGCATAGTTGAGCATTAGAGCAGTATAAAAGTTCTCTGTAAATGAATTAAAATAAGGACAATTTGATATATAATAAAGAGGGTATCAGTAATCATTGTGGCAGTTTCTGCCTTTTAAAAATAGAGATGTTAGTATAATTTGATAATCTTTTTAAAATATATGCATGTCTACATATTTTACACACACACATATATCACTAGTACATTCCTTGTTAGTTTTAAACTAGTGAATCATAAGTTTAATTAAAACTGAAATTTTACATACATAAGCACATATTAAAATAAATTCTTCTCTGTGTAGAATGTCTTTATCAGAAATAGTAAAATGTTGATTAGACTACATAATATTCATGATAAGTACATTAACATGAGATTTTGGTCAAAGTTATAATATTTCTGACATATATAAATGGAATCAAGGTCACAGAGTAAAAGGTTCCAGGTAAGAATGCATGGTGCTTCATTTGGAGACTATAATTTTCTAACAGTGATAACTAGACAATTTATAATAGTAAAAATCAGAAATTCACTCAGTTAATGTGAGATTTTTTTTTAGCATTAGATATC
Source organism: Grammomys surdaster (assembly GCF_004785775.1). NCBI lineage: Eukaryota > Metazoa > Chordata > Mammalia > Rodentia > Muridae > Grammomys > Grammomys surdaster. The sequence continues at coordinate 1,190,672 of NW_021604651.1, forward strand.
AATAAAGCTTTCCTTTTTAAGTAGTAGAAAAGCATGAGCCTTTTAGAGTGGAAAACTGGAGCACAATACTTAACAATATGACAAAGTCATTATCAGGTCTAATGAGGTGAAATGACAGCCTGTGTCTCCTAATGCATGGAACTGAAAAGGACATAATAGCCCTTCTGTGGAACCATTTCCAGATGTAAAGCCTGAATGGCTGGTTATAAAATACAATGAGACAAAGCCAGCTTGAAAGACAGTGTGAAATGGAAATTGGTCTGTACTACTCAATAATATTAGTGCCATACAAGAAGGAGACTCAAAGAACATATCCTCAGACAAGAAAAAAGAAGTTAGAATAATGAAACACATGTCTGTATTTCACTAATTCTGAAGTATATAAATAATTATACAGTAAAATATTTTTCCATAAATAAAAATGGGACACCTGTTTAAATACAACCTTATTATAAAACAGTAATTTTATATGGAAATCAAATGTTCTGAAGTTGAGAATTGTTTTGCAGTCATCCACAGAGTTTTGATATGAGGATGTTTACTCATTGTTTCTGAGTAAATTGTAAAAAAAAAAAGATGTTTTTCTTTTAATTAGACCCAAGTAATTCATGTAATAATGCAAAGAATTAGTGCACAGGATTGCATCAAGTTTTTAGGTTTTAAAATGTCTTTCTAGTTTTATTTACTTTATGTGAATAAGAATTTTGCTTGTGCAAAATTTATTCATTTATGCTTGTGCACCACAGTTAGTGCCCAGTACCACCAGAGGTCAGAGAGGAATGTGGAATCTGCTAGAACCTGAGTTATAGATGATTGTGAGCCACTATCTAGATGTTATGAATAAAATCCAGGTACTCTGCTATAGCAGCAAATGCTCTTACCTGCTAAGCCATCTCTCTAACCTCTAAATCATTTTTTTTAAGGTGTATGAAAACAAAGAACAGTGAATAAATAAACTAGCAAACTGATAAGGACATCATACCTCTTTGATGGAACCAAAAAAATAATCTTTGCTACCTATTCTTCTGACAACGTATTAATATATATTTACTAGTCTTAAAAACATCAGAGGAATAAATAATATAATCATTACTTGGACAAATGAAGGGTAAAATACTTTTAAAAGAATACAAATACCCAAAACATCTGCCAAGGTGCGCAAATCAATACTGCTCTGACATTCCATCTTCCTTTAGCTAGAATGGCAATCAAAACATCAAACACTCACTTCTGACAAAGATGTAGAGAGAAAGTCAAGCTGATGCTGAGCAGGTGTGAATAAAAATGAGTGCAGTTCCCATGGAAACCACCATAGAGCTTTCTCAAGAAACTAAAGTTAGAGCTACCATATGCTGCAGCTGCAGATACCAATCCCTGCTGTCTACATACATGAATCATCATGGTAGACTTATATTTTAGTATCTGTGGTTACCCCAGCTTGTATCCTCACATGTACCCCCTGAAGTGCTCTGTGGCTTCTATGACTAGATCAGACACTACACAGGCCCATATCAGTAGCTTTTAGGCTGGATGTGCGTCTTTGAGAGGAATGTTCATCATTTACTCTGTTTACTCCTTTCTTGCATTTTCAGACCTGAAATTTGAATCCCATGACAATTTCCAGTGGGGACTGAAACCTTGGCCCTGCAGATTCTGCTGCTTGTTCAGGGTGGGGACTGGGAAAGGTTGGGCAGACTCCATCAGGCAGGTAAATCATGGGGGCTTGCTTTAAAGTCAGTAGCTTTAAAAATGCAGTCATGGACTAGGTGTCCAAAACAGTGCTCTAGAAGTCTTCATTTCTAGAGACTGATGTGGCCATGCTGCTGACCTATGGGAGATGCTCACAGAATTGTGTACTTAGTATTTCCTAAAGACAGTATCTAGTCTTGAGGTTTCTGAAGCTTACCCTTGCTCATGTGTTCTTAGAAATAAATTGCTCTAATGTGTGATAACTGAGCATCTGAAAATGTTAAGTATTGAGCACACCATAGAGTTGTCAGTCAGACACTTGGGGTAGCTATTCCTTTAAGTAAAACTATCCCCAGGTTCTGCTCCTAAAAGTTCATAAAGAAGTAGATAAGTTTATGCTTTCTAAGTAATACTTACGCATAGCATGATTTATGATCTGATGTGTTTCATAACCTTAAGGCATCGGGTAGTTTATTTAGAAAATCAGTAAGCAGCGAGTGTTCTCATTATTCCCAATGCTAATGCCAGTATTCACTTTACTTAGTCCTTTGCAATCTCAAAATTGGGTACAAGAATCTCATCCTTCTTTTAACATGATAATCCAGCCATTTTGAAAGGTAATTTTAATGTAATCTTCAAGAAGACATCTATACATTTCACCCAAAATCTAACAACCTGAAAGTAGTAAATGCAGGAAAAATCCTAAATAGCATAGGATTACTCACCAGAGTGATCATGGATTCTGGGATACTGAGAATAGTTTTCCAATAGACTCTATATTTTATATCATATAAAATAAAGTACTCGAACCAAGGTTTTGATACAAAAGAAGGAAGAAACATAGTGAATCATCCCCATAGTTACAGGTGAAAAAAGTCGTATGCTAATGGAATTCTGTCAAACAAGATGGGCACATTAACCTGGTGTTTGCCCAAGTAGTGTGACTCTAATCAGAAATTAAATGAAAAGTAACACTTGATGTTGCATTTGACACATCAAACCATGTCTGTATGCATGTATCCATATGTGTATATATACATGAAATAAATGCATCCATGAATATATAGACCAGATTCATATTGTCCAGCCAAGCATAAAAGGGAATTTGATTTCCTTGATACGCTTATGAAGATCTTCCAAGAAGAGCTTCAACTTAGATTCAATAGAGACAACTGAATTAACAAAGTCAGAGGAGAAATGAGATCATAAAAGAGGCTGGACCTCTACCATTTCTCCTAAGCCCACTTACCCAAATTATCCCAACTACAGATTCATGCTTTTCTCTTTAGTTACAACTTCTGATTAATAGTAAGTTTGAAAGGTTTTTATCCTTGATAACATGTCAGAATCAGCACTTATGGAGCTTCACAATCATATATTAGAGGTAATTAAATTTTAAAACATTAGTTTTTCATAACTCAGGATCATATGAAATTAAATTTTATATTCTATTGTTTCTTTTATTATAGATTATATTACAGGTCCTATTTATATTTACCTATTAAGAGTTTCTTAAAACCCCTGTGTTCTCATAAAAACCACTGTCATGCTAAATCCATCAGTTTTTCTCTCATATGTGAAGAGAGAATAAAATGCTAGGAAAAAAACAATAAATAACTTGTTTATATATTTTTCTGTTAAGAATTAAAATCAGAAGAGCCATTATTCTAAAGTTACTGTAGTTCCCTATGAAAAGTAAGCTTCCAAAGATATTATAGACATATTCAAATATTGTTAATATTACTTTAAGCAAAATGTTACAAATATTTGTTTGTGGTTGATATGACAAATATTTTAATAAAAACTAATGTTTGAAACCACTAATTTTAGTAGTATTTTAAATGTTCAATGTAAACTTTTTTTACAAATAATATGGATTCAAACTGTTTACAGTATTTTCAGACAAGTTTAAGTGTTTACCAAATAATAAAGTATAATGCATGTTTCATTTATAACATTACTAATACAATTAGTACTGTATTCAAACATAAAACAAGGAGTTTCATTGTGATCAGAAGAAATAGCAGAAAATGTATTACAAACATCAATTTACATTAACAACTTGGTGAAAAAATGTCATCTGAACTATTTTATCCAATTATGTTTTGATTATATAGCTTGTGAAAATAATACTACCATTTTATGTTCATTGAATATTTTATTTAATTCTTATTAAATTATAATAAAAATTAATTTTATTTCAGTTATCTTTATATATTCTCAAAATATTGAACTTATTTCTTGCATATTAAAAAATAATAGAATAAATAAACAATTCATGGATTAGCTCATGGCAAATCATTGAGTTTTTAAAACTGCTTAAGGCGTTCCGATAACAAAAGTTCATTGTTGTCTATGTTTCCCTGTTACTTTTTACTATTCCAGAAGAAGCAATCTCTCACTCAAATGAGGCAGAATCACAATAGACCCAATAGCAACCTTACAAAAATTATGGTGTGTAATAACAAGGATGTTTTCACAACATAATTTCAGTAAGAAAATCATATGTATCCTCATATTTTCTGGTGTGACAAGAATTGCAAATTCTTCGAATCTGCACCTGTTATGTGAGCCCCATAGAGGTTTGCCAGCTGCCCCAAACTAAAAACTAGCTGCTGATATTTCTTTGTCTAGATGTCTACTGACTTCTAGTTTCTAGCATCTCCTATGACACTAATACATCTTTCATGTCATTTTATTTTATTATTTTTCTGCTTAAACTGTACCACTTCTAGTGTATCATTGCCACAGTACTGCTGGGGGATTTTTATGCTGGCTATATACAAGTATTCTGTGGTTCACCTTTCATTCAAGTACAAAATTGAGGGCACTAAAATATACAGGAATCTCTGTCTATTAATTTTAATTTTAAACTCCTGTTTATGCATTAAAGTAGGATGTTTGTTTTTTACTTTAGCAAACATAGTATGGTGTTCTTTAACCAACTGCATAAACATTTCCTCCTGTGATGCTTTTAGAAGAGCCATTCTGCTTAATTGTACTTTAGTACCCTTCAGAAAACCATATTGTATAGGTGTTTGTCATAAGTACTGGTTAAAATCCATGGGTGAGAGACTTAAATATGAATGCCAAGTAACCATCTATTTGTAAAATAATTAAAACTAGATGTCTTCTCATATTCTATAGTTTTATTTACTTTACATCCAATAGCTGCCCCTTCTCTAGTCAATTTCCACCACCCACAGTCCCTTCTCCCATGCCCCTTTTTCCTCTGAAAGGTTGCGAGACCCCACTGGATATCCCTCAACCCTGGCACATCAAGTCACTCCACTAGCTAGGCTCAAACTCTCCCACTGAGGCCAGACAAGGCAGACTAGTTGGAGAACATATCCTATAGACTGGCACTAGCTTTAGAGATAGCTACTGCTCCAGTTGGTGGGGCATTCACATGAAGCCAGAACTGTGCATCTGCTGCATAAGTGCAGCAGGGATAGGGGCCATATTGAATGATAGGAAAAGGTAAAAGAAAAATGTCATTTTATTTTAATTGAACATTTCAAAATATAGAAAAAAATCTACCTTTTTAATTTGAAATTCTGCTTAAAACATTTCATCGTATAAATATATTTTAACATACAAAGCAATTTAACAAGTACCATACACAATGCTTAGTGCTTTTTATTATGATTATACATAATATATAATTTAATCCACAAAATAACTCTTTGGCATAGTCAGTGATTATCTCTATTTTTGTAGATAATATTATCTCTACTTTTGTAGGTAAAATATTTCTCAAGATCCCATACTAATTAAAATGTAGACAAAGCTTTTATATCATGACAATTTATGTTTTTATCATTATTCAGAATAACGAGTATTTTTGAGATGGTATTAACTTAATCATACATATGTGTACTTTTCAAGAACATGCAGTAATTAAGCATAGACTGACCATGTGTATTAACCCAGAAAACATCCTGAAACCAAACATAATTCTCCATTTGGGATTTTGAATTTAATAACAAGGGACGATGAACAAGTATCCAGTAGTTTTCTGGAACTCATGTGAAATGGCATATGCAGTTCCATGTGTCTGTAATTCCACCTCCTCGATATTGAGATGGGAAGATGAAATAGCAGAATTTTCAACACACAGCATAAGAGAAACAGCAAGGTGACAGAATGGTTCTAACTCCATATGCATGATTATATGGTAGGAATGCCCCCATTTCACACACACACACACACACACACACACACACACACACACACACACAGAGAGAGAGAGAGAGAGAGAGAGAGATGTATGCAATATAGAAACACAGAATTTATAATAAAAATGGAACACACATAGAGACCAGAGCTATGTTTAACTAGAATGTTTCATATAAATAATTTATTTTTCATAAAGTGGGATTAATGGAATTATTTAAATCTTTACATGGCTGGTTCATATAATATAAAACAGTTCTTCATCTATACATAAACAAATTAGATTTCTCCTAAAACACTAATATATAAGCTATTCGATATATCTCCTCCATTTTAATCTGTTTACTGATATAGCATCAAATATATTTTTAGATTCTCCACTATTTTAACTGTAATGATTCTCATGGGCTTTAGAATATGTCAGATACAGCAAGCCCTAATTCTTCTCCACATGCTCTCTCTCCTAACCTTTCATCAAAGTAGAAGTCTCGCTGAGATTTTATTCTCCTCCATGTCCACTCTCTGACCCTCAGGTCAGAAACTGAGGCTCATATTTCTTTCCCTGAAATTCTTTCATGCACCAGTTTACGGCTTCCACCTTGAGATGCCATTACCAGTGACTTTGAGTTATTATATACCAAATTGAAATGAATCAGGAAACATCCCCCTCATCATATCTCACAATTCCAAATTCAGGTACAGGCCCTGATCAAATTCCCCAACTTGCCATTAAAGTTGAAGTTGAACATGAACCCAGGACTGCTTTAATTCATAGTACAGAGATCCATCATCACTCTGCATTTGGAATCAAGTTAATCTAAAACCCATGTCTCTATCGGTGGGCTGTGGTTTATGCATCCATAAATAATGCAGTTCTGAATTTATATGTGACCAGCCTTTAAGCCTTGACTTTTAACAGAATAGAGTGATTTTTCTTGTTCAAAACTGAAATAAATCTGAATAGGAAGAAATATTTTTTTAGTATGTGTTGCCTATCTTTAGTTTTATTTTAGTATCTTATAGAATGTAGTAGCATGTGCAGTACACAGAAAAAAATTATAGTACACACTGGAACAGTTTTCATAAATTCAACACACAAGAAAACAGTATTAGGATACAAAAGAGACAAATAAAAGCTCTGTATACAGGTACATCTTTCAATTCATAAAGCTGTTGCTGAAGCTTGGATTCTAACATGAGGACTTCTAAGAGAATGTTGAAAAAGGTAAGTAGAATCCTTCCCATGTTCTTTGTCAGTATGCATACATCAGCGAATGTGAGTTTGAAGCTACAGATGCACCTAAGATGTAACAATACATTATAAGAAGGGATATTTGTCTCTGGCCCAGACTCCTGATGTAGTGCTTCCAAAGCTCTCATTTCCTGAGTGATCTGGAAGATACGAGCATTTTTTCCATTTTTCTATTTGTTATTTGATTCTGGCTTCTGATAACAGAGCTTCTAATACTCTTAATTTCCTGAGTTATGACGGCAGAAGAATATTTTCAAGAGTGCTCCTAAAGTCTAGAGATAGGACTAATGATTGTGTTGAATATTTCTTATACCAAAACTTTAGAAGATGGGAAACTAAGTCATGCCTAAAACCATAGATGCTCAGTCTTATCCATCAACTTCAGAGGGCAGAGAGATTAGCGATGTGGTAATAATATGTGTGCCATTATTGTATAGATGCATGACCATATGATGCAGTTTGCAAACTCTAGCATTGGAAGGGGTTCTGGGTAAATGTGCAAGAAGGAAAGAGCTTCTTTGTTCCTTCTTTCTTGAATTTATCCTTTGGAAATTTTATTCAATATTTTTTATCATACTTTTTCTCCATTGCTCTTAGAACCATTTCCCCCCTCCCTATGCATCAAAGTTCATGGACTTTATCTCTATTTTCAAAGAAAGAAAGAATGAAAGCCAGGCAGAGAGAGAGAGAGAGAGAGAGAGAGAGAGAGAGAGAGAGAGAGAGAGAGGAGAAAGAAAGAAGGAAGGAAGGAAGGAAGGAAGGAAGGAAGAAAGA
>NW_021604651.1:1198662-1265041 GCF_004785775.1 Grammomys surdaster
AATAAATAAATAAATGTAAGTAAAGGCTTTTCTGAGTTCTATGAACAGTTGTAACTAGTACCTGAACATGAGGAAAGGCTATGTGAGCCCTTGATTTAAAGCGTCTGTTGGAATCACAGTGACTAGCTAGTATTTGTGATTGGACTTTTAAAGTGGTAGTGTTGAGCATCTAAACGAGAGATCTTCCCTGTCTCCAGGAAATTAGGTTGAATGCTGAGCATCAAGTTGGTATCTGCAGGGTTTCAGAATTGCTTGTTTTGTGGGTGGAAGCTGGGAAAAAAACTACATATATGGTCAGATTACGTCATAGATTACACTTTAACATAGCTTCTCCTCTACAGTCTAGCAAGTTCCACAGGATTCAACAGCATCTGTCAGACTAAGACAAATTACCTTTCTAAGCTTTATAGGCCATGCAAACCACAGCCATGTCAGAAAAGGCACGATACTCCTGATCAGCACGCACAACTGGCATGCTTTTTGAATCTTCTAACACAAGGAGGAATCAATTTTTACAACACAATAATAAATTTAGTTAGACAGTGTCAGCAATATGGAACTCATATTGAATAAATATATTAGACAGGTCACTCATGCCTGGGAAGCAGATAAACGGAAGATTTGCAATTTCCTTCTGCTCCTCCAAATCCAATCCAACCCAGTCCAAACCTTGCCCAAATGCCTCCAGTAGCCTTCTTTCCTCCCTGCACCCATCTCCAGTGGATCTCAAAGATCTTTGCCTCGTAACCTTTTTTTTTTTTCAAGCCCTTATTTTACCCCAGCTCCCAACTCTAACAGACGCTCTCTCGGGCACCCTGATTAGTCTGGCCAGAAAAGCAGGTAGTCTAATTGCAGATCTTCCTTTTTTCATCTCCTTATCCATTTATCCCTCTAATCTCATCTGCAGTGCTACAGCAGAACACCCGCTGCAACCTCCACCAGCCTCTCATATCCACTTCTCATAGATCATACAGATCCTCCCCTCCCACATTCCTTCTTCCTAGTAATTGCTTTGTCTCATCCCCCAGCTCAACAGCCATTGTCTGGGAGCTCACAGGGCACTCTGGGCAGGGATGCAAGCAGGCTAACTGCAGATCTTCACAACTCCTTCAGTTCTTCCAAGTCCAATTTCCCTAGTCTCAACTCCAACTATGAGACAGTCGTCCTCCTAAGGCATTCACTCATTCTTTGTCTCCATTCGCAACAGGCTAACTTAGCAGATCCCAGTGGAACACCCTTTTTTCCTCCATCCTGTGAACCCCCTTAGCTCCTCACCACCCCTTCTTCATTTTTTAGTGTCAGTTCTCAGTATTAAAAAACACATTTTACCTCAAACTCCCAGTACCTACAACTATCAGGAACCCCAAAGAAATTTCTACCAGGAAATACATCACCAAAAGACTATCGTAAGATCTAGAGAGAAAACAGAAATCAAGGAATGAAACACAAAGACCAGATAACACCTAGAATTACAATCTACCCAAATTCAGATTCATAGATTCCATCTTAAAAACACAAATAACAACAGGCAGGACAATATGTTTTCACTAGAGCCAAAAAACCCAAAAACAGCAGACCATAAATATTCCAATATAACTGAAGCATAAGAAAAAGACCATAAAACTGCCTTTATGAGTATGATAGAAGTCCTTATAGAAAAAATACAGAAATCCCTTAGAATAATTCATGAAAATACATACAGTAAAAGGAAATACATAAAACAACTCAAGACCTAAAATCAACGAGTGGATGTATAATCAATATGGAAAACACAAATAGAGGAAGAGAGGAAGATATGGAAATGAAAAATTTAGAAATTCAATAGGAACCACAGGAGTAAGCTTCGCCAACAGAATATAAGAGACAGAGGAGAGAATCTTGGACACAGAATATGAAATAGGAGAAATGGATATCCTAGACAAAAATATTAAATATAAAGTACTCCTGGCATAAAGAATGCAGGAGATCTGGGACATTGCAAAAAGATCAAATCTATGAATAATAGACAAAGAGGAAGGAAGCGACACTGAGATCAAAGACACAGAAAAATTTTCAACAAAATCATAGAAGAAAATTTCAGTAAGCTAAAAGAGAAGATGCCTGTCAATGTACAAGAATCTAACAAGACACGAAATGAACGAACAGAAAAAAAAAAATCCCTGGACACAAAATAATAAAATCACTAGAGATAAAGAACAAAAATAGATTAAAAGCTGAAGAGGATAAAGACTAAATAGTATATAAAGAAGGATCTATTAGAATTACAGTCTAAAAGCCAAAAGGGCCTGGACAGATATGTTACAGACACTAAGAGAACACAAATGCCAGCATAGACCAGTATGCACAGGAAAACGTTCTTTCTTTTACTTTCACTTCATTTTTAAGGTGTCATATTTATTTCTATTTGTTTTCATTAATTCATTAATTTATTTATTCATTTTACATCTCGATCAAAACTTGCCTCCTTCCTCTCCTTCCAGGTCTACCCTGAAAAAGAAAAAAGCAAAAAAACAATACCTTTATACCTTTTCTCTTTCTTCTTAGAGAAAAGGTAGTTATCCTTGGGTACCAACCTGCCCTGGCACATCAAGTTGCAGCAGACTAAACACCTCCTCTCCTACTGAGGCCAACCAAGGCACCCCAGCTAAGGAAAAGAAATCTAATGGCAGGAACACAATCAGAGACAGCCCCCTCCCTATTTCAATTGTTAGGAGACCTACATGAAGACCAAGCTGCACATCTGCTACATAAGTGTATGAGGCCTAGATCCATCCCATGCATGCTCTTTGATTGGGGGGTTAGCATCTGGGTGCCACCATGGGCCCTGGATAGATGATTCTGTATGTCTTCTTGTAGTGTCCTTGAACACAAGAGTTCCCTCAGTCTTTTCCCCTCTCTTTCAAAAGACTCCCCGAGCTCCACCTAATTTTTGGGTGTAGTTCTCCATATCTTTTCAATCAGCATCTGATGTAGCCTCTCAGAAGACAGTTATGCAAGACTCATGTCTGAAAGAATAGTAGAGTATCATTAATAGTATCTGAAATTGGCTCTCTCCCATAGGCTGAGTCTCAAGTTGGGCCAGTCATTTGTTGGCCGTTCCCTCAATCTCTGCTCCATCTTTACACCTGTATATATTATAAGCAGAACAAATTGTGGTTTGAAGGTTTTGTGGGTGGGTTAGTGTAAACCTCCCTCCTTTGGCAACAGGAAGCGGCCACTTCAGTATCCATATCTCCACCTGCTATGAGTCTCAGTTAGGGTAAGCACCATATCCTCTTAGGAACATCTCCCATGGCCCAGAAATGCCCCCGCCTGACAAACTTGATCAACACCCAAATTCTCCTCACCTATCCCCCTCCCATCTAGTTCCTTCCCTCGATCCACCTCTGATATGTATTTTACTTCCTCTTCTATGTGAGATTCAAGTATCCTCCTTTGGGCCCTCATTATTTAACTTTTTCGGTCTGTGGATTGTTGCATAGTTATCCTGTACTTTGTAGCTAATGCTCACGTTTTTTCTTTTGTATTTATTTACAATTCAAATGTTATCCCCTTTTCCAGTTTCCCATCTGCAAGACCCTTATCCCAACCCCCCTTACCCTGCTTCTATGAGGGTGCTTCCCTACCTACCCACCTACCCCTGTCTCTCTGCCCTAACATTCCTCTACACTGGGGCATCAAGCCTTCAAAGGAACAAGAGCCTCCCCTCCCATTGATACCAGATAAGGACCCTTCAGCTCCTTCAGTCTTTCCCCTAACTTCTCCATTGTGGTCCTGGTGCTCAGTCTGATGGTTGGCTGAGAGCATCCTCATCTGTATTGGTCAGGGTCTAGCAGAGCCTCTCAAGTGACAGCTGTATCAGGCTCCTGTCAGCAACCATTTCTTGGCATCAGCAATAGTGTCTGGGGGTTTGGTGTCTGCATGTGTGATGGATCCCCAGGTGGGCCAGTCTCTGGATAGTCTTTCCTTCTGTCTCAACTCCACTCTTTGTCTCTGTATTTCTTTTAGACAAGAGCAATTCTGAGTTAAAATTATTGAGATGGGTGGCTATCCCCATCCCTCAACTGGGGGCCATGCCTGACTTCTGGATATGGTCTCAACAGGTTGTCCCTTACTGTTGTGGAATATTTCAGCTAAAGTGTTCCCTGTGGGGTTCTGAGAGGCTCTTGCTTTCTTGGCATCTGGGACTTCTGGTTGCTACCCCCAGTTCCCCATCCCCAATTGCTATAAACCTCTATTCAATTTCCTGATTCTCTGTACATCTGCTCCATCTTCTCCCAAACCTGATTCTTCCCCTCTCTTACCCTCCCCCTCTTCTCTTCTTCCTAAGTCCCGTCTACCCTCTACTTTCCCTGATTATTTTGTTTCCCCTTCTAAGTATGACTGAAGCATCCACTCTTTGATTTTTCTTACTCATTAACATCATGTGGTCTGTAAGTTGTACCATCGGTATTCCAAGCTCTTTGCCTAATATCCTCTTATCAGTGAGCACATACCATGTGTATTCTTTTGTGACTTAGTTACCTCACTCAGGATTATATTTTTTAGATCCAACCATTTGCCTGCAAATTTCATGAAGTCATTGTTTTTAATAGTTGAGTAATACTCCATTGTGTAAATGTACATTTTTTGTACCCATTCTTCTTTTGAAGGACATCTGGGTTCTTTCCAGCTTCTGGCTATTAAAAATATGGCTGCTATGAACATAGTGGAGCATGTGTCCTTATTACATGTTGGAACATCTTCTGGGTATATGCCCAGGAGTGGTATGTCTGGGTCCTCAGGTAGTACTATGTCCAGTTTTCTGAAGAACCCCCAGACTGATATCCAGAATGGTTGTACCAGCTTGCAATCTTACCAGCAATGGAGGAATGTTCCTCTTTCTCCACATGCTTGCCAACATCTGTTGTCACCTGAGTTTTTAACCTTAGCCATTCTGACTGGTGTGAGGTAGAATCTCTTGGTTGTTTTGATTTCCATTTCCCTGATGACTAAGGATGTTGAACATTTCTTTTGATGCTTCTTGGCCATTCAATATTACTCAGTTGAGAACTGTCTGTTTAGCTCTGTTCCCAGTTTTTAATAGAGTTATTTGGTTCTCTGGAGTCTAACTTCTTGAGTGTGGGAAAAAGTCTGCGGTGGTGTCCCAGAGACTTTCCATGCCGGCGGGTCCCATATACATGAAAATGTCTAAGATTCCAAAAGGGTTTATTTTCATCACAGATGGTAGATAGATCTGGATGAAACTCAGGACAGACCTGAGTTAATAGGGAGGAAAAAGGGGGAAGGGTCTGAGGAAGAATGCTTAATCTGCTCCACCCTCTGGCCTTCATTAGTATGTAAATCTCTCTAGGGCCTGAGGCCTGTAGTCATGCCCTCTACCTGTGCATTTTGGGAGGGGCTGTAATGGCCTACGTGAATGGACAATGTAGGTCCATGGAGATTAGACTGCATGTCAGTACCCTGGGTTCTGGGGATGTGGCTGAACACCTGCTGTTTCTTCCTTGGAGTCTCGGGATTCCAGGTCCAAGAACCAAGATACCCTTATGAAGTCCCACACTTGAGTTCTTTGTATATATTGGATATCAGTCCTCTATTGGATGTAGGAATGGTAAAAATCTTTTTCTAATCCTTTGGTTTCTATTTAATCCTGTTGACAGTGTCTTTGCCTTACAGAAGCTTTACAATTTTATGAGGTCCTATTTGTCTATTGTTGATCTAAGAGCATAGGCTACTGGTGTTCTGTTCAGGAAATTTCCCCCTGTGGTCATGTTTGAGGCTTTTCTTCACTTTCTCTTCTATTAGATTCAGTGTATCTGGTTTTATGTGGAGGTCCTTGATGCACTTGGACTTGAGTTCTGTACAAGGAAATAAGAATAGATTGATTTTTATTCTTCTATATGCTGACCGCTTGTTGAACCAGCACTGTTTGTTGAAAATGCTGTCTTTTATCCACTGGATGGTTTTAGCTCCTTTGTCAAAGATCAATTGACCATAGTTGTGTAGGTTCATTTCTGGCTCTTCACTTTTATCTGACTGTTCTACCTGCCTGTCACTGTACCAATACCATGCAGTTTTTATATCACTATTGCTCTGTAGTACAGCTTTAAGATCAGGGATGGTGGTAATTCCTCCAGATATTCTTTTATTATTTTTGCTATTTTATTATTTTATTATTTTTGAATAATTTTTGTTACCCTGGGCTTTTTGTTATACTAAATGTATTTGCAAATTGTTCTTTCTAACTCTATGAAGAAATGAGTTGGAATTTTGATGGGGACTGCATTGAACCTGTAGATTGCTTTTTTCAGGATCACAATTTTTACAATATCAATCCTGCCAATCCATGACGATGGGAGATCTTTCAATTTTCTCAAGTCTCTTTGTCTCTGTTTTCTTTCTTCAGAGACTTAAAATTCTTGTTGTACAGATCTTGTTTAATTAGAATCACACCAAGATATTTTATATTGTTTGTGACTATGGTGAAGGGTGTCATTTCCCTAATTTCTTTCTCAGCCTGGCTGTCCTTTGAGCATAGGAAGGCTACTGAGTTAATTTTATATCCAGCTAACTTTCCTGAAGATGTTTATCAGCTATAGGAGTTTTCTGGTGTAACTTTTGATGTCACTTAAGTATACTACCATATCATCTGCAGATAGTAATATTTTGAATTCTTCCTTTCCAATTTGTATCCCTTTGACCTCCTTTTGTTGTTTAATTGCTTTAGCTAGAACTTTAAGTACTATATGAAATAAACAATGAGAGAGTGGGCAGCATTTTCTAGTCCCTGATTTTAGTGGGATTGGTTCAAGTTTCTCTTCATTTAGTTTGAAGGTGGCTACTGGTTTGCTGTATATTCCTTTTATTATACTTAGGTATTGGCCTTGAATTCCTGATCTGCAAGACTTTTAACATGAAGAAATGTTGAATTTTGTTAAATGACTTTTCAACATCTAATGAAATGATCATGTGTGTTTTTCTTTGAATTTGTCTATGTAGTGGATTACACTGATGGATTTCCATATATTGAACCATCCCAGAATCTCTGAGATGAAGCCTCTTTGATTCTGATGAATGATTGTTTTGATGTGTTCTTGGATTCGGTTTGCATGAATTTTATTGAGTATTTTTACATTAATATTTGTAAAAGAATTTGTTCTGAAGTTCTCTTTCTTTGTTGGATCTTTCTGTGGTTTTGGTATCAATGTAACTGTGATTTCATAGAAAAAAATGTGTAATGTTTCTTCTGTTTCTATTTTGTGAATAGTTTGAAGAGTATTGGTATTAGGTCTTCTTTGATGGTGTGATAGAATTCTGAACTAAAAATTCTGGCCTTTTTTTGGTTGGGAGACTTTTAATGACTGCTTCTATTTCTTTATGGGTTATGGGAATGTTTAAATGGTTTATCTGATCCTGATTTAACTTTAGTACCTGATATCTGTCTAGAAAATTGTCGATTTCATCCAGATTTTTCAGTTTTGTTGAGTATAGGCTTTTGTAGAAGGATCTAATGATTTATTGAATTTCCTCACTTTCTGTTGTTAAATCTCCCCCTTTCTCATTACTGACTTTGTTAATTTGGATATTATCTATGTGTTCTCTGGTTTGTCTGGCTAAAGGATTATGTATCTTGTTGATTTCCTCAAAGAACCAGCTACTGGTTTTGTTGATTCTTTGTATAGTTCTTTTTGTTTCCACTTGGTTCATTTCAGCCCTGATTTTGATTATTTCCTGCCATTTACTCCTCTTGAGTGTATTAGCTTCTTTTAATTCTAGAGCTGTCAGATACTCTGTTAAGGTGTTAGTGTATGTTCTCTCCAGTTTCTTTTTTGGAGGCATTCAGAGCTATAAATCCTTTTAGCATTGCTTTCATTGTGTCTCATAATTTTGGGTTTGTTGTACCTTCATGTTCATTCAATTTTATATAAAGTCTTTAATTTCTTTCTTCGTTCCTTCCTTGACCAAATTATCATTGAGTAGAGTGTTGTTTAGCTTCCAGCGTATGTGAGCTTTCTGTTGTTTTTCTTGTTATTGAAGAGCAGTCTTAGTCCATGGTGGTCTGATAGGATGCATGGGATTATATCAATCTTCCTGATCTGTTGAGGCCTATTGATTAAATAGTCAATTTTGGAGATGATACCATGAGGTGTTTAAAAGGTATATTCTTTCGTTTTAGGATGAAATGTTCTGTAGATATCTGTTATATCTATTTGGTCCATAACTTCTGTTAGTTTCACTGTGTGTCTGTTTAGTTTCTGTTTCCATGATCTGTCCATTGATGAGAGAAGGATGTTGAAGTCTCCCACTATTACTGTGTGAGGTACAATGTGTGCTTTGAGTATTAGTAAAGTTTCTTTTATGAACATGGGTGCCCTTGTGTGTGAAGCATAGATGTTCAGAATTGAGAGTTCGTCTTGGAAGATGTTTTTTTTTTTGATGAGTATAAAGTGTCCTTCCTTTTTTTTTTTTGATAACTATTGGCTGAATCCCAATTTTATTCAATATTAGAATGTCTACTCCAGCTTGTTTCTTGGGACCATTTGTTTGTAAAATATTTTTCCAGCTTGTTACTCAGAGGTAATGTCTGTCTTTGTCACTGAGGTACATTTCTTGTATGCAGCAAAGTTCTGGGTCCTGTTTACATATCCAGTATGTTAGTCTGTCTTTTTATTGGGGAATTGAGTCCTTTGATGTTAAGAGATATTAAAGAATAGTGCTCATTTCTGACTGTTATTTGTGCTGTTAGAGGTGGAATTTTGTTTTTGTGGCTATCTTCTTTTGGATTTATTGACAGAAGATTGCATTCTTGCTTTTTTTATGATGTAGTTTCCCTCCTTGGGTTGGAGTGTTACATCTATTGTCCTTTATAAGGCTGGATTTGTGGAGCGATATTGTGTAAATTTGTTTTTGTCATGGAATATCTTGGTTTCTCCATCTATCTCAATTGAGAGTTTTGCTGGGTATAGTAGTCTGGGCTGGTATTTGTGTTCCCTTAGAGTCTGTATGACTTCTGCCGACTATCTTCTTGCTTTCATAGTCTCTGTTACAGTTCTGATAGGTCTGCCCTTATATGTTACTTGACCTTTTTTCCTTACTGCTTTTGATATTCTTTCTTTGTTTTGTGTGTTTGATGTTTTGATTATTAAGTGACAAGAGGAATTTATTTTCTGGTCCAATCTATTTGGCATTCTATAAGCTTATATTTATAAGCTCTTTCTTTATGATAGGGACATTTTCTTCTATAATTTTGTTGAAGACATTTACTAGCCTTTCCATTTGGTAATCTTTGCTCCCTTCTATACCTATTATCCTTAAGCTTGGTCTTCTCACTGTGTCCTAGATTTCCTGGACGTTTTGGGTTAGGACTTTTTGCATGTTGTATTTTCTTTGACTGTTCTGTCACTTTTTTTCTATTGTATTTTCTGCATCCGAGATTCTCTCTTCTATCTCTTGTATTCTGTTGGTGATGCTTGTATCCATGAGTCCTGATCTCTTTTCCAGGTTTTCTAGAAAAGAGATTGTGTCCCTTTGTAAATTCTTAATTGTTTCTACTTCCATTTTTAGATCCCTGATGGTTTTATCCAATTCCTTCACCTGTTTGTTTGTGTTTTCCTGTAACTCTTTAAGGGATTTTTGTATTTCTTTTTAAGGGCTTCTAGCTGTTTACCTGTGTTCTCCTATAAGTTATTTATTTCCATCTTAAAGTCCTCTATCATCATCATAAGATGTGATTTTAAATCAGAGTTTGATTTTCTAGAGTGTTGGGGTATCCAGGGCTTGCTGTGATGGGAGAACTGGGTTATGTTGATGCCAAGTAGCCTTTGTTTCTGTTGCTTATATTCTTGCCCTTGTCTCTCACCATCTGGTTATCTCTGGTTTTAGCTGGTCTTGCTGTCTCTGGCTTTGCCTTGTCCTTCTTGAAAGCCTGTGTGTCAGGACTCCTAGTACACCAGTTCCCATGGGAAGAATTCAGGTATTTTGAGCTACAGTACAGTTCTCCTAGACACAGATGGAAACTGGAAGAATCCTGTCCCTGTCTGTTCCTTGGTTCATTTGTCCTGATGGCTCTGGGCAAGTCCGACTTGGGCCAGACATTTGACCAGAAATGGTTGTCTAACTTGTGCTCTCAGGTGTGTCAGCACTCTTGGGAGATCAACTCTCTTCAAGTGGGAATTAGATATAGAGAGCCATGGCACAGGGTAAGATCTAGGTTCAGATGTTAACCAGAAGGATCTTGTCTCAAGCTTCTCCTCGGTTCCTGTGTCCTGAGGGCTCTGGGAGTTTCCTTCTTAGGGCAGATATTTGAGCAGAAGTGGTAGTCTTACATGTGCTCTCAGTTGTGTCAGCATTCCTGGGATACCAGCTCTCTCATTGCTGGATTTGTATATGGGGAGCTGTGGCACAGGGACAGCTCCAGGGCACAGATAGAAACATACTAATGCCCACTTATGAGTGAGCACATACTATGCATATTTTTGTGGGTCTAGGTTACCTCATTCAGGATGGTAGTTTTTACTTCCACCCATTTGGTTGCAAACTTCATGATGTCATTGTTTTAATAGAGGAGTGTGATTTCAGTGTGTAAATGTACCATATTGTCTTCATCCATTCTTCAATTGAAAGACAATGAGATTGATTTTATTTTCTGGCAATTACAAATGAAACTGCTGTGAACATAGTTGAGTAAGTGTCTTCCTGGGATAGGTATATGCCGAGTAGTAGTATAGCTGGGTCTTGAAATAGAACTATCCCAAATTTTCATAGAACCTTCCAAATTGATTTTTTTATTTGTTTTATTTTATTTTTATTGGATATTTTATTTATTTACATTTCAGTTGTTATTCCCTTTCTCCTTTTTCCTCAACCCCATAAACCCTCTATTCCATCCCTCCTCCTCTTTTTTGCTTTTATACCATTTTAATTTCATGCACGAGTTAAGGTCAGTTCTAGGTTGAGGAACTGGCAATATAATAGATGCAAATAATCAAGGAATGAGCAAGACATATATCCTACAAGTGTCTTTAAACTTTTTTCAAATTAGATTGACTATCATTATAAATTTTAGAACTAACATGATTCCAATGGTATTTGGCATGACACTTGTGTTGGCTCCTTACTCTTAAACTCTGAACCTCCTTCCAATAATTTGAATAGGATAAAGATCATCAATCCATTGTTCCAAATGCTTATATAAATCCTCTTGTATACTCAACACATTAGTAACATTTTTTTTTGCTAGCACCATTGCTTCTGCAATTGCTTTCACGCAAGAAGTTAAGAAAGCTACTTTTGTTGATCATTTAGCCAAATTGATTTCTAAAGTAGTTGTACATATATGCACTCCACCAACAATGGAAGAGCATTCCTTGCTCCATATTCTCTCCAAAATGTGCTATTACTTGAGTTTTTGACCTTAGTCATTCTGATCAATGTAAGATGGAACCTCAGTGTCATTTTGATGTGCATTTTCCTGATGACTAAAGATATTAAGTGCTTTTTTTGCCATCAGAGATTTCTCTGTTTAGAATTCTGTGTTTAGTTCTGTACCTCAATTTTAATTTGGTTATTTGGGTTGTTGCTGTCTAATTACTTGAGTTGTTTACATATTTTAGATGTTAGTCCTCTGTCGGAAATAGGGCTAGTGAAGATATTTTCCCATTCTGTAGGCTGTTATTTTGTCCTATTGATGGTGTATTTTGCCTTTCAAAAGCTTTTTGGTTTCATGTGGTCTTATTTAATCATTGTTGCTGTTAGTGCCTGATCAATGAGTGTTCAGTTGAAAGTTGTCCCTGTGCCAATGTGGTTAAAGTATTTCCTTGCTTTTTCTTCTATAAGATTTAGTGTATCCCCTTTTGTTTTGAGTTCTTTCACCCATTTGAACATGAGATTTGTGCAGGGTGATAGATATGGATCTATTTGCATTTATCTGAATGCAGGCACCCAGTTAGACCAGCACAATTTGTTGAAGATGATTTCTGGTTTCCATTGGTTTTGGATTCTTCATACCAAAAAATCACGAGTCCATTCTCCTGCTGCCTCTCTTCTCACCTTCATCATACCTGAGATTCCTGAAATATAGAGGTATGCTTCCATTCCTCTACTCTCCTTCCCTGCTCTCTGAACCCTCTGGGCCAAGGCAGGTGCCATAAGGAGCTTGCTATCTCAGAGGAACCTCTATTCTTCTGCTACTTCTCCACCCACCTTCTTCAGACCTCAGGGTCTTGAACCATATAGAACTACATGTCCAGAACCTTCTGGACATAGGATACCCATAAAACAGGTGCCACACAAGGACCATCAAGTTTCACTCCCTCCCAATACAAGGAGAACATGCAGGGACCAAAACCATACGGATAGCTAAAGGCCCTCGAATGTACACAATCAACAAAAGCCAGGGCAATGTGACACTTCCAAAGCACAGCTATCCTACTACATCAAGCTATGGATATCCTAACTCAACTGACTTGCAGGAAAATGACTTTAAAACCAATTTTACAAAGACGAATAAATCACTTAAAGAAATAAAAAAAAATAGGTAGAAGTCTTTAAAGAGGAAAGAAATAAATTCCTTAAAGATATACAGGAAAATACAATTAAATAAGAGTGGAAATAAATAAAACTGTTCAAGACCTGAGAGTTGAAATAGAAGCAATAAAGAAAACACAAACTGAGGAAATCCTGGAGATGAAAACCTAGGAAAGAGAACAGGAACAACAGATGTAAGCATTACCAACAGAATAAAGAAACAGAAGACAGAATCTCAGGCATAGAAGATGCAATAAAAGAAATTTATTCATCAGTCAAAAAGATATCTAAACAATTTCAGATGCATAATATCTAGGAAATCTAGGATACCATAAAAAGACCTAAGCTAAGAATAATAGGAATAGAAGGTGAGGAGTTCCATCTCCAAGGCCCAGAATATATTTTCAACAAAATTATACAAGAAAAATTTCCCAACCTAATGAAAGAGATGCCTATAAGTATATAATTAGATTTGATAAGAAAAGCAAATTTTCCTACCACATAATAAAATTTAAAATCTCCATGGAGTTGTTTGCATTCTAATGCTAATTACATTTTCTCTCAAAAGGGTTTTCACAATAACATCTGTACTTAGCTCCTGCGAACCTGTCCCCAGTTAGTTCTGATTGGAAAATAAAGATGCAAACAGCCAATAGCTGGAGAGGACAGACAGAGGAAAGAGTTTTGGATTCCTGGGCTGGGGACCCAGAGGAGACTGGAAGAAGGTGATCTGCCATGCCAGGAGAGTGTGAAGGAGATCTGCCATGCCTGAGAAGAGGGCATGACAGGGAGGCATAGCTTCCACGTGAAGGAGATGCAAGATCTCTACCCAGAAGGCAGCCCAACTGAGTCTAGGCCAGCCAAGATAGAATATAAAATTGTAAGTGATAATTGGAGACTAACTACATGAAGGTTAAGCAGTAGCCCACCTATCGTGCTGTTTAAGGCATATTAATATATAAAGGCTGTGTATATGTCTTTTGTTTGGGAACATAGAGCATTGCGGTGAGTAGCAAACCCACCAAAGGAATATTTTATTAATATTTAATTTTCCATATACAGAACAAAGGAAGAATATTAAAATTGGCAAAGCACAAAGGCCAGATAACATATAAAGTCAGATTTATCACAATTACATCTGACTTCTCAACAGAGACTCTAAAAGCTAAATGGAACTGGACAGATATCTTGCAACCTCTAAAAAGTCACAGATGCAAATCTAGACTACTATACCCAGCAAAACTCTCAATCAACATAGATAGATAAAACAAGATATTTCTAGACAAGTCTGAACTCAAACAATATCTATCCAAAAATCCAGCCATACAAAAAATACTGGAAGGAAAGTCCCAACCCAAGAAGGATAAGTACATCCAAGAAAACAAACAAAAAAAATAAATAAATAAATAAGTAATTCCATACCAGCAAAGACAAGGAGAGCACACTCCTCTTCCATGTACACACACCACCAACATCAAAATTACAGAAATAACACACACTGGTCATCAATATCTCTCGACATCAATGTACTCAATTCCTGAATTAAAAGACACAGGATAACAAAATGAATAAAAATACAGGAGACATCATTCTGCTGCATATAAGAAACACACTTCAGCCATAAAGCTAGACATTTCATCAGAGTAAAGGGCAGGAAAAGAGTTTTCCTAGTAAACAGACCCAAGAAGCAAGCTATAGTAGCCATTCTAATGTCTAGTAAGATAGACTTTCAATAAAAATTAGTCAAAAGAGTCAGAGAAGGACACTTTATACTCATCAAAGGAACAATCTTCAAAGATTATTTCTCAAATCTGATCATCTATGTCCCAAACACAAGGGCACCCACATTTGTAAAAGAAATATTGCTGAAGATTAATTCACACACTATACCACACACATTAGTAGTGGGAGACTTCAACACTTTCACCAATTGACAAGACATCCAGATAAAAACTAAACAGAGAAATAAAGAAACAAAGAGATATGATGAATCAAATGGACCTAACAGACAGCTATAGAATATTTTACCTAAACACAAAAGAATATACCTTAATCTCAATACCTCATGAATTTTTCTCTAAATTTGACCATATTTCAAGAAAATTAAAATAATCCTCTTTGTCTTACCACACCACCATGAATTAAAGCTGGAGTTTAAGAACAACAAAAACACTGGAAATCCTATAAAGAAATTAAAGACATTCTAGGATTGAATGGAAATGAAGGCTCAACATGCCCAAATTTACGAGACTCAATGAGAGCAGTGCTAAGAGGAAAGTTCATAGCACTAAGTGACTCCATAAATAAACTAGAAATTTCTCATATCAACAATTTAAAAGTTCACCTGAAAGCTATAAAAATAAGAAGCAAGCTCAACAAAGAACAGTAGAAGGCAGGAAATAATCAAAATTAGTAAATAATCAGACAGTTAGAAACAAAAAGAACAATGCAATGAATGAAGGAAACCAAGAGCTAGTTCTTTGAGAAAATCAAAATAGAGAAACCCTTAGCCAAACTAACAAAGAGACAGAGAAACAGTATCTAAATATTCAAAATCAGTAATAAAAAGGGAAACATAACAACTGACACTGAAGACAAAGGATTATTAGGTCATAGTTCAAAGATTATATTCCACAAATTTGGAATATTAGGGAAATGGATGACTTATAAGAAAGATAATATTTCCCAAACTTAAATCAAGATCAAGCAAACTATTTAAACAGCCCCATAACCCCTAAAGAAATAGAAGCAGTTATTAAAAGTTTGCCAACAAAGACAGGTCCAGGGGCAGGTGGTTTTAGTGCAGAATTTTATCAGACATTCAAAGAAGAGATAATACAAATACCCCTCGAAGTATTCCATAAAATAGAA
The DNA here is from genome assembly GCF_004785775.1 of Grammomys surdaster. Classification (NCBI taxonomy): domain Eukaryota; kingdom Metazoa; phylum Chordata; class Mammalia; order Rodentia; family Muridae; genus Grammomys; species Grammomys surdaster. The sequence continues at coordinate 1,214,059 of NW_021604651.1, forward strand.
ACAGAAGAAACACTGCCAAACTCATTCTGTCAGGCCACAGTCAGCCTGATACCTAAACACAAAGACTAAACAAAGAAAGAGAACTGCAGACTTATTTCTTTTATGAGCATGGATGCAAAACACCCAATAAAATACTCTCAAACAAAATCCAGGATCAATCAAAAGAAATTATCCATAAATATCATATAGACTTCACCCCAGGGATACAGGGATACTTAAAATTTTGAAAATTGATAATCATTATCCACCATATAAACAAACTGAAAGGAAAAAAGTCAGATGATTAACTCATTAGACACTGATAAATCCTTTGATAGAATTCAAACTCCCACCATGTTAAAAGTTTTAGAGAAATCATGGATATGGGGCATATAACTAAACATAATAAAATAAATATATACCAACCAATGTCATACTAAATGAAGAGAAACATAAAGCATACCACTAAAATTAGAAACAAGACAAGGCTTCCCATTCTCTCCTGAATTTCTAGACAGAGCAATGGGACAATTAAAGAAGATAAAGTGGATACAAATCAGAAAGAAAGAAGTACTACTATTTGCAGATAATATGATAGTATACATATGTGGCCACAAAAATTCTATCAGAGAACTCCTACAGCTGATAAACAGCTTCAGTAAAGTGACCAGATACAAAATTAACTCAAAGAAATAAGTACCCCTCCTTTATACAAATGATAAATGGGAAGAGAAAGAAATTAGGGAAACAACACCCTTTACAGTAGTCATAAATAATACAAAATATCTTCATGTAAATATAACCAAGGAAGTGAAAGATCTATATGACAAGAACTTCTAGTCCCTAAAGAAACAAATTGAAAAAGATATCAGAAGATGGAAAGATCTTTCATGCTCATGGATAGGTAGGATTAACATAGTGAAAAAGATCATCTTATTGAAACCAATCTAAATACTTAATGAAATCCCCACCAAAATTCAAACACATTTATTCATAGACCTTGAAAGAGTAATTCTCAAATTTATATGAAAAAACAAAAAAATCCCTCAAAACCCCAACAACAACAAAAACAAAACAAAAAAAGAACAAACAAATAAATATCAGTGTAGCCAAGTAAATCTTAAACAATAAAAGAACTTTAGGAGGAATCATAATCTCTGATCTCAAACTGTACTACCGAGCAACAGTGATACAATAGTAATAAAAACTGCATGGTACTGGTTTAGAAACAGATATGTTGATCAATGGAATAAAATTGAAGACCCAGAAATAAACCAACACAACTATGGATGTTTGATTTTTGATAAAGTAGCCAAATGATCCAATGGAAAAATAAAAACATCTTCAAAAAATGCTGCTAGACAAACTGGATGTGTACACGTAGAAGAATGAAAATAGATCCATATTTATCACCCTGCATAAAATTCAAGTCCAAGTGGACCAAGGACTTCAACATAAAACTGGATTCACTAAATCTGATAGAGTGACTAGAGACAGTTTCCTGAACATAACACCAATGGATAAGGGTCTAAAATTAACAATTAATAAATGGGACCTCATGAAACTAAAGTTTCTGTAAGGCCAAGGGCACTGTCAAAAAGGCAATAGAGCAGTCTAAAGATGGGAGAATCATCTTCACTAACCTTATATCTTACAGAGGGCTTATATCCAAAATTTATAAAGAATGCATGAATTTTACAGGAAAAATGGATGGAACTTGAGAGTATCGTCTTGAATGAGGCCCAAAAGTCATACGTGGTATGTACTCACTTATAAAATTGGATATTAGTCATAATATACAGGTACTGAGCTATACTCCACAGTCACAAAGAAGCTAAATAAGATGGAAGGACCAAGTTAAGAAGCTAGAGTCTCACTTAGAAGGGAGAATTAAATAGTCATAAGAGGCAGACAGAGAGAGGGAACTGTGAAGGAGTTGACATGGGAAGGGGAATGTGGAGCTCAGGATCAGGTGTGGGGAAAGACAGAGAGATGGCTAGATTGCCATGGAAAAGGAAATCTGCAACTGACTGGGGCAGGCTGAGGTGTTGGGAACCATCTTCAGGATGAGACAGACCTGGTATAAGGGAGGCACTCAAGAATCAACGTGAGTGACCATAGCTGTGCCTATCAACACTGGGGATATGGAACTTGAAAAGGCTACTTCCTGTCACCAGGCAAAAACCCCAGTGGAACAATAGAAACACCAACTCAGTCAGAAACTTTCAACTCAAACTTTTCCTGTGTACAAGAAATGCATGGAAGGAGAATGGAGCAGAGACAATGGCCAACCAATAACCAGCCCAAATTGAGACCCATCCCATGGGCAAGTACCAATCTCTAAAACTATTTTTTTTTTCGATGTACAGACAAGTGCCTTTAATGAACTCAGTTGTATTAAAGAGACAGAACATATATTAACTTGTGATGAAATAGGAATAGTGGTGATTGAAAATATAACATAGGATAGGGAAATGGAGTGGATCTTTCAAATACACAATTTCATATATGAATTCCAAGTAAAAAATTTATGACTATCAACTGCACCTAAGACACAAAGAAATGAAAGGAAGTCCTAGCTGCATTCAAATTTAATGTACAATCACACATAAATCTTCCATATATTCACAGAGAATTTTTGAAAATATATTTATATTTTAAGCATTTCTGAGGCAATATAAATTTTTCTAAAATTATTTTTTTATCATTATGACACTGGGCGGCATTCTATGGTAATTACTTATTTTGGAGTAGTGTTTTTTTTTTGTTTTTTTTTATAAATAATTTATTTATTTTTGAACATGAAATGCTTTTTTATAGCATGTTTCACAAGGGGAGGGGGTAAGAGGGGCCAGATGGTGGAAAAGTACAAAATCGTCTTGGCCTGTGCCTTGAAACATGTCATGGTCTATACGGTACACTGCCTTGAATTATGATCTACCTGCTGTTCTTCAGAAGATATGGTACACTGCTTGAGTTATGGTCTCCCTGCTATTCTTAAGATGATATGGTACACTGCTTTGAGTCTATCTGCAGTTGCTAAGCAGGATCTTGCAGTTGCCAAGCTTCAGAGGACATTGTGCAGGTGGGGAAAGGTAGGGGGTGAGGGTAAGGGCGAGGGTCCTGGCTTCTGGCATCTCCCCCTTCTCTGTTTAGTTAGAGAAGGCATCTTATGATCAATCCCAACTATGTGAATTTTGAGTTTGGATGTCTAATTATGGGGGGTCTTAGACAAGTTCACAACCCCAAAACACTGATGTGAGACGAGTCACATCGATGGTTGAAGGTTTTAGGCTGTCGACGATGGGCAACGTCAAGGGACTCCGATGTGGGTGAAAGGAGGGTGAGGGCCCTGTCTTAGGCCATGTAGGCTGCACCCACTCCCAGCACCACGCACTCCTTTTCGGCTGCATTGGGTGGGCCCCTGGGAAGTGGACCTACAATAATCCCGTCATTGGGCTAAGTCACAGCCATCCTAGTCCCTTGTAAATGTTCAATTTACCAACCATTTGTCAGTTTGGGGTGTAATATTGTCATAAAGGAAGGCTCCCCAATGTTAGCGGCCATATCAAGGGCGGCCTTGGTTTAGGAAAAAGCCAATTTTTGTTGTGGTGATCAAGAGGCCAAGCTCTCTATCGAGAGAAACGGGGGCAAAGCCAGGCATACCAGGAACCCTTCTGGAGGGCGTGGAAGTCTAGCGGTCGACCGTAGGGGGGAGGCAGGGGAGCTGGCAGCTGTGTCAGTCTCCTGCAGAGTCACTTCTGGATCCTCTTCAATTTTCGGCTGATGGTAATGAACTTCAACTGCCTTCTTGATGGCAGCATCAACCTGGTTCCGTGGATGACAGGTCGCGGGTTTTGATCTCTGTCTCGCTTAATCTTGATGTCCTGCGCACATCCTCTCAATGAGGGTCCGTCCAGAGGGGTCCGTGCCTCGAGCCCCACGTCTGGGTGCCACTTGACCCGACTGGCAGGCCCTAGTTATTCGTGGGGGCGAGGAGGACTGCAACCTGCTATTCTTCAGAAGATATGGTACACTGCTTGAGTTATGGTCTCCTTGCTATTCTTCAGATGATATGGTACACTGCTTTGAGTCTATCTGCAGTTTCCAAGCAGGATCTTGCAGTTGCCAAGCTTCAGGGAACCTTGTGCAGCTGGGAAAAGGTAGGGGGTGAGGGTAAGGGCGAGGATCCTGACTTCTGGCCCATCTGGATTAGAACTTCTAATGGCAGGCATCACGGGTGATTCATTTTTGCCTGGGATGCTGCGTGAGTTCAAGCTCCTGGGAGTCCCTGTTTCTCTCGGGTTTTCTGGGGTTGAGTACGGAGCTGCCGCCTGCGACCTACTCTATGCTCGGGCCCAAACCGGAAGTCTCTCTAAAACTATTAATGATACTCTGTTATGCTTTCAGACAGGAGTATGATGTCCTCTGAGAGGCTCCACCCAGAAGCTGACCCATAGTAAAAGAGTGGAGAGAGTTTGGGGACTCTTATGGAAGAATAAGAGGAAGGATTACTGGCAGTGAAGGAGATAAAATCTTCATGGGAAGACAGAGTCAATTAACCTATACTCTTGGGGCTCTAAGACTCTCAACCACCAACCAAGGAATATACACTGGCTGGACCTAAGCCTCTCTAAACACAGATAGCAGATGTGCAACATGGCCTTCGTGTGGATCCTGATCAACTGGAATGGGTGATATCCCAAAAGCTGCTGCCTGTATGTGGGATACGTTCTTTTGACTGGACTGCCTTTTCTGACCTCTGTCAGAGAGGAACCATCCAGACTGTCAGAGACTTGAAGTTCCAGGGTTAGGGGATCCCCAGGGAGGGCCCCAACCACTCAGAAGAGAAGGGGAGGGAGGATGAGGAATTGTGGAAGAAGGTGATGGGGAGGGAATGACAGTGAGTGTGATTTACTGTGAATAAGTAAAAAAAATAAATTAAAAACTTTCAATTGTCCATAGGCATGCAGGCTTATTTCTGGGTCTTCAATTCTATTCCATAGATCAACCCAACTGTTTTTAATGCCAATACCATGCAGTTTTTAATAATATTGCTGAGTAGTAAAGCTTGAAAGCTGGAACAGTGATATCTCCAGAAGTTCCTTTATTATACAGGATTGTTTTAGCTATTTTGGGTTTTTTGATTTTCCATATTAAGGTAAGTATTGTTCTTTCAAGGTCTTTAAACAAATGGGAATTTCAATGGTGATTACACTGAATCTATACACTGCTTTTAGTAAGGTTGCCATTTTCACTGTGTTAATCCTACTGATCATGTGCTTGAGTGATATTTCGATCTTCAGATATCTTCCTCAATTTTTTAATTCAGAGACTTGAAATTTGTGTCAAATAGGTCTTTCACATTTTTGGTTAGAGTTATGCCAAGATATTTTATATTATTTGTGGCTGTTGTACAGGGCATTGTTGATATGCTTTTTAAAAGTTGTATGGTGAGGTGACCAAGCCCGCTCAGTCAGTTAACAGGTTCTTTAGCGCAGGAGTGAGGATTAAAAGAAAAGAGATGATTAGACAAAATTTCAGCATGACCCCAGCCAGTTCTGAGGCTGAAGGCAGGTTTGTTTATTCCCACTTTTCTTTTAAACCCTTTTAATTACATGCAAGTATTAGGTCAGTTCTAGGTTGAGGAACAAACAATACAATAGATACAGTCAAGGAACAAACAAGGCAATATACAAAGTCCCGTGATCACCCCGTGATCATCCCCATGATCACTCCTGTGCTCACTCTTGCTGTTTCTAAGGGCTCATCCTGACTGAAATAACTTCTCTGTTTTCACCTAAAATTAGATTCCTGCCTGAACTTACTTCTTTGTCATGGCCCAATGTCAGATTCCTGCCTAAAGCCCATTTCCTTGTCCTTGGCCAATGTTGGATTCCTGCCAAGCAGCCCCAAAAGCTCTCCACAGTGAGGCAGGAGATGGTACTCTAGCAGACCCATTGCTGAGCCACTCTTCCCCAAAGTACTAGCCAGAGGACTGGTATAGTATAAAAGGAAGTTCATTTGGGGGAACGGGAAGGAGGGTTGAGAAGGGAGTAGAGGCAGAGAAAGTGAGGGGAGAGATGGACAGAGAGAGAGAGATAGAGAGAGACACAGAGAGAAAGTGAGAGACAGAGAGACAGAGAGAGACAGAGAGTAAAGAGAAAGACAAGGACAGAGACAGACAGAAAGATGAGAAGAGGCCTGCCAGGAACCTGAGGAGAGAAAGGAGAGGAAAGAGAAGGAGAGAAAGAGAGGTCAGAAAGAAGGGGTGGGATCAGAGAGAGAGAGAGAGAGAGAGAAAGGGGGTCAGAGAGAGCAGGAGAGGCCCAACAGTCTTTTTACAGCAAGCCAGGCTCCTACCTGACTGCTACTATATAACTTTTGGCAGAGCCTAATAGGAATGCCAGCATGCTAATATTCTTCTATTTTGGTTCAATTTAAAAAACGAGAAATAAGAATGAGGTGATGGTGAAGTAAGAATAAGGTTATTGTGATCATTAGCTGCTTCCTACTGAACTTGGGGTGGCATGTTTCTAGGAAAGCTAAAAAAAAAAAAAAACGGGGATGTGGATTTGGTCAAGTCATAGAGGAGTTGGCCATTTTCTTACTGTCCAGGGTCTGTGGGATCATCTGTGGGTAGGAAGAAGTAGGTCTACCAGAACCATCTATAAGGGTAGACTGGAACATCTATGGGTTGCTTCTCTGGAACTGTCTTGGATGTATATTTTGAGTCAATACCTGGACTTGGAAAGTTGCTGAAACATACACACACACACACACACACACACACACACAGAGAGAGAGAGAGAGAGAGAGAGAGAGAGAGAGAGAGAGAGAGATCCCAAAATAAAGTTAAGCAGGTTTGGGAGAGAAACTTTTTCTTAGGTGTACATTTTGTGGTTGAGGTAAGGGTGGTTCCAAAACCAGGGACTAGGGGAGGAATCAAATAGACATACAGAGAAACAAATAGGCATGTTATGTCTGGCAGGCAGGGCATTATGGCAGGGCATTATGTTCAAGTGAAAAAGATCTCTCCCTGTCACCACAGCCAGCCTCTGCAGCTATGCATGGTCTGAGCAGCAAGGCAGGTCTGAGGTTGGTGCATGGTGTGGCTCAGCCACCATCTGGCCCTTCCCCTGCCATAGCTAGAGCTGGTACAAACAAAAATGGAAAGACATTAGAAAAAAAATCCCAGTGAGTACACGTTTAAGACTGCCCATTTGAGCAAATGGCTGGTAGAGCGAGTGAAGTCCAAACAAAATCTGGAAAATGCTTTTAGAGTTGAAAGAGTGGGAGTGAGCTGTCTGGATCAGGGATAGGAACTGAGTTGGGAAGTAGGAGAAATAAAGCATTTTGAAGTAAAGGTAGGGAAAAACCTGTTCTACAATTGATGAAAGTGAATATGCCCCATCTTATGTAACACACCAAAGTTTGCTCTAAGAGAAAGTTTATAGCAATGAGTGCCTACATAAAGAAGTTCCCAATACAGGAAGTTCAAATTGCTAAGAAAGAGTGGAAGAATTGCTCCATACCCTTAGTCATCATGGAAATGCAAATCAAAACTGATTTAATATCCCATCTTATACTTGTAACTGAAATGACAGTTCATGTCGATGAAGAAGCAGAGGAATGGAGCACTTGTGTGTTGCTTGGAGGAAATCAGACCTGTATAGGCACTATGAAAATCAGTGTGGCAGTGCCTGTAGAAGTTCGTCAACCTCAAGATCCAGCTAATACATACATACATACATACACACACACACACATACGCATATATATATATATATATATATATATATATATATATATATATATATACATATACACACACACACATATGCATATTTGGACACATACCCAAATTATATTTCAGTCTACAATGGAGACACTTTCTCAACTGTGTTCCTTGCTGCTCTAATTATGACAACCAGGAATTCAAAACAATGTGAGCCCCTCAATATAAGAATTCTTTTAAAAAATGTCATACATTTAGACAATGGAGTGGAACTTAGCTACAAAAATGAAATCATGAAATTCATAGTAAGTGGATGAGTAGAGGAAGACATCCTTAGAGTTATCTGAGACAGAGAAAGACAAATGCGGTATGTATTCACATATATGTGAATGTTAGCTGTTAAATCAATGATAATGGTGCAACAATCCACAGACTCATACAATTTAGGTATAGAGTAAAAGACTACAGGGTAGAGATTAAACCAATTAAGAATAAAAAATAGAAGTGATAGTTATGGGTGGATTGGGTCTAAATAGAATCAAGTGGGGTTAGGGAGGGGTCAGGGGGTTGAGGGAGGGAATATAGGGAGAGATAGCTAAAATTAACAGGCATTTGCGTGGCTGTATGAAACCCTAAGAAAGTAGAAGCATCTTAAAATATATACATATACAAAGATGATCCAAATCACCAAATAACTGGGGAGACAGAGTTCCAGATGGCCGTCTTTTGTCACCAAATGAGGCTACCAGTACTGGGAATGGATTATATGTAATTGAGTTGTTGGCCAAAGGAGTCCCATAAGAATGCCAAACAACATAAGCCAAGACAATAGGTTGCTCTTCACAAACTGAAAGCAATACTCAATTGCTGAAGACAATATCTATACAACTCTTTAACACTGAGATGTTCAACTGGTGCCTACATAAAGCCTTACCTCCTATGTACTGAGTCTGCATACTAACAGAAGAAAACCCCAAACACTAAACCATCAGCAAACCCATTGATTTACATTAGTTTCTCGTCTGCAAGAGATGCTAGGGCAATGATGCTATAATGCTTGTGGGAGTATCCAGTCAATATTTGATTTGATTTAAGGCTCATTCCATGTAAATGAACTTATAGGAGACATTATTTGGGTGACTAAGAACTAGAGACTAGATAGCCCTGGGATTTACCATAAAACCAAATACTACTGATCTAAACGACATTTAATGACATTTCTGATGACATTCTACTATACTCAGAAATCAGTGCCTTACTCAGCCATCATCAGAGATGCTCCCCCTGTAGCATATGGGAACAAATATAGAGAGCTGCAGCTAAATATTATGCAGGGAGTGACAGACCTTGAAACCCTCAGCTTTATGTGGGAAATTTCTGTCAATATACCCCATTTAGAGTTCACAAAATCCTATGGATGTGGAGACAAAAAGAGTTTAAGAGCCACAGAAGGAGAGCAAGAAAACAAGGTCCACTAAATCAACATGACAAAAGCTCATATGAACTCACAAAGACAGAAGCAGCATGCACGGGACCTGCACAAGTCTTCATCAGTATATATACTATGGCTTCCACTTTGATGTTTTTATGAGACTCCTGAGTATGTGGGTAAGTGAATATCTGGTTGTTGAATATATTGTTTCCTGGTACACCAGAACATTTTCATATTACAAGAAAAGGATGTGTGAAACTCCAGGCCCTCTTGTGAATGAATGATTCTTAAAATGCTAGTTTTTCTATGAAATAATCAATAAGCTTGCTTTATTCATAATCTAGCTAAAGTCTAAGACAACTTTATACTTGTTATTCTTGACATTTTTTATGGTATTCCATGAAAAAGAAAGTAATAGAGATTGTACAGAGGGTTAACTTAGCAGGCAGGAGCTTGCTCTTTGCAGACCAGCATCTCATAACTTGTCGGTTCATTATTTTCACATTTTCATGTCCATAGAACACATATGTGGCCTAGGCCTGTCCTTTCATAACTAACTGTCCAGATTTGGAAGAAAAATGTAAGCAAACCATTATAAATATGTCAGAGTTTCAATTTAACATTAAAATAAGCATTGTTGTGATCATGTCTATTATTACTAGTGTCTAGATGTAATTAAAAGCCTTGGTGTTTTAAGATTTTAACTGACAAGTTGATCCCATTAACTTTCTGAAGAAATGAACTATTCATTAATACTGTTAATGTTAGTATTTTAGCTATCCACTAGTTAGTTATTTATACCGAGTATCAATAAATGCAAAAAGATCAATTTCTGCCTAGGTTATGTTTGCAACCTTCCATATAGCTACCTTAAGATCTGACCTAGCTGTCCTCATCAGTTTCTTCTACGACAACTGGTAATTTGATTTTTAGTACATTTAGGACAGAAACCATAAAATATCAATGCCAAAATCCTGATCATTATCACCAAGGTTTAAAAAAGTGAAAACAGAAAATATATGATGTATAGGGATATACGTAATATATTAATGGTCATTAATATAAAACTAGCTAAAAGTACATGCTTGTCTACATGGAAGACAGAAACGATCACAACAAGGCTTTTCTTAGAAAATACAAATAGATGAAGCAGTAAGTCTTCTAGCTGCTCCCAAATTTATCTCTGTAGCTCCTTTTCCAATTAGGTTTTCTGTGTTTTCAAAGTACAGAGCAGACTTCCTTCTTTCCTTCCTTCTTTCCTTCTTTCCTTCCTTCCTTCCTTCCTTCCTTCCTTCCTTCCTTCCTTCCTTCACCCACTTTCTTTCTTTCTTTCTTTCTTTCTTTCTTTCTTTCTTTCTTTCTTTCTTTCTTTCCTTCCTTCCTTCCTTCCTTCCTTCCTTCCTTCCTTCTTTCTTTCTTTCTCTTTCTTTCTTTCCTTCTTTTTTTCTTCCTTCCTTCCTTCCTTTCTTTCTTTTTCTTCAAGACATGGTTTCTTTCTCTGTGTAGCCCTGGCAGTCTTGAAAACCATTTTGTGGACCAGGGTGGCCTTGAACTCACAGAGTTCTACAAGACATCATTGTACCACTTCAAAAAATAAAAACAATCTGAGACTAGTAGACTCAGAAAAAAATATTAGGAGAAATAATTCTATCTGTAATATGCAATAGAAAAACAAATACTGCTAAAAACTGATCATCTAAATATCGCACAGTAATGTTAAATTGAAGTGGCCCATTGCTCATTATCCAGATTAAAAACTTAGTACACTAAACCTACTTTCAAATGTAGGTACTTGTGTGTTAAGGTGAAATGATGAAAGAACAGCATGGTCTTCTTTCAAGGATTTTCTCACTGGTTTTACACTTTTGCTTGCATTTTGTAAGCCATACTGTAAGATATAGTTGGAATTAATCTTCCCTATTACACCAATGGAAGTGTCTAGGAAGAAAGTAAGGGAGTCTAAAGAGCATCAAAAATTCATATATTAGAATAAATCATTTTGAAACAGTTGAGTACATGAAAACGGGACCTACACCTGTAATATATTACAGTTGAAAAAGGACTAGTTCTGAAGATTTTCAACAGTTTACACACTGATTTATACAATACAAGCAGAGCCAGTTGTCACAAATCAGAGAAATACACTGCCCAGAAAAATCCCAATTGGCATAGATACACTTGAGCTTCATGATGACACAGCAATATCAAATACATATGAAGATCTGGATTGGGCCAAATGGAGAAATACACTGATGTCGGTGATGGAGCTGAGAAACAGTGTGAGAGTGAGCTATCTCCACATATCTTATAACCATGTATGACAGGACAGCCTGGAATCACAGCAACTTCCCCCAATACTCAGAGCTGTAGGTACTCTAAGCAAACTGCAAATTTCTACTGCTGCTGACTTTATGTATTAGAGAAATTATTGACATAAAAAATGTAAAACAAATTAATAAATCTTGAAAAATGCTCTGGAATTTGGTAAGATGTTCAGAGTCGATGAGTTATGGATACAAGTACTACATATTACCATTAACGTAGAACAAGAAATAACACAGAAATAAAAACAGAAACCAAAACACAGTTACTTGTATTCCTAGGGTATGATATGAAATGTTGACTTTATTAAACCAACTCATCAGATCTAGATTTGAAATTGAGAAACAAGGAAAAATAAGTCACTGTGCTCTGTATGTGAATGAGTAGCAGGAGCTGGGCAAGCCTGCAGGTGTTGAGGCAGAAGAATGAAAGCACCATTGCTAGCAGAAGTATTCCTGCACAGAGCACACTCAGGTTCTCAATCAACGGCACAGCTTTCTACATTGGGCTGATATTTCAGTTTTTTCTATGACCCTAACTTATAGGTACCCTTCCTAGTTCCTTGTGTATTTTACTTCATCCTCTTGGTTTGAGGAGGTGTCTCTTACATTATAAAAGCATCTTTAATAATTCGCTTAAACATGTCTGAATCAATGGTATTGCTAACACTCAAAATGTACTGATTGTGGGTCCAGAAAAGCAACCTAAAATACTTGAATTTATCCCAAATGTACAGTATTATAAATCTTCTTAAGATAAAAGTCTAAATAGCTGTTTTGAAGTTGATGTGCTAATCCACAAGCTCTCATTCTCACCAAACCAGGGCAACATAGTTCCTTAGGGAAGCTATGCTTAGTTGATATTTTAAAGTAAATTTAAAAAGGGGCCATTTATAATTTACTAGTTAAGGAGAACAACTGAGTGCCAACCAGCACTGATGGCAAATAATCGCAGGGGCAAAGTGGGGCAACACGAACCATAGCTCTCTGAGTTCTATGACCATGCTACAGAAACAGGGAGGACACACTCCAATTATGATCCTTCTAGGTTTCCCATCTTCTATGGGCTTTCCTTACTGTTCAGTAGAAAGAACCAAAGAAGAACGCCTTCCTCTCCCAGTAAGGAAGAAAGGAGCAGAGCAGAGTGCTCATCAAAAAATAGGATAGATTTGAATATTTATCAATTTACTTTTAAAAAATAATTAAGGAGATCTTTTGAAACATAGTCTTCTATTTAAATTGACAACTTACGCTTTTTTTTTTTTACAAAAAATGTTATCTCTAAAACGTCAGTAGTTTTCAAAAATGAGACAAGTCTATTTTTTTTTAAGAAATGTACTTGTTTGTTTCCAAAACATTTGAAGAATTTTGGATGGATTTTCATTTTGGAGGATTTTGTAACTAGAAAATTTGATTCTTATTTAAAATTGTGTGAACCTAGGAATATGCTTGAAGACCACCAACATGAAAATCAGTATGAACCCTCTTCTTACAAAACCCAGTTTTCTGGTGAAAACTTTAAACAGTTCAAATATTTCAAGGTTCCCCCCTAAGGGCAAACAGCATATTTAGAAATATTGTTGAAAGAATATTCACTATTTTTTTCTAGGAACATGGAAATCCTGCTATGGGGGTCACAATCACTCATTCTTTTAATCAAGAATGGCAAAATTCAACTCTGCGCGAATAGGTATCCCAATGGATTTTTCCCACAAGGGACAGAAGAGCAGCATTTTAAGATCCTCTGATTGGTTTCCAGAACAAATTCATTCCAGTGAGTGTGCCAGGAGTGACTGGGAAATTCAAAATGCTTGTCTTTGTCTAAATCCCACTAAGTATGGAAATACTGTAGCAGACAAAGAATGCTATGTCCTGATTTTCCCTTACTCCAATTTTTCTACAAAGATTCTTATAATAAGGTGATCACACTTTGAACGTTTTGGCCTTTGCATTAGTCTTGAACTTCATATGTATATCATGACACCGACAGAATAACAGGACGATCGTCTCAAAATATAAGCTGAATGATGAGGTCCTGAAAGGAGAATTTCAACTCTCTTAGGTCAAAAGGTGTTTCTGACTCTTAGTGGTTTTACAGGAAGGTGAGGTGAAGTAAGAGACTTTGTGACTTTTCCTGAGTAGAACAAACATGGAGGAAGACCCTATACAAGAAAGTAAAGCTACTATTCAAGATAATTGTGGCAGGACTGAATATCACTGAGGCACTGAGATTGTTAGCACCTTCCAATGGAGGGGAACAAGAACCCTGCAGAGGATAGTACTTATCACCTCTCTGAACAGGATAAAAGACACTTTCTGGGCTGTTGAAGGAGAGACCAATGCCATAATTTCTGGGAGAAAGAATAACGAAACTAGAGAGTCTGGGACCTAACAGAGACCTGCCTTGTTTTCTAATATAATCAGTGACACAGACAATAGGAATAAAAACTTTATTCCTCAGAGTTAGCTCAGTCCTCCAAAGACACATATTCTGCTGTTGTGATACAACCTGAATAGTGGTGGTAAAATCCTGAACACTGAATTGTCAAAGCAATCTTGAGTTAGATGTAAGTAGGCACAAGTGTAGCTTCAATGTTTACTTAAAAAAATGCACATTATATATAGTCTGTAAAACTTGGGAGCCCTCTCATTTATTGTTCCTAAGAGAAGTTTTTTTTAACCAATATTTTATTCAAAGGTCACTCTGATCTATAAGAAATACCATGCCTTCCCTCAGATTAGGACATTTTAGTTAGGATTTGTGTCTATGAAATTATTTATTTTCTTGGCATTGTTCTAAGTAACAATATGTAATATGAAATCCTTACACTATGATCCAGATCATTTTGGCAGCACTTTCCACACTTGAAGTCACAACTTAAGTCTACTAATCTTACTACAAAGAGTTGGTCCAAATGTTTTAGTATACTAGCATATGTTGAGATACTATTCACCTGGAGTTTGTACTGACAAATGATGAAGTGATTTCAAGAAGATGTGCACATCATTTGGTTCTTTGTAACATTCATCAATTAAGTCATTATTTTTTAGCTTTTGTTGTTGTTTTATAGTTTGGTTTTATTTAATTGTTGTTATTTTATGTTTTATGTAAGACAAAAATAAGGGAAGTACAGATTATATATTTCATTTAACTAAGATGATATTTAGATTCTTTTCCAATTTTGATAACTTGAAAGAAAAAGAAAGAAAGAGAGAAAGAAAGAAAGAAAGAAAGAAAGAAAGAAAGAAAGAAAGAAAGAAAGGAAGGAAGGAAGGAAGGAAGGAAGAAAAAAGCTTTAGAAATGTTTAGGTTGTTTGATGTGTTCCTTCAGTCATTAAGTTTTTCTTTCATAGTCATTCATTTTCCCCAGCATCCTCCTAAGTTTAATTTCATCTAGACACTCCTTACTTTTGATCCTTGTCCAAAATAAAGACTTTGCAACATTTCCAAGTGTTGCTTATATAAGTTATCTGTATTTTCAGAATGATATTTTGAGTTACACATTTTAAAACAGCTCCATACACAGTGAAATAATCTTTGGGGTTGAAATTTCAATCAGGATAATTTTTGTGTGTTTTGAGTTTTTAAAAATATATTACATTTGTTTATTTAGTTTCTCCCTGTCTCTCTGTCTCTGTCTCTCTGTCTCTCTCTGTCTCTGTCTCTGTCTCTCTCTCTTGCTCTCTCTCTCTATCTATCATTGTGTGTGTGTGTGCACATGTGTGCTTGCGTGCGTGTGTGTGTGTGCCTGTGTGTGTGTGTGTGTGCGTGTGTGTGCGCGTGCATGCATGTGTGTGTCTGAGTGCAGGCACGCCATGATGCACACCTGAACGTCAGGACAGCTGGCAGGTATCACTCTTTCTGTTGTCTCATTCCTCCATGTGGGTTCCAGGGATAAAATTTTGTAGTCAATTCTATTCTTGCTATTTGTGAAAACATATTATTGTGTATTTCACACTGGAATCAAGTATGCTATGTAGCCCAGAATGTCCTTGAACTAGTGACAAGGATTCTTTTACCATGCTGAGATTATAGACTTGAACCACCAAAACTGGCTTCCAAAGTTTTGTATCAACTATCTTAGTGTAATTCTGAAACTTAAATACTCACCCTTAATGTTGTGAATAATTATAAACTTTTTTATATAGGCTAAATAATATTTTAATTATAATATAAACAGAATGTGGGTAAAAGATATTTAGCACATAACATATATTTCTTGAAACTGATATAGACAATAGACATATGAATATAGACATAGAATTATGTTAAAGGATTTGGACAGGTAGAATTGAAGTTGAATGCTTCTTGGAATTGATGTATTATGCTTATCAGAACACAATTGCAACCCATATGTCAAGAGAAGGAGTCAAAATTAAGAGAAATTGTGGAGCTCCTTACAATTTTTCTAGTATCCAAATTATTAACTGAGTATCAAATACGCATCTGCATGAGAAGCAGATTTACTATTAGATGAACATTTAATGGCATCCACACCAAATGAAAATCTGAAATGCAGAGAATCTTACTGTAGGTGAGTCATCTCAAGTAGTCTCTAGTGAAACAAGCTTCTTGTGCAGGGTGTTAGAACAATGCATTTTAAAAAAAAAAAAGCTTTAATGAGTCTATTACAGACATGGCTGGTACCCAGAGATGCTCAGAGTCCAATAGCAAACTGGCATCTAGTAATGCCTAGAGACTTGAGAAAATCACATAACTCTTCAGACTCCATCAGTTTTTGCAGTATTTCTAATTCAATAACTTATAAGAACATCTGCTTGGAAGTGAGCAATTCTCACTGTATACTCTGTAAGACAATGGAGTTTCAAGGTTCCATGCAGCTGTCTAAAAATGAAAATCTGTAAAAACAAATAAGACACTTTCTCTGATTAATTAGAATAGATGCTGCGTGTGATCTTCGATAATTATTTGGTTCTGCTTGGGAAACAGTACTTAATGTAACTTTAAAATATCCCAATTTATGTATAAACTAATAATGTTTGACATAATTCAAGTTTAAAGTTAGTATCAGTTGATTATTTAGAAGAAAAACAAGAAAGCACTTCATAGATCTCATGGCAATTCTCCTGCCTCTGCCTTTAAGTGCAAGAATTATAGTCAAAAAACAACAACATGTCAGTTTAGATGGTTGAGAATCTTTGCTTAAATATATCTTGAATACTTCATTAGAACAGGGTTGATTTTTTTTGGTGTGTGATTTTGTTCTTGATACTTATTTGATAACTCCAAGAGGACCATGAACTTGCTTTGTCACAGTCCTGATCTTGAATTTTTGACTTCTTCCTCCACCTCCCAAGTGCTCAGATAACTGGCATGCATGTCTACACAGGCTTATGATGGAAACTGAATCCAAGGCTTTGTGCATGCTAGACAAACCCTCTACCAACTTTCCTACAACTCTAGCCCCATGTGTTTTGTTTTGTGTCAATGAACCAGAGTCATAAAACCAAGTACAAGTTATCAGCAACAACCTGAAGACATGTCATGTGGTCCTGTCAATCTCTTACACATTAATAAGCAATGAAAATACTCAGTTGTAATTGAGTGGCAACAAATTACTATTGCCGACATATTGAATTTAGTTCCTCATAAGGTTGAGTTCTAAATTCAACATTAAAGTTAAAAGACAAGCTTCTAATTAGCAGTCAAATTTACCTTTGTTTTTCTTTTTCAACTAGGTGTATAATTATTTTGGAATATTTCAAACAAAGATGTATTAGTAGGTATTGCTGATTGGTTGAATATGACTGTTTTTGTGAACTTTGTGAAAATAAACTTCCACTGGTAGTCATTGTATTTGTGTATGTACATGCTTATATATTTGAGCATATATCTATGTATTTTATGACAAACATATAGTTAATACATCGTGTGTATACATGGTAAGACATAAATTTCAAAAAGTCTGTATTCTCAAGTATTAACAGTGCTTAATTATATTACTAAAATGTGACTGTACTCATTTTTTATATTTTCCTAAATTATGTGATATATGTACATAAGAAGAAAATATAGAGAAATTCTAATCTATAGCCTTTAATTTTAGTTCATTAAACTGTTGACTGTATTCAGGAAATAAAGAAAGTTGGAAAATTATTTTAGTGTTGGAAAAGCTTTATATGAAAGTAAAGCTCTTGCCATAATATAAGATATCACTAAACAGGCAGGCACTTGTGCAACCATGAATAGATTTACCTTTTCATTAGACTTGAAGCTTCCTTCCTCCAAACTTCTTTTTTCTGCTTCCAACACTAATAGCAGCCTTGAGTAACAAAGCTTATGGTCTATTGAGTTTCATTATAGATGTCTTATACCAATATTTCATGGTGTCACCAGAAATTCACTTGCCTTCGTGTTTTAACAGAGAATAAATACCTTCTGAGACTGATCTGTAGATTTTCCCCAATATATCTTGCCAACATAGGTAAAACATGACAACTAGAAAACATGGTAATGTATTTAGTCTGTTCATTTTTTTAAATATTCTACTAATATTTTTATGAACTTACCAGTTTTCTATAGTGTGGTCATTTCCCTAAGAAATGTGTGAGGTCACTGGACTTCTATGTTCCTCATGAAAGATGAAGGAATTGTATTGATCTTTTCTTTGTCTCTCATGGACAGCAAAACCACATGGATTGCTTGGCATATGCTAGAGTGACACTCGGTACCAAACAGATGGGAGGCATTCAAGCAGAAGCTTGGTCAGGCAAATATATATTTCATCATTTTCTGCTTATGAGGAGAAACATTCAGGCTTTCTTTGCTTTGTTTTTAGATATATGAATTCAGACCCAAGAATGGAAAATCACACCATATTGACTGTTATCCCTTGTCAGGATCTGAATTCAATTAAAGGAGGACACATTGACAGTGACTAGAGGTAAGCAAACCCTTAAAATGAATGACTAAATAGTAGGTGTTGCTAAAGATATCAAAACATTCAAAAAAAAGAAATTAAAAAAATTATTAAAAAAAAAGAAAAAAAACAAAAAAAAAGATATCAAAACATTTTATTATTTTAGAAATCAAAGATTATTAATGTCATTACAATATTTTATTAAAAGATTTATTTTACTTTGATTTTAAGTGTAAGAATGGTTTTTCTTTGAGTATGTCTGCACAAGATGTGTCTAATACCTAAAGAGACCAGGCTGTTGAAACCTCTGAAACGGCAATTACAGATGACTTTGAGCCCATGAATGCTGCTGAGAATAAAACCCCGGTCTTGTGGAAGCGCAGCCAGACCTCTCAAATCTCACATAGCCATCTCTAACCTTTTAAAATGATCTTAAAATCACTTCCTATTTATTTACTTTCTATTTCTGATATTGATTCCATTATTTCTGACACTCTATGCCACCCACTATCTAAGGCTTGGAGATAGTATGTGAAACAAAATATGGTCACCATTGTTCTCTTGTTGCTGATATGCTTTGGGATAAAAAGTATAAGACAAAATAATACAATTAAACAAAATAAATATGTCAGATTAAAAGTGCTATGGAAAAAATAATACAGGTTAAGTGACAAAGGACTATTTATACATCAGGATTTTTTATTGTACTTTGTAAGTATAAAAGATATCTCCTATAAAGAGATGTTTGGGAAGAATACAATTATTACATAAATGAAAAAAAAACATTATGTTACTGAGTGGGATAATGCAGGTCTACGTCATCTACTTAAGAAACTATGAAAGACCAAGATAAATATCTGAGAAGGTTTGAATAGGAAGATTAAATGAGACAAAAGCAAGATTGGGTAAGGAAGGGAATATAGGGGAGGGTAGATAACACTAAAGGCCATTTGATAGTTCATATAGAAACTGCCATTAAGGACTCTAATCTTCTGGAACTGTAAACAAAAAATAAAATCTCATTTAAGTTGTCTAAAAAAAAGAAACTGCTATAATAGGAGTTTCATGTATATATAAACCTACTATCATAAAAGCTGCATATATGTATGTATGTAGATATTTTATCAATCTTAGTCTTTTGTAGTTTCTTAAATAGGCTAAATAGACCTGTATGATCCCATGTATATGTGTATGGATATGTTAATATATATGTATGTGTAAGTGTAAATATGTATAAATGTATGTATACATATATGGAAGAATATGAGTAATATAACTGGAATCAACAAATAATGAGAAAGATAAAATACTAATTGGACTTTTCTCTCTACCACATGAAACATCAAGTGACAGGAATGGATTGTCCATCTCATTGAGGTTCTGACATAAGGGACTGCATGAAAATCTTCCAATACTCAGGCCATTGCCAAGATTGTTAGTTGCTTCCTATAAAGAAATGCTAAGTTCCTAATGCTGAAGACAACATTTACTGGAAATAAAACGGTTGAGCTATTGTCTACTGTGAGCCTTCACCACTTCTGACTGGTGTTCTTGGTACTGAAAAGTACTCTTCAGGTAATCAACTTATGCCTGACAGTGCTCAAATGTCAAGAATCTGAGACTAAATATGTCAAGGACCTAGAGGAAAACGAAATACTACTGTTTTGTTAAAGGACATAACAATGAAATGACTCCTAATGACATGTGCCATGACATACCCATAGATCAGTGTTTCCCTTAGCCATTGTCAGAGAAGCTTCCTTCTGTAGTAAATGTGAATTAATATAGACCTATTTGAAAGAATGAGAGACCGTGGAACAGTAGTCCTAAATTTGATGTCTTCACAAACCTTTCCTCTTAGAACTTATGGAACTATATGGAAGAATAGTTAGAAAGATTACAAGAGTAAAATGGGGATAGATAGATACATCAGGCTGATGCATAAAAAGAGAGCCTGTAATTCACAGGACTGTGCTGATCCAAACCAGGTGGATTATAGTACTGAGAAGGGAAGTGGACAAAAGCTCTCATCCCTAACCAAGAAGCTAGCTCCAGTAAATAAACGATGCCAAAGATACATTAGTTTTCTCCAGTGGGGTCTCCCTGGATACACAAACTACATTTAAGGGTAAGCCCCATGCCTAGCAGTAGTTGGTCAACACAAAATAGACTCAATGCTATTTTAGAGATTTTTGTTTGCTTGATTCATCATCTTGCTTTGTTGAGCCTTTCTTATTTATTATTTCCTTATATATTACAATTTCCAATTTTGTGTTTTTATGATATGTGAGTGTCTGAGACATACACACACACACACACACACACACACACACAGAGAGAGAGAGAGAGAGAGAGAGAGAGAGAGAGAGCAGAGAGACACAGAGACACAGAGACACAGAGACGAAGAGATTCTCATTCTTTTTGTGTGTGTTTTGTTTGTTTTATGGGGATTTTTTCGGGTTTGTTTTTATTTGTGTGTGTTAATTTTATAAAGAAAAAGAAACAAGGCATGGATTGGAACCATAAGGAGTTGGGGAAGAATCTAGGTGGACTTGATGTAGAGGATATATGATGAGAATATATTGTTTAAAAGTTATTTCCTATTAAAATAAAATGAAAATGTAGAAAAAAGCAGTTTATCAGGTCATAGAAGGAATTTGAACACCTTTTGGACTTAGATTTTACTCTGTACATGTGTGTTTTAGTAAGAACTGTGCCATATGTTCCTATATTTACATGCTTAGTCTTCCGTTTATGGCATGATTAGGGGGTGTGCACTCATTGGAATAGACATGGACTTGGAGGAGGTGTATCAATGGAAGTGGGCTTTGAATTTTCAACATCAGGTACCCAATACAGATAATTGTCTCACATTCTACCTGATGTCTACAGATCAGGACATAATGTTCTCAGATACTGCTCTAGCACCATGCCTATCTACTTCTCATTTGGATGATAGTGGACTAAACCTCAAACTGTAAGAAAATTTAAGTCAAATGAAATGCTTTTTAAAAAATAGAACTGGCCTTCGTCACAGTGACAATTTCAAACCCAACTTTTGATTTCTTTAAATAAAAGTCTATAAGCACTTCCTTGAAGTTGCCACTTTTACTGCACAGACTTTCTTTCTAAAAGGAAAGATGAGAGGCAGAGAGAATATGTCACATTAGAAGTTTTGGAAGTGCCTGAGGATAATAAACCTTATCAAGTATGTATCAAGTGTTTGACAATTGATCATTTGTTGACTGGACTTTGACATAAATTGTATCATTGTGAGTAAGTATCAGTAAGGTAGCAATGATTACCCAAAGAGAGACTAATATTCTTCATGGGCAGTTTACCAGAATTAGGTAGTCATAATACACCACGTAGTATGATATCTATTATCATGAGACAAATGGGATACTTGTTGGCAAAAGTTACACACTTAGCATTCGCCTGTAGCTTCCATTGGTGGATTTTCAATAGATTTCAATGCTACTTAACTGTTGGTCCAGTTCATAATGATGTATATATTAACAGATCTGATTAGATATTGGAATGAGATAGAATTATCAGTATTTGTTGGCTTCAAAAGTAACTTGATTGCCATGATGTTTATCACAGTGTTGACATGAGAATTCCACAAGCCTGTCCAACTAGCCGTGATTTGTTTTCATACTTTATTGCACTAGAGAAAACATTAATGTCCCAGTCTGCAGGTTTCCAAGCAGCAAATTATATGACTCAACAACACGCCAACCATCAGAAAAGTACATCGTTGTAAGTAATGACTGTGGCAAAGGTGTCAATTTCTGGACTAGTCCACTATGCTAAATGACCTTTACCACCATAATTAATTCTTCCTGATTTACTGTGACTAACGACCTTAATGGATTACTCTTTCTTAGTTCTTTCTAATTGGCTTTTCTCTGGTCTGGCTCACTTCCTACATTCATGTTCAGGAAAAACCTCTAAAGGGATCCTGTCAAGTTGCACCTATCTATGTATGCAAGAATTTGTCATCCCTAAAATCTGATCACAGGCCCCCACCCATTCACAAGTTGATTAGGTCTCTGAATATGTCTAAATCCTCTGGCCTAAGTAATGTCCCTGACAGTGGGAGAAACAACGGGACACTTACTATTCATTCTTCTCCTTAGTAATCATTGTACTCTGTTTCTGGTTATGGAGTGTTTGAGACAGTAAATTTATACTATCCAACTTTACAATTATTCTTTGTAGAAAATATGTCACTTTTGCACCATCTTGACTGAAACAAGCTTTTCCCCATCTCTTACATCTCTTACATAACCAACTTTTTTCTCAGAATGTGCTGGATATAGGAGCAGAGAAGAATCAGTGTGGTTGAGATTGAAAACAATAAGAGGATTGGTCTATAGCTTTATTCAAGAGTCTAGTGCTGGTGTATTCTTTGTTGTATATATGTAGTTATACTTTTTAGTGTCTGGATTAATATATGAGAATATAGGTTTCAGACTCTCAGCTTTACTTAGTAGAATGATATAGCAGAGAAGACTAGATCTTTCTTAGAGTGTGTCAAGTCTTCCAGTCCATTGCAAGCTACTTTGTGACTCAAGCATGCTGACCTCCTGTGTCTGCTTTTCTTTACTTGGCAGGTCCACTTTTTGCAGTGAGGCTGATGAATTGCAGTAGGAGCAGGGAACAGTCTTAGCATTCCAGCCTCATCCTGATAGACCATAATTTGCAGATAAATGCCTAAGGAATTCATCCAATTTTCCACTGGATTTTCTCATATAACTTTTGGTTGAGATATTTGATGGGACAGAAACAAAGCCATAGCAGACACAAGTCACTCACTCACTTCTCCATCTTTTTCTACTGATGTTGATGTGTTTTGAATAACCACACTCCTTTAATGGAGATATTTCTCTGAGTGAACTATCAGGTTTACTCCTTCAATGTCTCTTCTTCTTTTCAAGATCTTCGTTCCAAATGATTATTATTCTTGAAACATACTTTGTTACAGTTCAGACTGTGATATACTGTGACCAGCTTTTACAGTTTTTCTTCTTGTTTATTTATGAACTCTCTAAATTTTGTTCAGTATTTGACCCAATTTTGTTTTCAATACTGTATTGGAAGTCTATGAAGTAGTATTTTGTTTATTAAGATTTAGGTGTACACAATAGGAGGAGAGAATTGGAAAGTAATTAGTTGCTTTTGGGAACTTGTATACCCGTAAGGTACCATGCACTCTAGGTTACATACCTTACATCTGTCTTCTTGAATAATCTCTAATGCTGATGTTATGACTGAGTTCACAGACTGAGGAAGGCAAACACAGTAAGGAAAAACACAATGTACAGGCTTTACGTATTTCTTTAAATCTTTAAGCATTTTCTCTATGTTCTTATTTTACAGATTGTGCTCATACAATCTAGCAAAGATTACCTGTTTTATTTGTACACATTTTTCTTTTAACTGGTAACATTAGAACTGATTCTCATCAAAATAATTATGAATATCTAAAATACAAATGTAGCTACATTTTGTTAACCCATTCAAATCCCATCTTGCTTTAAGTAAGCAAAACTAATATACATTTCATATTACTTCTGTGTAAATGTGTTAGTTAACCAAATTAATAATTTGTCAACATTTGTTATATGTATAATTTATTAGTTTCTACAACTTACATTCTTTTCATGTAAAATTAAATATTAAAATTTTCTAATATTAAACATGATTTTGTCTTTTAATATTGCCTCATGGTTTCCCATTTTTACTCTAAATTGTTTTCAGACTTTTCTATTAGGTATGATAAATAATCACCAAAGCCCATGTCTATATGTGTGTGTATGTGTGTGTGTGTGCGCATATATATATTTACTTGTGCTATTCTATAGCTATTTCGTGTGTATTGAACACATTTAACTTTCAGTTTAAGAATCTGTAGTATAATTTGCAAATGTACTGCTCAGTAGCATGTCTGCGCGTTACTCAGTCTTACCACAAAGTTTAAATGACCTTGTCCTTACTCCAGAAATTTTGCTTTGATTGATATTGCCATACAGATATAAATTTCCCAATTCATGACTAGCTCTTAAGAAAAGTGATAGTGACAGCATATACATTGTTGGTGCAAGTTTATAGAATTATAGAAATAAAAGATGAAAATCATCTATGGGGTGAACTATGCTATACAATTACCTGTCCCAGATTGTTTCTTACAATAGCCATTACTAATAAAACCAACTGACATCTCTGTATATAAAGTATACATAACATATTAATGAGTCATTTTTTCATTTGAAAAGAAGAAATAATTCTTCAAAGAGAACAAGAATCTATTTAAATAAATAATTTTGTGCTTCTGTGGAGGACAAGCTCAGTCTTATTATACAGTCCTAACAGAATCACATTTGCTAATGCCATCTTCCCTGATTTAAAATCTTCCCAGTTACTAGACCTTCTATTATTCTCAAGGAACTTTGTCATTATTTATGAATGATTATGAGCAAGGAGAATGCCATTTGCAGAATAAATTTGGTTAACATCTTCAAGTCTTAACCAGGGAAACTTTGCTATGTGTGGGAATCATCAGATTCTGTTTTTGTACACAGTGTGTTGGAAAGATTTATGTCAAGAAAAAGATCGGATATGTGTTCTACGTATCTAAGAAACGTGGTAATACATAAATATTGTAAACATGAAGTGAAACAATAAATTTTCAGTTCCTCAAATACTGCTCAAACACACAATCAACAAATATTTATTTTCTCCAAACAATGATATCACAAATACCTGACCTAATTAACTGACAAAAACAATTTTATATTATAATTTTTATATGCTTTATTCATTGGAAGTTCTTATCTGTTGAGAAAAGAGTTTATAGTCTCATAAACTCTAATGGATAAAGGAGTGCCTTGAGTCTTGATATTTTAAGAGTTTATTTTTGCAAGAAAAAAGTGAGTTAGAGGGATTTTGTTCTTATTTGTATTTGCAATAAGGATAATGTGGATAATGTCTGAGATCACCAAAATATCTCTCCAGGGGCAAACATTTCACTCAAATTTACACTTTCGAGATCTGACACTAGCTTATACACTACAGAAACTAAACAACAATCTGTTAAATAAATTGTTATAAAAATTTACCTTTTCTATGGATCTAATTATTGCTCACTTATCATCGCTACAGTCAGCATTTGATAAACATAACAGAAGCTTAATGGAAGAAATGCTAAAATAAACACTTCATGGTCTATCTAAGAGACAAAGTATTTCTAAGCCAGTATTAGCTACCAGTCACGTGGCATGTTTATTACATTTGGTAAAATTAGTTCGGTTAATGTCAAGGGGTAAAAATTAAAGCACTGGACTTCCGGTTTGGGACCGAGCCTAGAGCAGGTCGCAGGCAGCAGCTCCGTACCCAACCGCAGAAAACCAAGAAAAACAGGGACTCCCAGGAGCTTGAACTCACGCAGCATCCCAGGTAAGGAAATAGCAGCACTCACCCCAAACAGGGAGCAACAGGGACCCACTGGGACCCAGGAATTCGCTCCTGGCCTGGAGCGGGCTCCATCCGGTCTGGGCCCGAGCACTCGCGGATCCCGGGAGGCAGCTCTGCACCCAATCTCGCAGACTCCAGAGGAAGCAGGGCTCGCAGGACCTCTGTGCCAAGCAGGGTCTTGGGCTAGGAGGTGGCAGTGCTTGCCCCCGAACAGGGAGTGGCTAGGAACCACTGGGACCCAGGAGTTCACTCCAGGGCCCGGAGCGGAGCGTGGGTTCCTTCCAGTCTGTGCCAGAGCAGATCCCGGGAGTCAGCTCTGCACCCAGTCTCACAGAACCTAGAGGGAGCGGGGCTCTCAGTGGCTCAAGCTAGCTCAAGCAGTTTCTTAGGCTAGGAGGTGGCAGTGCTCGCCCCCAATCAGGGAGCAACTGGGACCCACTGGGACCCACTGGGACTCATTGGGATCCAGGAATCCGCTCCTGGCCCGGAGCCCCGGCCCCTTCCGGTTTCCACCTGAGCACCGAGCACATCTTGGGCCTCATCTCTAACTCAAGCAGCAAAACCCATCCCAAACAGTTCTGACACAACCTAGATAATAGGAAAGACAGGCCCCAGTCAGAGACAGCTCTGATAGCACAAAGGTGATCCAGATGGCGAAAGGCAAGGGCAAGAACACAAGCACCAGCAACCCAAGGTACTTGCTATTATCAGAACCTAGTTCTCCCACATTAGAAAGTCCTGAACTCCCCATATCACCAGGAAAACAAGAACCAGATCTAAAATCATTTCTAATGATGATGATAGAGGACTACAAGAAGGAAGTAAATAACACTATCAAAAAACTTGAGGAGAACACAGGAAAACAGGATGAAGTCCTTAAAGAAACACAAAAATCCTTTAAAGAATTACAAGAAAACACAAACAAACAGATGAAGGAATTGAACAAAACCATCCAGGACATAAAAATGGAAGTGGAAACAATAAAGAAATCACAAAGGGAGACTATCCTGGAGATAGAAAACCTAAAAAAGAAATCAGGAGTCATAGACACAAGCATCACCAACAGAATACAAGAGATAGAAGAAAGAATCTCAGGTGCAGAAGATACCTTAGAAAATATTGACACAACTATCAAAGAAAATGCAAAATGCAAAAAGTTGCTATCTCAAAATATCCAGGAAATCCAGGATGCAATGAGAAGACCAAACCTAAGGATAATAGGTATAGATGAGAGTGAAGATTCCCAACATAAAGGGCCAGTAAATATCTTCAACAAAATTATTGAGGAAAACTTCCCTAACCTAAGGAATGAGGTGCCCATAATCACACAAGAAGCCTACAGAACGCCAAACAGACTAGATCAAAAAAGAAATACCTCCCGTCACATAATAATCAAGACTCAAAATGTACAAAACAAAGACAGAATTTTAAAAGCAGTAAGGGAAAAAGGCCAAATAACATATAAAGGCAAACCTATCAGAATTACACCTGACTTTTCACCAGATACTATAAAAGCCAGAAGATCCTGGACAAATATCATACAAACCCTAAGAGAACATAAATGCCAGCCCAAGCTACTTTACCCAGCAAAACTCTCAATTACCATAGACGGAGAAATTAAGATATTCCATGACAAAACTGAATTTACACAGTATCTTCCCACAAATCCAGCTTTACAAAGGATAATAGCAGGAAAGCTCCAATACAAGGAGGGCAATCATACCCCAGAAAGAGCAAGAAAATAATCCTTTTCCATCAAACCCAAAAGAAGATAACCACACAAACGATGTCTCCACTATTAGCAAAAATGACAGGAAGCAAGAACACCCTCTCCTTAATATCTCTTAATATCAATGGACTCAATTCCCCAATAAAAAGGCATAGGCTAACGGACTGGATACACAAACAGGACCCAGCTTTTTGCTGCTTACAGGAAACCCACCTCAGTGACAAAGACAGACACTACCTTAGAGTAAAAGGTTGGAAAACAATTTTTCAAGCAAATGGCACTAAGAAACAAGCGGGAGTAGCCATTCTAATATCGAATAAAATCAACTTTCAACTTAAAACTATCAAAAAGGATAAGGAAGGGCATTTCATACTTGTCAAAGGAAAAGTCAACCAACATGAACTCTCAATTCTGAATATCTATGCGCCAAATACAAGAGCATCGAATTTCATAAAAGAAACCTTACTAAAGCTCAAAACACACATTGCACCTCACATAATAATAGTGGGAGACTTCAACACCCCACTCTCAGCAATGGATAAATCATGGAAACAGAAACTAAATAGAGATACAGTAAAACTAACAGAAGCTATGAACCAAATGGACTTAACAGATATCTATAGAACATTTCACCCTAAAGCAAAAGAATATACCTTTTTCTCAGCACCTCATGGTACCTTCTCCAAAATAGACCATATAATTGGGCACAAGACAGGCCTCAACAGATATAAGAAAATTGAAATAATTCCCTGCATCCTATCAGATCACCATGGTCTAAGGCTGGTCTTCAAAAATGACAAAGAGAATGGAAAGCCCACATTTACATGGAAACTGAACAACACCCTACTCCTTGATAATCAGGTAAGGGAAGAAATAAAGAAAGAAATTAAAAACTTTTTAGAATTTAATGAAAATGATGACACATCATACCAAAATTTATGGGATACAATGAAAGCAGTGCTAAGAGGAAAATTCATAGCTCTAAGTGCCTACAAAAAGAAACTGGAGGGAGCATACACTAACAGCTTGACAGAGCACCTGAAAGACCTAGAACAAAAAGAAGCTAATACACCCAAGAGGAGTAGAAGGCAGGAAATAATTAAACTCAGGGCTGAAATCAACCAAATTGAAACAAAAAGAACTATCCAAAGAATCAATAAAACCAGGAGCTGGTTCTTTGAGAAAATCAACAAGATAGATAAACCCTTAGCTAGACTAATCAGAGGGCAGAGAGACAGTATCCAAATTAATAAAATCAGAACTCAAAAGGGGGACATAACAACAGAAACTGAGGAAATTAAAAAAACATCAGATCCTACTACAAAAGCCTATATTCAACAAAATTGGAAAATTTGGATGAAATGTACAATTTCCTAGACAAATACCAGTTGCCAATGTTAAATCAGGACCAGATAAACCATATAAACAGTCCCATAACCCCAAAAGAAATAGAAGCAGTCATTAAAAGTCTCCCTACAAAGAATTGATCCATACTTATCTCCTTGTACAAAGCTCAATTCCAAGTGGATTAAGGACCTCCACCTAAAACCAGCCACACTGAAACTAATAGAAGAGAAACTGGGAAAAAGCCTGGAATACATAGGCACAGGGAAAAAGTTCCTGAACAGAACGCCAATGGCCTGTGCTCTAAGACCAAAAATTGACAAATGGGACCTCATAAAGCTGCAAAGCTTCTGTAAAGCAAAGGACACAGTCAATAGGACAGAACGGCAACCAACAGATTGGGAAAAGATATTCACCAACCCTGCATCTGATAAAGGGCTAATATCCAAGGTATACAAAGAACTGAAGAAATTAGACTCTAGACAATCAAAGAACCCTATTAAAAAATGGAGCACAGACCTGAACAAAGAATTCTCAACTGAGGAAGCTCGAATGGTTGAGAAGCACCTAAAGAAGTGTTCAGCATCCCTAGTCATCAGGGAAATGCAAATGAAAACAACACTGAGATTCCACCTCACACCAGTCAGAATGGCTAAGTTCAAAAACACAGGTGACAGTACATGTTGGCGAGGATGTGGAGAAAGAGGAACACTCCTCCACTGTTGGTGGGATTGTAAACTGGTACAACCACTATGGAAGGCAGTCTGGCGGTATCTCAGAAAATTGAACATAGCCTTACCTAGGGACCCAGCTATACCACTCCTGGGCATATACCCAAAAGAAGTTTCACCATACAACAGGGACACATGCTCCACCATGTTCATAGCAGCCTTATTTATAATAGCCAGAAGTTGGAAAGAACCCAGATGCCCTTCAACAGAAGAATGGATGCAGAAAATGTGGTACATTTATACAATGGAGTACTACTCAGCTATTAAAAACAATCAGTTCACAAAATTCCTAGGCAAATGGATGGAGCTGGAAAATATCATCTTGAGTGAGATGACCCAATCTCAAAGGAACATACATGGTATGCACTCACTGATAAGTGGATATTAGCCCAAAAGCTCACAATTTCTAAGAATCTTCATATAGACCACATAAAACTCACATAGAAGAAGGAAGACCAAAGTATGAATGCGTTGGTCCTTTTTAGAAGGAGCATCAAAAGTTTCAACCAGAACTCCCAAAGTCTAAACCACCAACCAGAGAGCACAAAGGGAGGGACTCACGCACCTGTATAGGGAATTGAGGGTGACCTTGTTAGACTCCAGTGAAAGTGGAGGGCCAAGGTCCCCAAAAGTTTGGATCCCCTACTGTGTTGGAATTCGAGAGCAGGGAGATGGGACTGGGAGGATGTTTGGAGCACACCATCACAAAAATTAGGAGGAAGGGGTAGGGGATAAGGGATTTGGGGGGAGAATGAGAAAGGAGACAACATTGAAAGGTAAATACGTATAATACCTAATAAAAACCCCACACAGATAAAGGATTTAAAAAAAAGGAAGTCTATTTATTTTAAATTAATTTCAAAAGTTTCTAGGCGATGCAAATTGGCTAAGATACTATTTTAAGCTCTCCACAAAAGAATTTAAATCTCTGTTCAATATTCTCAAGAGAGAGGTAAACCCTAACTTCCTCAACAGTTAATTGACAAAAGAGAGGTAATCTCACAAAAAGTAGAAAAAGCTATTTCTAATCGATATATCATATAGTCTGATTAATTGTCAGTGGAGCTATAAAAGTCCTTTGACAAAAGATTATTAATATAGATTTATATATCCTTAAATAAGGCCTTCATGACTCTCTGAGTGTGGAAGGAGCAACTGTTGGCGCTTCTGCCCTGATTTTACAAGAACTCTGAAAAATTGGCTTTAAAAACAAAAGAGGGGGAACGGTACCCCCTCAGAAGGAGTCCCCCTGAAATACTCTCCATCATGCCTTGTTCACTTTTCTCTCTCTAAAGCTGAAAGCTCATGGCAAATCTCTTGCTGACCATGTTGGTGACCTCGGGCACCACCAAGACCAACAAAACTTTGCCACAGATATGGGGAAGGACCCTCATACCCATAAAGGGAATGCCCCAGTCCCAGTTCCCTTATGGAGCCAAGGACTGATATGCCTGCCCAATACCACAGAAGGCACAGCTAACCAGCTACCACAAATATTAATGAAAAAAATAGATACCCTCACAAAGCCAGGCCCAATCATAAATACGATGAATAACAATTTACATCCAGGGAAGAGAAATCTCCCTGAGAATCCCCTTCTTTTTTCTTTCCAGGTAAAATTGAATCACCCGTGATGCCTGCTATTAGAAGTTCTAACCCAGATGGACCAGAAGCCAGGAACCTCGCCCTTATCCTCACCCCCTATCTTTTCCCAACTGCACAAGGTCCACTGAAGCTGGGCAACTGCAAGATCCTGCTTGGCAACTGCAGATAGACTCAAAGCAGTGTACCATATCATCTGAAGAGTAGCAGGGAGACCATAACTCAAGCAGTGTACCATATCTTCTGAAGAATAGCAGGTTGCAGTCCTCCTCGCCCCCACGAATAACCAGGACCCGCCGGTCGGGTCAAGTGGCACCCAGACGTGGGGCTCGAGGCACGGACCCATCCGGATGGACCCTCATTGAGAGGATGTGCACACGACATCAAGATTGAGCAAGACAGAGATCATCGCCCGTGACCTGTCGTCCACGGAACCAGGTTGATGCTGCCATCAAGAAGGCAGTTGAAGTTCATTACCATCAGCTGAAAATTGCAGAGGATCCAGAAGTGACTCTGCAGGAGACTGACACAGCTGTCAGCTCCCCTGCCTCCCCCTACGGTCGACCCCTAGACTTCCACGCCCTCCAGAAGGGTTCCTGGTATGCCTGGCTTTGCCCTCATTTCTCTCGCTAGAGAGCTTGGCCTCTTGGTCACCACAACAAAAATTGGCTTTTTCCTAAACCAAGGCCACCCTTGATATGGCCGCTAACATTGGGGAGCCTTCCTTTATGACAATTTTACACCCCAAACTGACAAATGGTTGGTAACTTGAACATTTACAAGAGACTAGGATGGCTGTGAGTTAGTCCAATGACGGGATTATTGTAGGTCCACTTCCCAGGGGCCCACCCAATGCAGCCGAAAAGGAGTGCGTGGTGCTGGGAGTGGGTGCAGCCTACATGGCCTAAGACAGGGCTCTCACCCTCCTTTCACCCACATCAGAGTCCCTTGACGTTGCCTTGACGCTGCCCATCGTCGACAGCCTAAAGCCTTCGACCATCGATGTGACTCGTCTCACATCAGTGTTTTGGGGTTGTGAACTTGTCTAAGACCCCCCATAATTAGACATCCAAATTCAAAACTCACATAGTTGGGATTGAACATAAGACGCCTTCTCTAACTAAACAGAGAAGGGGGAGATGCCAGAAGCCAGGACCCTCGCCCTTACCCTTACCCCCTACCTTTCCCCACCTGCACAATGTCCTCTGAAGCTTGGCAACTGCAAGATCCTGCTTAGCAACTGCAGATAGACTCAAAGCAGAGTACCATGTCTTCTTAAGAATAGCAGGGAGACCATAACTCAAGCAGTGTACCATATCTTCTGAAGAACTGCAGGTAGATCATAATTCAAGGCAGTGTACCATATAGACCATGACATGTTTCAAGGCACAGGCCAAGAAGATTTTGTACTTTTCCACCACCTGGACCCTCTTACCCCCTCCCCTTGTAAAACATGCTATAAAAAAAAAGCATTTCATGTTCAAAAAAAAAAAAAGAAATTAAAAAAAACGAAAAAAAAATAAAGCACTGTTTTGATGTACCTATTTACAAATGTTTTGACTCCCACAAGGCAAAAAATGTCAGTTTATATGCCAGCAGTACTACAGAGTACCTCACGTTTCATAACCTAATAACACATGACCAGTCCTGTGTTGGTCACAGTGCCTTAAGGGAGATGGCCTCATTTGGGTATTTAGTTTTATTCTCTGGTTTTATCACAAGATGGTGCCAGTGTGTCTCTGTGATTAAAGAATAATCAATAGAAGGCAATTTTCTGTGTACATTCAACTGAGGTTACATCCTGGCCTAGTACTTTTCACAAGCCCTCATGGTCTTCAACTTAATTTATAGTATTCTCTTCCAACCAGGTAGTATTCTCTTAAAATTGCCTTAAAAAGTGAGGTATGTCTATGCCTGATGGAGCTCTATGCCAGTGTGCGATTTATGCACTCTTCGCTAATCTCAGTGATCTTCAACCACGTTCTAACAGGAAGCGTATAGAGAGCATGGACTCATATTCAGGGTCACAGTTATTATTTTTATTTTGAATCATATACAGAAAGTCATCTTTCATAATTTCTATGTATTATTTATATATCACAGCCCCTTAAGCTCATTTCTAAATACTTACAAGCTCCTAGAACATTTAACTTCAACCATACCTGCCATTTTCCTCCAGCATCTCAGATTCTTTGAATTTTAAGCTACAATAAGTGTTACAGATGACTAATTTGTCTTAGACAATCTTCTATTTTCTTTAAGTTCTCCATTAATCCAATTGACAAATTCAACCACCTGTTGCTGCTCTCTTACCTGAACATGAAGGTCTCTATAAGGTAGGGAGCTAAGGGTCCTTCCAGTCTACTCAGTATAACAGGTTTTTGGACTTCACAGAAACTGCCACAGGCCCATGAATACTGCAAAATGCCCACCCCCTCACTGTATATTTCCACTCTTCGTTGCCTAGAGGGACCCTCTTAAGTCTAGAGATATTGCTTTTCAAATTCAAATATATTTATGCACATTTTTGGTGGTTGATTTTTAATTTCCAATTTCAAACATTATTATCACCTAGAAAGAGAGTCTTATTGAGAAATTGTGTGAATTAGGATTGCCTGAGGATAGGCCTGAGAGGTAATTTTCAAATTTGGTTTACTGAGGTGGAGGAAACATTCAAATTATGGTCTGTGTTCTGTATTGAACAAAAAGGGGGAAGTGAGCTAAACCCTAGTGAGCATAAAGCATTCATTCTTTGAGCTGTGGAGGGGGACAGCTGCTTAAGTCCCTGCTGCCTTGACTTTCCCACAATGACAGCCTGTAACCTGGTATTGTGAGTTAGATAAACACTTTCTCCAATGAGCCTTTTTCTCAGAGCAAAAGCAAATGTTAAAAATAGAAAATACAAAGAGATAAATCTAAATCTGTTTCAGAAAGTCATTAACAGTGAGAAGAACACATAGCATACCCTTTTTGTCCACTGACACGAGTACTCAGGAAGCTTTTCCAGGCACTGTTAAAAACTAGAACAAGCTCTACAAATAGGAATGCCCATTTTCAAGTATCCTTGAATCAGTAAATCAGTCATTGATTTATGATTATTAATATATTAATTATACAGTTCTTCAGTCTCAAAAAGATTTTAAGCAACTCTGAATTACTGACATACTGTGAAGGATGTACTGATTTCCACTGTAATTAACCCGGCAGTTTTTGGTCAGTTCATCATATTGGTCAAGCTATGAGTGGATGCTCCTGAAGGTCACAGACCCCCTTGGTATTACATATTCCTACCTTTAACCTTCTGATCTATGAATGCTCTTTTAAGCTTATTATGGTAGTGTGTCTATTTATTACTACTATGAGAAACTACTTTCTGATGAAGCTCCTTCTAGTATATTTCATTTAGGAGTGTGTTTTTCTGGTACCTCTATTTCCCTCTAGGAATGATAGTTAATGAAAAAAATGTAAGTGATTTTTAAAAGAATGTATACTGGCACACCCTCTGTGAGTGTGTGTGTGTGTGTGTGTGTGTGTGTGTGTGTGTGTGTATATATATATATGTATATATATGCTAATGATTTCTTCCCCAATCAAACAAAAATGAAACGAACAATAGCTTACAAGGTGATTCAGTTCCACTGACTTAAGTAAACATTTAACTGTTGAAATATTTTAAATGACTTTAAATGTCAAAAGTCCCAACAGTCAAATGATTTTAAAACTCAGAAAATGCCAGACTAGGAAAGAGTAAATTTTCCACATAGGTTTCCCTGAAGGAAAACACAGAAATGTTTAGTACATTCTTAGTCCGTGGAACTAAGCAACTTACCATGGGAGGGCAAAAAGCACATATTTATATGTCTGTCTTCCAGCTGCATCATGGCTACATCAGCTCCATTGTTAAAGCCTCATTCTCACTTCTGTCATTTCTCATTCTCTTTTTATATTTATGTATTGCCTTATTTTCTTTGTGATTTCAAATTCCATATTCTGAATACTTTTCAGAATGTTTCAATCTCCTAAACTTATCCCAATGCTGGTTAAATGGTTCTTCCTAATCTCATTGGCTACTCAAAAAAAAATGCTAAATAATTGAGTTTGCTAGAGTCTTATTCCTCCACTTTACAGTGCAGTTTATCTTATCTTTCGTAAGTTTTTCATTAACTTGTATATCCATTTTTAACGAATTTCTAGCATTGCAGAAAGAGCTCAGGAAGAAAAATAAGATATCCTTTATTCAATCATTCATTTGTTCTTCTACTCATGAAATATTCATTTATTGCCAATTATCATAGAAAAACCTCTGTATGTAGAAATACAGAAGACCTATTACCTGAATTCTAATAGCAGATAGGACTGAATAAATTACATATCAAAATGGGAGAACATTTTGGGTCCTTTAAGTCAGTCTTTATATGTAAAGAATATGTCAGCAGCAATTCTAAGGTTTTTAAAAGTGCAATTACTGATTGCCAAATCTTAGGCACCCTTAGATATTGAACAGTTTGAAATGTAAAAATTTATTATGCATCATAAATGAAGAATTTTTATATCCATATACTGTAAAAACCTGTTTATTGATTGAATTATTCTTGTTTCCTGTATTATAGATCACAGAATTTAAGAAATGACATTGTGTTATCATAAATATATATGCTTTGGAATACATTCACACATACATATGCACATCCTGTCTTCAGATTTAGTAAATTAAAGCTTCAAATCAAAGCATCAAATTCCTAAGGAATTTACTGGTTGCTGATGTCTCAAAATGATATAAACTCTACTTGCTTTGTAACATAATTATTCAGTTCCTACAAGCTGAGCCTTCTGTCTAAGCAGAACTACAACTTCCACTGGCAAAGACTGTTTATGCACACGTACAAACACACACACACACACACACACACACACACACACACACGATAATTTTTCATCCTTTCTGATTAAAATGCAACTACTAGCACGTGCGGGTAGAATGCAAATCATTTTTCTCTAGGTTTTTGATTATTCCATAGAAAATACCTTTACATATGCTGAAAATTTGAAATTTCCTTATTTTTATCATGAGTTTCTTTTGAATCATATTCTTCCCAATGGCCAATACAGCAATTGGGAGACAACTCCTAGCAGAATGCGGCTATCATCTTTACAGCCATCTCAAGCCGTATACCTGACAAGAGACTTGTTTCCACAACCTACAACAGCTGAGCACACTCTGATAAACATCATGTTTTTCTCACATGTCTTGTTTTGTTGTTTAATGCCTCCAGCTGCAAGGCGCACATGGTAAAGTGTCTTCAGCTGTGTTCCCCTGCTTGTCCACAGCTGCAAGGCACATGGTAAAGTGTACATATACCCATGATTTCTTTTCAATAAGAGAGACTTGAACAGACTGTCTTGTCTCCATTCTTTGTGTCTCTTGCCCTTCTATCCCCACTCTCTCTCTTGCTAGACCCTGACTGTGGACTGGAGCAGCAGCTCGGGCCAGGACAAAGTGGCTCCCCAAAGTGGGTCAAAATGGATCGTTACAAAGTGGCATTCAATGCAAGGCAGCAAGAACAAGGGACCCAGTGAGGGACATTACTGGAAGAAGGGTTGACTGAAAATTCAGAAGTGAAACAGAAGTGATTGCTGCGGGAAACTGCCATGTCGAGACAAGTAGGTCATTGTAATGATAATGGGGCAAGAAATAAGTCAGCTTGAACTCAACTCTCTGTTTTTGTTTTGTTGTTTGCTGTTCATGTGTGTCAATTGTCTGCTTTTGTTTTGCTGTTTGAATGCTGTCTTTCATGTTCAAAAGAAAAGGAAACACATAGAATCCAAAATATGACCAAAGGTTGATGATGATTTGTCAGACTGGGACAACCTAGAGGAAGAGGCAGCCAAATATTATGACCCTGAATGGCCCTCTTCCCAAAGGCCCCCTCACTGTGCACCTCCACGTCCAGATGCTCCCGCTTTGGGGATAGTGGTTGTAGATCACAGAAAGGAGTTTCAGGACAAAACTTCTCTCCTTAAACAACAAATTTCTCTTCATAAACAAGAAATAGAGTTAGAGGAAGAGTATCAGGACTTATGTAATCAGCTACAAAAATTAAGACAGAGATGTCTCAAGAGGGCAAGGCCACCTGAGAAAATTCCCCAGATTTTTGA
The DNA here is from genome assembly GCF_004785775.1 of Grammomys surdaster. Taxonomy (NCBI): domain Eukaryota; kingdom Metazoa; phylum Chordata; class Mammalia; order Rodentia; family Muridae; genus Grammomys; species Grammomys surdaster. The sequence goes on from NW_021604651.1 coordinate 1,251,451, forward strand.
GTTCCTCAACCTGGAGTCCAAAGACAGTCCCTGTCCTCTGGTTTTAGTTCATCCACAGATCAGCCAGAAGAGGGATAGGCTAAGGCTTTCCCTTATCAGAGACCATAGATGCTCAAGGGGTTGCTTGGAGACATCGCACAGGGTTTAATTTTCAAATTATTAAAGAATCAAAAAATGCAGTGTCACAATATGGCACCACTGTTCCCTTTACTCTTGCAATCTTAGAATCTGCTGCAGAGGAGTGGCTGACTCCTGGTGATTGGAATACTCTAGTGAGAGCAGTTCTTAGTGGTAGTGACCATCTTATTTGGAAATCAGAGTATCACCAGACTTGTAAAGAGACAACTAGAAGAAACATCAGGCAGGTAATGGTCCTTTGATGTCGTAGTAAGAGAAGGGCAATTTGCTTCTAATGATAACCAGTTGCAATATGACCCAGGCTTATTTGCTCAAATTCAATATACATCCATGAAGGCTTGGTGTAAACTTCTGGAAAAGGGAGACCGTTGTGCATCTTTGACCTCAGTCAGACAAGGGACTGATGAATGATTTTCATCAGTTAATAACAACAGCAGGGAAGATTTTTGATAATGCAGAGGCAGATGTAGATTATTTGAAACAACTTGCATCTGAAAATGCCAATCCTGCCTGCCCAGTGGCTGTTAGACCCTACAGGAAAAAGACAGACCTTACTGGTTATATCTGACTCTGTTCTGACATAGGCCCTCCTACCAACAGGGCTTAGCTATGGTGGCTGCCATGCAAGGAAATCAGTAAGAGATATTTTTGGCAGGTAGAGATAAAAAGGCCTGTTTTATGTGTGGCAAGCCTGGATACTTTGCAAAATATTGCAAAGCAGAAAATGAGTTAACTCAGATACAGCCTAGAAAAAAATCCTGGCCTATGCCCACATTGCAAACGTGGAAGGCATTGGGCTAGTGAATGTTGGTCCAGGACAGATGCACAGAGAAACACCTTTTCCCATAATCATAGAAGTGGGAACTTGAGAGAACCCCAGGCCCCAAACCAACACAAGTGCAAACAGGCTTATGGACCAGTCAGTTTCATACCAGCAAACAACAACCCCTTTCAGAACTTAGTCGAGCAATACCAGGAAGCACAGGACTGGGCCTCAGTTCTGCCACCCACACAGTATTAACTCCAGAAATGGGACCTCAGGTCTTACTCATCGAAGTGACTTTATTAGATCCACCATCTAACTTAGATCAGGCCATAAAGGCACATGAATTACAACATCACCTTAATTCTAAAACTTTAAATGTCATGTTTAAAATTATCAGAGAACAAGCTAGACAAATTGTCAAACAATGTCAATCATGTATTAAACTTTAACCATTTCCTCATTTAGGTGTGAATCCAAAGGGACTCATACCAAATAGTCTCTGGCAAATGGATGTTACTCATTATAATGAATTTGGAAATCAAAAATATATACATGTATGTGTAGATGTATACAGTGGTTTCATTTATGCAACATTACAAACTGGAAAAGCAAGCAAACATGTGATCACTCATATGCTTGCTACAATCGATGTATTGGGTGTGCCTAAACAGATCAAGACTGATAATGGCCCAGGTTATACAAGCTCCAGTTTACACCAATTTTGTGAAAAATTGGGAATACTACATTAAACGGGTATTCCATATAATCCATAGGGCCAAGGTATGGTAGAAAGGGCACATCAAACCATTAAATGTCAATTTGAAAAAATTAAAAATGGAGAATGGTACCCTACCAAGGGATTCCCTGGAAATATCTTTCATCACATGCTCTTTATTTTAAATTTCTTAACTTTAGATTATGAAGGAAAATCTGCTGCAGATAGATTCTGGCATCCTGATACCAAAACGAATTTTGCAATAGTTCTCTGGAAAGACCCATTAACTGGAACATGGAATGGGCCAGATCCAGTGCTTATCTGAGGAAGAAATTCTGTCTGCATATATTCCCGAACAGCAGATGCTGCATGTTGGCTGCCAGAGAGACTGATTAAACAAATAGACAACAATAACAAACCCATGGAGGAGAAACCCTCTGAGAAGCGTATTTTTTCTTTGCAGGAAACATGAAGATGCTTCACAATTGTCTTCAAACTGGAACAGATCAACCAGCATACCTGACTTGGAAAGTTCTCAATGCAGAAGGAGGAGGCATCACCACCCACACCTCCATGGTGGCTCTATTGGACTCTTGGTTCCCTGATTTATGATTTAGTGTAGTACATTGTTTAGACCTAGGAGAAAACCCATTACCACAGTTACTATAGCTGTCTTTTTGGGGTTGAAATTGACTGGGTCAGGGACAGGGATTTCCTTACTTGTTTTGTTAAGATCAAAGCTATGATCAGTTCTGTACTTCTATAGATTTAGATTTAGAAAGAATGGAATCTGCTATATCACATTCGTAAAATTCATTATCCTCCTTAGCTGAAATAGTGCTACGGAATAGAAGAGGCTTATACTTCTTACTCCTCCAACAGAGGGAGTTGTGTGCTACCCTTAAAAAAGAGTGTTGCTTTTGCACCAACCATTTAAGCATTGCTAAGTCTCTTGTCTCTCAGGTTCATGCTGTTCAACAAACTGATGGCTTTTGTACGACAACAGATAGACACTATTAAAATGAAACCCATACAGGTCAATTATTACAGGCTGGAAGTAGGGACTCCAAAACCTCTGTCATCAAGACTGACAAGGATTAACCCCTAACTTACGCGTTAAGCTGGATAGTCAATGACGGGTAAGAGATCACCTCAAGACCCTTGCCCCTAACTGGGAGGCCTCACCATCCTAAGACAGGAGCTCAACCAATGACTGTTGAGTATCCAAAGATGGGAGGCTGGGGTTCGTTGTTCCAACCTAAGGCAGGCATGTTTTCCATAAGTTTTCCCAGCCTTCCCTTTTGAAAAAATCTTTAAAAATTGGGACCTGTTGGGAGCCAATTCCTACAGCCATCTCAAGCCATATACCCTGAGAAGAGACTTGTTTTCAACAGCCCACAACAGCTGAGCACACTCTGATAAACATCATGTTTTTCTCCCATATCTTGTTTTGTAGTTTAGTGCCCCCAGCTGCAAGGAACACATGGTAAAGTGTCTTCAGCTGTGTTCCCCTGCTTGTGCTTATGTATACCCATAATTTCCTTTGAATAAAATGAGACTTGAACAGACTCTGTCTTGTCTTCATTCTTCGTGTCTCTTGCCTTTCCATCCCTACCCTCTCTCTTGCTAGACCCTGACCCACGGACTGGAGCAACAGCTCAGGCTGGGACACATACATAAAAGAGTGTGGGAAGAGTGGATTAATCTTCCCCATGTATATTTTTCTATTTTCTGTTCTGTGTTATCATGTCTTATCTATTCTTATATCATTACTGTTTTATCCATATAACCAAAAGTGTGTTATTCAAGTCATTCCCTACTGAAATATTTCTTATCTCCTAAAAGATGACACTGTTTCATAGTGTTTGAGAATATTCATAGAATTATAAATCAAGGTAAAATTAGTGTTAAAAAGACTTCATCAGAAAGCTATGTTGGAGTTAGGAATGGCTCACAAAAGCCCTCTGTATTTATACCCTAGAATCCCTGTCATCTAGAGTTTACTTGAACTTCCAAAGAACTTTATGCAAATTTTATGTACATGCTCTTTGTTGAGCATCATGGGTGATAAATGGGAGATAAGACATTTGAGACACAATTATTTCCTATCCTAAGCAGATCTTGACTTGGGCATACAAAGACAAGAATAGCATAAATACACAAAATCTCTAGGAAAGTTTTCATATGCAATCTTGACTACTTCATGACAATGATATGTTCTGAGAAATTTGTTATTTGATAATGTCACTGTACAAGCATAATGGAAGGTACATATATGTACACCTACATGATACACATAGGTCAGTGCATGGTACCTTGTGATGCAATCAATACTGAATAGGAAATGTCTAAAGCCAACCCCATCCTTCAGTATGATACAGCATTCTGGCTCATAGCCAAGAACTCTTATAATTGGTTGAAGTAAACACTAAAATAGTAGTAAAATGTATATATGGTAAATACATAAACCATTAACAGTTATTTTTAATCCTTACAACATATTATATATTAAATACAACTGCATGTACTGAACATTTATAGGCTGGCAAGAAAGTAGTCTAGCTCATACAAACATCACTTCAGGCATCTGAATAATGAACTGGATTCTGCTATCAGTTTGAACTAGACATAGAAACTTCTCAACTGCTTTCTAGAGTAGTATAATCAGTCATATATGAGTATCATCATTAGCATTAGTTGTTAACTTGACACACCTTGGAAAAGGGATCCACAGTTAAGGAATTGCCCATGAGAATGTCTATGGGATATGTTTTCAATTGCAAACTAATAAAGACAGGATGAGACTTCTATGTGAATCCTGGGGAATTGTTCTTGGGTAATATAAGAAGTTGAGCAAGTTAGTAAGAAATATCTTTTCATGGTCTCTGTTTCAGTTCCTATCTCTAGGTTCTTGCCTTTGCTTCTCTTAATAATTGCTTGAGCTGTAAACCAAATAAATACTTTCTTCCCCAACTGCGTTTTGTCAAAATGTTATAGCCCAAACTAGGAAAGCAAGTTTCTTCACAGATGATGTTACATGAAAGCCAACTATTTATGCTTTCTAGGTCATTTTTATATCCTTACTTATGCCAAAGTGAATAGCATACAAAGAAATGAAACAAATGGGACATTATAACTCCACGTTTTTAGCTATGTTTCACTTATTTTTTTCTTTCCTGGAATAAATTAATTTAATGGATCATAAGGTTATTGAAGTTATCAAGGTTCTTTTTTCAGATAAGCATCAATAGTAGTGCTTATGTAAGGAAATACAGAGGGTTAAGTAAATAGTTAAAATTTATGAAGCAGCTAAAATGCCAAATAAGACTTTAGAAGCATTAAATCTTACTCTGTGATGCATATTCTTTATTTTCCTGTTTGATTGTCATGGGTTTCTCACAGCTTTATCTTCCTTTTATTAAAAATACACTTTGTTCTCATGTGACACATCCTGCGTCTTCCTCCTTCTATTCCTCCTAGTTCACCCTCCACCTCCCCTCCCCTCTCATCCTTTCTGTCTCTCATTAGAAAATAAAGAAGCTTCTAAGGGATCAAAATAAAATTAAATAAATAAATGTTTAACACACCAGAACAGAAAAAAAAGTGGAGGGGGGAAGAGTCCAAAAAAAAAAGTAAAAAAAAAAAAAAATAGAAACAGTGAACATTCATTCCTAAACAAGTCTCATAAAAAAATTGGATTCTATACATGAGAATGACTTCCAGAATACATATAGGTGTATCAAGTAACTAGTGATGATTTATATACATATACACTATATATTATATACATATTCATATTAGAAATTAAAAAGTCAGACAATTATAATTTTAACAAAGGCCTGACACAACGTTAAGAGATAATAACCTCCAACAATGCTGTTGAGTTCATTTTCTATTGGTCATCTGTGGTTGAGTATGAAGTCTATTACGAAGAGCAGTGTGTTTACCCAAAGAGACTTCCTTGAAGAAGACTAAATTTCCATTTGTAAGTGGTTAGCAACTTGAGATCGCTTCTGGGCTAGTGATAGGTGTGTGTTTCCACCTTCACTTCTAGGATCCTGTTCTAGAGCATACCTGTGTAGAGCTTGTGTATTAGAGATCAGTGTCTGCGAGTTTGCAGTGGCAGGATATGGCCACTCAGTTTTCTACCTCACTTCTTACGAAGGTAAAGCCAAGACAAGAGTTTAAGCATGAGTGTGAATCAGCAGTGCATATTTTCCATACTCTGGTAGGAAACAGGTGCTTGTGTGCAAACTAAGAAACAAGGTCAAACCAGAGATTTGCAAACAATTGTTTTTGTACTTGTATTTAAAGCTAAAAACATACAATATAAGGATAGAAAATAAAATAAATGCTACATATTTAGAATTGTCATCTAGAACAGTGCCATTGACTGACATTCAATTCGATGATTCATTTTGCAAGTATTGTGAAATTTTTTATGCATGCTAAGGAAGAAATTAATGATCCTGTGTGCTGCTCACTCATTTCCCGCAGTGTTCATTTTGCATGATTGTATAAAACAATATCAGACATGTGGTATTGGTACTGCTATAGTCAGTCTCTTAGTCTATAGAAAATAGTCTAAAGAACTATTTTCTGAGGTTCTAAAATCATGAATTCAAATCCTCCAATAGTTTTTCAAGGTTATTTAAACAATTCACTTTTGTGTTGAATGAGTTTTTATTGTTTGTAGTTCTTGAAGAAATGGATTATCATCTCAAACTCACCAAATTTGTATGCATAAAGTTGTTTCAGTGTGGCCTTTCAGTACCATGGATATATGGAGTGTCTGTGGTGATATCTTGCTTTGGTCTTCTTTCTGTCTATACATATTGACTTTTCTTGATAATCATATTCTGTAGTTTTAAATCTAGAATAAATGAGACAACAAAATAAAATTCAGCATAGTAACTTTCCTCAAATTGTGAATTTCTTGGCCTGGTGGTCAGATGCCCTCTCTCTCTCTTTCTTACTCTCTTCTTATTGTTTTCTGAATGACAAGACTTATTTTTGTATGAAAAAATTTTCAGTTTTATTTAGGGGATAGATTGAAAGGCACACATATTTATAACCAAGTGTTGCATTCTATAAATGATATTGTTTTAAGTCTCCAATGAGGCTTTTTCCTTTGAAATGAATGCTTCAATTTCACTTGATATTATCATTTAAAAACTGCACGGCATATTTTGTGTGGCGTTTGTATTGAAAGTTTTCAGCTTGCTTTGTAAGCCCTTTTGAATTATATGCCCTCTTTTGCACAGCTTGTAAGGTTTCATATAACCTGAACTCCTTTTAAGTGTCTGGTCTTCACCATGAACTACCCCTTAGTCCCTCACATGGTCTCTGTCTCTTCTGCTTCAAGTTTCCAACATGTTTTCTCCATTAAAAATTTCTCTCCTACTCAGCCAATGCTCATTCATCTTATATTTAAGCATTCTCTAAAAACAAATTAGAACAAGACTCTAGTACATCCCATGTCACTTTTCTTTCCTTGCAAACTAGTTGCCTTCTGAACTCTACTAGGAACATATATGACTTCATTCTTCCTTCCCCCACTCCTCCCAACCCCCACATACACACTCTATTGTAATTCCTAAAATACCATACTTTCTCTGGCATATTAGAATGTGTTTTAGGTAATGCCATCAATTTACTGATTCTGAGTTTTAAAAAGGTGTTTCTTGTAACAGGTTTTCCTATTGAAAACATATTTGAAATTCACATATTATGACATATCTTAATAATACCACTAAATGTCTGGTTTTTTTTTTTTTTGGCTTTTTCCAGTGAGGCAGAAAAGTGATGTTACCACTGAGTCGTGTTTTTCTGCTCTGATGTTTAAACATATTCTGTGTTGCAAGTTGTTCTCTAATGACACTTTTTGTAGATTGTTACTATATTTAATGCTTTATAGTTCAACTTTTCTAGTCTATGATTTGTAGGATAAGCTCATACATGATAATATTAAGATTGAAGCTAACACAGAATAGAATCTAAGCTGTAATAACAAAGACAAACCATTATGACAGTCATCTGTGGAAAGAATTCCAATGTCATTTCTCACAATGTAGATTTTACAAATAGTTCATCTATGAGGTGAAAAAACATCAAACAAAATATTCAAGGGAGTTGGAGGGGTTCTTGCAAATTCAAAATGTTTGTAGATAATTATTGACATGAAAACCTGAGACTATAGGCATTTATCTCCATATTAAGAAGATAATGAGAAAAGTAGATCCTTTATTTGACTGAAAGAAGACTTTCCCACTAAATTATTTTCTTTGTTCCAGAAAACCCTTGCTCTTAAGAGGCCAATAAGAAGCATTTTTCCTCCTTTAAATTCAATTGTTCTAATTTTTCTCAATGAGTGGTATTACTAAATATTCTTTAAAATTGCTTTTATTATTTTAGTGTTTCATACACTTATATGATGAATTTTAGTCTTTTTTGTACACTGGATTACTCTTTCTCCTTCATCCTTTCCTGCTGAAATCAATCCTCTATACAAGTCCCTTCCTGCTGTCATACTATGTCTATATATGACCCTATAACTGTATTTACAGTTTTGTGCCCACACATTAGTTTTTATTCCCATTGTGAAACTAGCTCAGAGAGAAAAATGTCAGTGAGGGCAAAGAAGCAAGTTTCTAGAAGAGGAAGGATAAATGGAAAATAGTTGCTCACTTTTATGTTGATCACTCACTCTCTATCCCAAAGGCATCCGATCTGATATTTGGGAATCTTGACATCAGTTGACAACATATTCAGTTTTGGCTTTATATATGACTCTTTTCTTCTGTTTCTTCTGCAAAACATTTCCCAACCATTACTATGTTGGGGACTGGTTCTAATGTTTTGAATTAATAGGGAATGTACATGTCCAAACATTAAAGGTCTTTGTCCCAATTAGTTTTTGATCCATTGATAAAGAGCTAACAACCAATGGCTGGGCAGAGAGAGCCAAACTTTTAGATTGTGAGAGCTAAGAACTGGGAGAAAGAAGAGAGAGAATCACCAGGATTTCCAGGGATATGGAACAGATTTAGAGCTGCAGAAAGAAAATCATCTGAAATGTAGGTGAGAAGGAATGTGGCCCTGAAAGGGCAGCGGAGAAGCTTCTTGGGACAGCAACAACTAAGGAGGGCAACAAAGATGAAATATAGAATCAGAGAGCATTAAACTAAGATTACAGGAGGGAAATGTGTGAAAGCTGCAGGGAGGATTAGAACTGCACAGCCTTTAAGGTAGCCAAGGTATTGTAAAATTAACTGGTGTGTGTGTGTGTGTGTGTGTGTTTCTTTCGAGAATCCAGATTGTTCCTGGGTGAGTGCGGGCATGTGACCTGCCAGGATTCAAAGCAGTGTAGCCCAAACACACGGTTATTACTAGAATCTCATATGACTCTTTTATGTAGTATTATAAAATGGACCTTGTACATCTCAGAATGTACAAAAACTTCTTTGTCTATCAGCATAATATTTTTACAGCTTAAAATCTATCTTAGTTTTACACCAAACTTTTTTAGAGTGTTTGGCTTTATCTTACAAAAATTCCTTTCAGTGCTTTTCTCCCATGCCTCATTCCCACTTTTTTCCAGTTTCAAGCCTTGTATTCCCTGAAGTGACAGAATGACCAGAAAGAATCTTATCTTCACAGGACTCTATTCCACACCTCAGCAAAATGAGGCATTCCAACCAGTTCATCCTTAGACTTTAACTTCATGAAGGTATGGACATTTTGTTCTTGTTCTTCTAAGGTCTAGAAGGCTCTGTATAGAAGGTTTAATAAATACAGCCCATCTAAGTGTGTCTTATTTGGATATATTTGTATTGTTTCCTCAATTTTAAGACTTATTTATTCTCAAAGTAGTTATACCTCAAAATAGCTAAGAAAAAAAACACATGCATCCAATAACTGAAATATTTTGTTTGAGGCACCTGGACAGACGGGACCATGACCACATTCTTCTTCCTCTAAAAGCAAAAGACGAACAAAATACTTACTACACAAGCTTGAGAACTGGATTTGGATCCTCAGTACCCATTTGAAACGGCAAATGTGGCAGTGTACATTTGTAACCAGGGTTAGGGTCCCAGAGAAAGCTTCATTATCTAACAATTGTAGCTGACAACATGAACCCCAAGGTCAGTGAGAGAACTTGTCTGAAAAACAAAAACAAAGGATGGCAATGCCAGTAAAAGTGTGCACAAAAAGACATGAAAGGCAAGAAATTAGGCAAACTGGGATTTTGACAGAATTTGATAATGGGGTACATATAAGCAATCCCTCTTTTTTAATGTTTTACACATCTATTGAAGTCCAAACACGGGCACTGAAACAATGGCATCTAACCTTCAAACTTCATTTAATCTTCAACAGCTATTCATACAATGCCATTTAAGATGTAAGTTTGTAGTTAGAAATTGTGTTATATTTACTTGGCTTTATTTTGGTCTACACATATGAGGAAAATCTTTACTTTTCCCTTGACTTTGATGATTTCTGAACTTTGCAGCTCCTGTCTGCATTCCTACAGCTTGTTTAATTATCAGTTCTCTCTTGTAACTTATAGGAACACCCCAAAAACCCATGAACAGTGTTCTAATTTGCAACACTCAGTGCCCTCTCTCTTCCTTCATGGACTCAGATTTTATTACCACAGTTTGGCTTCAGTACTGAACAATGGCCAAAATTGGCCAACTTGATTTCCACATTCCCACAAATTATAACTTTTGTGGCAAACAAATGATCCCCAAGTCTCTTATCTCTAAGGTTTTACAACTTCCCACTCATAAAATTTCTAAGTCTATTAGTTCTCTGCACTCAACTCTCAAAAAGAAAAAATTCTTTTAAGACTACCCGGTAAAATCTACCTGTGGATTTGTAATTTCATTGGGTATGGTTTTAAATCTACAAAATCTGTAACAAAAATAGGCTTATAACTTATAGCAAAAGAATTATAATTAAAACCTATACATATATAATTTTAATTTGCTACAACATGCTGAATATGTGATTCAACTATTATTTAGAATATACTGCAAATATAACTTAGATTTAATTCCTTTTAAGAAAATTGATGTTTTAAAATAGCAACCACTTGACTCATCTTGGCTGTTTACTTCATCGAGACTGTAAACAATCACGTGGCTGGTTGCTATTTTTTCTAAGTTAAAGGGTGCATGACATGTGACTTCAGCATCTTATGAGGACCATATGGTATAAAGCAACAATTGTGAGTCTTACTGAGACCTTAGTTTATCATTATATTTCTTTTTAGACTAAGGCAGCAACAGGTCTCTAAAATATTGTGAATTAATATGGATTTTTGGTTGATGCTAAAATTTTAAGATTATCAAGTTCTGATTAATAAAAGTTGATTTAGAAGTGCATGTCTAACTACTTATGTCTTTCAACATCACTTTCAATATCAGGCTTCTAAAAACTTTAGATTGGTAACAATATATGTTTGATAGATAAGATATATTTAATAAGTAAAATTCCTAAACTCTACTCAAGTTCACAGTAATATTTGTTTAGGTTCTTGGTCTTTGGTTACTTTGTTAAATTTTAGCTATTTAGACAAGCTAAGTCATACAGGAAACTGATTCTATTTTGATGCTAAAGGTAATTTAATTAAATTTTCAACCCAAAGTTTAAGGCTCAAACTTAATAGGAATAAAGCTCAAAAATCCTAACCTCATGTAAGCTACTTTCTTGTAAACTGTTCATTTAGTTACAAGATTTATTTAGCCTCTTGTGTTTTCAAGATGAAGTCTAAAGCAAGCAACTAGCTCTGGTATACTTAATAGATGATCCTCAAAGTCTTCAGAGATCTGATGAATATGACATTTAAGATATTTAGGTTTCCAGTAATAAACAGAACTCCTAGCAGGAAGCCTTATGGTCTCCCAAGAAGACAGAAGACAGATAGATGGAACACTAGACTCCACCTGGATTGTGGTTACACTAGTCACCAGGCTAAAGTGCTTCATGCTTCACCAGTGACCAGGGCTTTGCTCAAACTCTCAACATTTTTGTGTTGATTATTCTACTTTGATTGGTCAAAGAAAGGTCAGTTTTCCAAAATCCCTCTACCGGAAAAAATCTCAGACCTGGTTGACAGCCAAAGTCTGACCACTGTCCCCCCAAAACACTGTGGAGAAAACGGGATTCTACAATAACCTGTATAAATAATGGGTCTATGTCATTTTAATTGACACATAAACAATTTAGATTTTATTTTCAGCTATAATTTATCCTCAGGCCTCTCACATATTTACTGGTAGCTCTAAGAGCAGCAAGCACCCTGTTCCTTCCCAAGGCTTGAAAGGCCTTCTCAGTTCTCTTCATATGTAAAAGTTAGGTCTCAGGCCTCCAGCTGAGAAAGGCAGTTTACTTTTCTACCAGAGTCTGAAAGACATAACCTCACAGAATGGTTTGAAAGTAATCTTTTCCTATTTCTTTATTTAAAGAAATGTGTTTTACAGTGACTGCTCTCAATTATCAACCCCTTATGTCTCATGGTAAGTAATTACATGTTAAAAAATGATTTAAGCTGTATAAAAATATGTTCTGATAAGCTATTTATCTGGCTCTGGCAAAGTACTGCTAATGTTATTACAGTCACAAGCTCAAGATTTTAAATTTCTTTTGGTTGTCTTCTACATAAACACTTAAAAACACTTCTCATAGTGCTAAAACCATCTGTCCAATCTATATATGCCCATACTTTTAACTCAAAATTGGTTTTGGTTTATAAACTTTTTACTATGACTCAACAGTGTAGATTTCAGTATAGTTTACAAACCATGGTAATGATAATATATCTAAACCTTTTCTTTCAACCAACAATAAACGTTTAATCTTCAGGGATCTACCTCATAGGTCAAATGGAGTCCAGAAAAGTACTGTCAAACAATAATTTTTGTGCCTACGGCCTGTTCCTGAGGGTAAGATCTCTCCCTTTCCCTGATCTTGGGGCTTTCCTCTCCCAACTGTTAGGTCTGTGATAGCTTAAATGTTTCAAATGTACACCATGGGCAAAAATTTCCTCTCAAACTCCTTTATTGTAAATTCTCTCCCTATCCAGTCTGTCTGTCCCAATAACTTTAAATCAGCTAAAGACTGCTTCAGGGCCAGCTCCATGTGTTCCCTTGGACTCTTTTCTCCAGCTGCAAAGCTTCTAGCCAAGGTGGTTCAGCCTGAACTAGGGCAGTTTCTTAAACCCCAGTTGGACCAGCAGAGTCTGAGACCAGGATTTAAAAAGCCTTCACTTCTTGGACCGACATTCTAGCTTTCTGCTCCTATACCCCAACAGCTATGCCCCAATGTCATCAGGGATCAATCATAAAGAAGATTAAAAGTCATTGCATGTAATTTATTATCAACAAAATCCTAGAATGCTAGCTTTCAAACTCAGACAAACAGCAGAGGTGTCTATTTAACATATCAAAGCTCACACTGGCTGTCAGCTGAAGTACCTTAGTCATTGCTTGTTTCAGGGCCCCCCTGGCTGGCATATCTACTCTGAACTTTCCAGACGGAGGCATTCTACTTTTCCCTATATGACCCAATGACCTTGGTTATTCAATCTTTTCGATATCCTTTAGGGCTCCTGACTGCTGTACTGGTTCCCCTCTCCATTCTCTTCCTTCACTCCCGGCTCTCTCCACATGGGACAGTGCACTCTGGTCTCAAACATTCTGGAATCTCCCAGTGTCCCTGCCTCTGGCTGTGCCCTTCCACCTATCTATAGTAAACTTTCTCCTCCACCATACCCAGGAACAGTCATCTTCCTTTCCTTTTCTATTTATTTGTTTGTTTGCTTGTTTGTTTTTACATTCATCTTTATCTTATAAGTTGTCTGAATTTACTCCTGTGTAGTTATTCCTAAAGTAGATTCAATTAGGCATGTTTAGCTGAAACACAGTAATCTTTGACTTTCTCTCTCTCTCTCTCTCTCTCTC
>NW_021604651.1:1265141-1287568 GCF_004785775.1 Grammomys surdaster
TCTCTCTCTCTCTCTCTCTCTCTCTCTCTCTCTCTCCCCCTCCCTCCCTCTATCCCTCCCCCCCCCTCTCTCTCTCTCACACACACACACACCTCACAGCTCAAGAGAGAGGTTAGCCAAGCTTCTACTCAGTAAGGATATTCTTATTTCTAAGGTTTTAAAACCCAGATCTTTTGATCTTTTTAAGCAGTTTTAACACACATGGGTGTATAAAAAAGACGGAATGATGAGAATTGAAGTCAATTTTAAAATGTGGCTCAATGTTGCAGCATTCAGATGCAGTCTCACAGGTTCCTTTGAAGATCTGGGTCAAATAATAATATAATCCAAGTTTTTCCTTTTTAGATTCAGAATGTGTGATTTTTGCTGTCATACTGATTAAATTTAAAAGTGGGCTCTTTCATTTGAACCAGTTGTAGGAGCTCAGGCCTGGTATTTCTGTCAATTTCAATTTATGTGTCTATTAATTGCAGATAAACTCACTTCATTTAATTGTGGAAAAGATTAAATATTCACTAAATGCAAAACTCTAAGTAATGTGCATGCTAATAAAGATGTAAAAGTTTGCTATCCTCATTGGTTAACTCTGAAATTCTTTTTTTTAAGTTAACCTGCTAGTGCTTTAATGCTATCATGATTATTTTATAACAGTCTCTTAGCTACATACTTGCTTTAGTTGTAAATATAGAAAAGCTGTCACCATAACAACCATCCAACGTTTACATTAGGAACCCTTGGTGATTAGGAAGACGCCATGTTCTTTCCATAGAATATATTCTGTGATCAGATCTTCTCTAAATTGTTGAACAGTAAAGTATGTAAGATATTATTTTCATAATACCTACCTAAAAGTTACAAATGAATATTTAATTAAATACATTAAATAGAGAGAGTATCTTTAAGTTTCTTCAATAATAATATAAATATGATAAGTGAGAGAAATACTTAAAGCCAAACATGTATGGTAAATTCATTAATACTATAGTCACATTTTTCCTAGGTATTCTGTTTTCTGCAAGTACATAAGACTTTTCACATCATTCATAGTTAATGTCTTGATTTACTCATAATTTGAAAAAGCATGAGCACATGTTCTTCAATATCAAATCCTATAGTCTGTGGAACTGCACATAAATGAAGCATATGTAACTTGTAGAGGTTTAAGAATGTCAGCTCTTTTTCAGACAGTGAAGTGCACAGAGAACTCAACTAGAAGTCACCCAGGCTGATCACTTGAGTTTCATCCCTGGAAAGAGAAAAACGACTTTGGAAAATTGTAGTCTGAAGTTCACAGGAGCATTGAAGCATGGAAGTAGGCATGCACGTGCACACACACACACACACACACACACTCACACACACTAAATAAAACATAGAAAACAAACTCATTACTTTCATGGGTGTTATTTTGAATATCCCTGTGCCAAATGATTGATATTTTTCCTTAAATGACTAGCAATCAAAGTCATTTTCAAGTTGTACAAAATTATGACTAGAGAAAAAAATTTATTTTAACTCTACAATTTTAAAGACATAAAACTTTACAGAAAAAAGCACATTGTTACATATTATAGCATGAATATGTGTTAAAACATTGACATATTTTCCATCCTAAGGATACGTCTACCTCCTGGGCAGCTATTTACACTGTTTAGGTAATAACTACAGCCTGAATTTTTTGCCCAAATTATTCTGGAATTTATGTGGGGCCTACTAGTAACATAATCCTGCCATTTAACCTGGATTGAGCTCTTAGTTGGTGCCACATTGCATAATGTGGTCCATGGTAGAGCCACTAAAGGAGCTAAGTTTACATTCTAGCTGATGTGAGAAATCTTAGTGAATCTCAGGTTATTAAAATTTACTAGAAAATTTGATAATCTAAACTTCCTCTGTCTTAATGCATAAGCATATGATTCCTTTTGTTTATCCTTAAGACATTACTTGTTTTAAGGAAGCAAAAGTGATGAGCAGAGTCTAAGGTTAAGATTTAACTGCAGTAAGTAGAACTGCAGGTTAAGTTGAGGAGGGAAATATAGAAGTAAACATTATGTACTTTAAGGACATCTTTAAACAGTAGGTTTTACTTGTTTAAAAAGAGAATGTAAAACCATGGACTTTACTATATCCTAAATCTTTGAGGAATTATCAGTTTCACAAACTTGTCTAAACTTCATTTTATCAATACATGAAATTTGTAAGGCTTACTTTTTAGAATAACTGGAATTTTAAATTATCTTTGAGATAAAAGTGAAATAGTAACAAAATTACTATTTGAATTAGTTTACTATCACATTAACATTTATGCTTTGTTAATTTATTAAAATATTTCCATGTAGAGGTATTCATTGGTATGTTTTAGAATGTAAATGTATTTATGTAAATATATTTAAGGTTATTTCTTTTATTCTAGGGATGTCAGATATGAAACCCATAAAGTTTGGCCAACATGGCTGCCTAAACATGAGGTATATATATTTTGTATTCCTCAACTGTAGAATTCTTTTAATTAGTTGGGAAGTCAGGAAAGTATTCTGTCAAAATTAAAGCTTATAAATAAACCTTGAGAGATTACTTGTTTGAAGGAAGCAGTGGTGACAGGCAGAGTCTAAGGTTAAGCTTGTCATTTCTAGGACAGGCAGGAGAGAAGTGAGCATGACCTTGCCAATCAGTCTTACCTGGAGCTGCTGCTGCATAGCTCATAGGCAGAGCTCTACCGACAATGATATCCATTACCAAATATGATAGCCAGGCAATCACATGCTTGGGAAATAAAATAAGACTTTATAATAGCAATTCAACATGAGATAATGTATAGAGTTATCAACTGCCTAGCACATGAAGTCAGCATGGCACATGCTTCTGGAAAGTACACTGGTAATTTACAATATTTAGAAAAATAACTTATACTGTAGCTCCTAGTAACATTTCACTTAAAATTCATACTAACTGGACAAATTTTTTAGACATTTATAAAAATTCCTAAATGGTGTGTTTAGGAATTCCTAATTGTTTGTGTTTTCATAACATGTTTTTCCAAATTCTCAATAATATGCTCAGGTTTCAAACTTCCTTTTCAAAAACTGAAGGCAGACACAGAAGAAAGGATGAAAATATGCTTGAATCTTCAAGGGATTCATAGGTCTTATTATACATCACAAAATGAAAAAAAAAAGCTATATTTGTTTCTCACATTTTCCTGTGTTTGTAGTATGATGCTTGTATCTAATTCAGTTTGAGTTTAATGTACTCTCTGTTTCCAGAACATTCCAGAACATCTGGTAGTGGTGTAATTTTTTGTCTCTGTATGCCTACCTCTATTCTGTTTCTGCTATCTGATACTTTAAAAAATAAGTATAGTATAGAAGTGGAAGGTATAGTTTAATTTTCAATGATGTGTTTTGATTTAAATATAAACTTTTAGATATATTTATATATTAAAATGCATTTTATTCATTTGTGTGTGTATCCATGAGTGCATGCATGCGTGTGTGCACACGCATAAACATGCACATACATGGGTTCTCATGGAGTCCAGAAGAGATAATTATATTTGCCTGGGACTAGAGTTATGGATAGTTGTGATCTACCTGATATGAGGTTGGGGACCAAACTTAGTTCCTCTGCAAAAGCAGCAAAGTGAAGATTGGCAAGACATATGTTTCAGCAGATAAGTTTATAATGTCTTCCAGCAAAACCAAGTATAGTTTCAGCACTCACATAACAGCTAACAAGTCTATATCTCCAGTTCCTAAGATAACCAACATCATTTCCAATCTCTGCAGACATCTTACATGTATACACATAGTACACAGACATACATAAAAGCAAAACACTCATGAAATAAAACTAAATCTCAAAGGAAATTTGCAACACAACATTTGGTCTTAATGACTGAGTCGTATCTTTAGCCACATGGTTTATTAATTTTTAGTAGTTTTACCATGAGGGATTTGACTATTCATGGAAATATTTTATATTTAAATAGCATTTGTATACGCATGAAGATTTCAACATTCTCAGTTCAGTCATTGTGAGAAGTCTTCTAAGAAAGTGACTAAAAGCAAATTCCATTTGTCTTGTTAGACAAGTTGCGAGTGGATAAGAGTATAGGATTGATTTCTTGATCAAAAGAGGCTGCCTTTAATATTTGGCTTATTTTGTAGAAAGGAATACCCACATTTTTTCATGCATTTCCAAGCCACCAAAGCAGTCTTTTTCAGAAGCAGGTCATTAGGAAGAATGCTGTTCTCAACATATCCTTGAATTCCTCCTTAAACTGCACACGCCTGGATTCCCTGTGTCACTGCTAACTAAGCATCCTTCCACTGTGCCTGCAGTTCCAGTCCATGATTCCATTTCCAGTGGGTGCTGGGAAATTTTGAGTCATGGATGACACAAACTGGTATTTGAATGTGGGTATACAGAAGCTTTCAGGGAGACATGAGGGTTTCCATTGTGGTATTTATAGTGAAAATATAGGAAGGGCTTGGACTAGAGCTCAATGAAATATTTTAGAACCTGTTCAGTGAGTGAATTCCCTTAGGAATTTACTAGTAAATCTCTTTACTACTTCCATAGATCAATATCATCCCAACTACTTAGTACTAAGAAATTGTGCATACAATGCTTTGACATACAATGGTTTGGCATGTACTTTGAATGAAAATAACCTGCATTTAGAAGCCATAGAGTAGAGCCAGGATAAAGGCTTGAGTTTGGCAGTTGTTCAGTCTGGCACTAAGGTGGGAATGAATTTATGATGAAATTTATCTCACATATCATAAATACTAAAAGTGAATCCTAGATGTACCTTAGAGAATCATACGTAGTCATCCAAAAGAGGTAATATGTTATCCTCATACACAGAAGAAATCCAATGGACCTGTGCCTAAGATGTCAACAGATTGCCCTGAAAATGAGCTGGATATTAATTCTACATTTTCTAGCAAAAGACTCTTCAGTGCCACCTGTAATTAATTTCTGCCCTGATTATCAGAGTCAAATAATCTAACACATAGTTACATTGTATGTCTACTCCATGCCCTCTCATTTCATAATTTCTAAAGTATGTATTGATAATGCATTGTTCTTAATCCTTAACTTTAAATATAACATGAAACATGATTGTTCCTTCTCTCTGTCTATATCACTATTTTCCTCAGTGGTTATGAATTTAAGATAGTTCATCATGGGAAAATTACCCAAATGTCCTGTTTCTGAATTTTCTTATTTATAAAATTAAGGAAATTCATCCTTATCAATAGTTCATTATAGAAATCAAGACTAATTTGAAATACAATACCATCCATCTCAGAATAAACACTAAATATTCATCTATCTTTTAAAACTTTTGTACTTTATGTAACAGATGTACATTAACTGGAGTATATACTGGAGACAAAGACTGTGTAAAATCATAAGGAGACCGGTGTTTACTGACCACTCTCGATTCCCCAGCAGTCCACATTCATATGACTTGTGAGTTATAATTAAGATGTTAATAGAATTAAGTTTTATTATTAAGCCTAAAGATATAATTCAGACTTCAGGTAGTTTACAAGCCCAGAAAGGAAGATAATGATTAGAGGTGGAAGTGAAGTGACTCTTAAGATAGATAGCACAGTGTGGCTCATTAGATACTCGGCAGCTCTGGCAAGTCGCTGTGCTCAGCCTGACTCTACCATCACACCTGCCATTAAAACTTGATGTGTTTTGCCATGCTCTTGGACAGTTGAATTCCCTCTGAGAGTGGGAGAAGCAGAGTTGGAAAGGTGACTAACAATAGGAAGACTTAGAGTTTGTAAATTAAGGACAGTGAAATTCCTATGTGTGAGGCTGCATTTTGCATCTTGCTAGCCATTGACCTATCTTTAACTGTTAGTAGTAGAGGCAAGGCATTACATTTAGTAAAAAATGAGCAAAAACCTCTTCAATATGGATGAGAAACTGTTAGTGTTTCTGGAGGAATATCTCAAGCCAAGTGTGTCTTCTGTTTTCTGCTATAGGGAGTAACAATGTGAAAATTGGCACATTCTCCAAATCAGTCTTTCTGCACAGTTGGTTCACCCAATCGCAGATGTTAGAAGAATGTCTGATCATTTGTTGGAAGCTGAACGTCAGTACTCAAGCAATAGAGCTCATTGTGCTACCTGACTCTACTGTGCAATGAGAGGTGAGGAATCTGGGCCATAATATATAAATCAGAAACCATAGCAATATCTACATTAGTAGCTAATTAGAGAATTAATTTTTTTCTGTCAAGCTTTAGCCTAGTATTGCCTTGTACCAATACTCCTTAAGCAATAGCAAATAGAAGTTGTTTTTAATAACAGAAAAAATTACATTTTTGCCAAATGGATATAAAATATCAACAAATTCTGATATTAGGTAGATTTCTGATTTCATTAAAATTCACAGATACTGCTTAAGCAATTATGTTTAGAAAAATTAGCCTAGAACCAATTAAAATGTTCTCTTTTATCTTCATTTGTAGATAAGTCTGAGAAATCATGTCAGGTAAGGTGATAGAGAAAATCTCTTTGCTTTTGAAGCAAACGAACTTGTCCAGCATCATTGAAGATGTGGACTGAAAGTTCCAGATGGCTACTAATTAATTGTAA
This sequence comes from Grammomys surdaster, assembly GCF_004785775.1. Taxonomy (NCBI): domain Eukaryota; kingdom Metazoa; phylum Chordata; class Mammalia; order Rodentia; family Muridae; genus Grammomys; species Grammomys surdaster. Next base: position 1,271,765 of record NW_021604651.1, read on the forward strand.
TCCATTAGTTTAATTTCATTAGCTCAGGGTAATCATAGAAAGGAACTCAGAAAGTCAAATGGGCCATTATGGTTATCAACTTCAACATCTTTGTTGGCCGTTGAAGAACTTTATCATCATTTGAAACTTTGCTTATTGCCTCTTTCCTTTTTACTTTTTTAATGAAACCCCAAAATGAATCCTCTATACCAGCGGTTCTCAACCTTCTTAATGCTGTGACCTTTTAATACAATTCCATATGTTATGGTGACTTCCAATCATAAAATTAATTTTGTTGATACTTCAGAACTATACATTTGCTACTGTTATGAACTGTAATGTAAGTATCTGTGGTTTTTTGATTGTCTAAAGTAACCATTGAGAAAGGGTCTTTTGACGACCCCCCAAAGGATCACAAGCCATACATTGAGACCTGCCACTCTATTTTTTCACCATTGCTTCCTGCACTTGCCCCCATTTACCTGTTTTGAGAGTATCCATGTAAAGAGTGTTGTTGGATCAGTTCAACATGGTACATGATGTTATGTTGAACTCCGTCCAGGCATCACATGAAAATCAAGATAAGAGATATCATTTTGGCAATAGAAATTATTTCAATGTGAATTTTTTTAACTCAAAAGACCTATATGATTAGCATAGATATGACTCATTTTGACCTCAGATTTTCATCTACTAATTTATTAGCTGTCTTTTGCTCAATATTGAAATGAGCTTATCAAGTCAGTACCTTTATAGACAGATTGTGTCCTAAATAACTGCACAATATTGAAATTTAGGTTTACATTTGATGTGGAATGACAAAAAAAATAATAGCCAGACACATAATACATTTTAGCTCCAAATACATGACAATTTAGTTCAATGTAGTTAGAATAACTGAGCACACCAGAAGCATCTAGTCTACATAAGGCAGGATTTAGCCAGAGGAAATATGGTGTCCCAGATAGTGCAAATGGCATTCTTGGCCTGAGGAAAACAGGCAGCTTACCGTTAAGTTTCATAATAGAAGACAACAGGACTGCCTGCTCTTTCGCACTTTCCTAAAGTCTGCTTGTGCTGTTCTAGGATGCTCTGACTCCTCCAAGGGAGGTTATACATTCTGATAGCTGTAGAAAGGGTGAGAGATTTTGGATTTACAAACATAGAAAATGGAAAAGCAGAAGTGATAGTTTTAAGCATTGACTTATATTTTGAAACCATCAAAAATGTATGCAACAAATCACTAATAGTGACAATTCCCAGGTCATGTTTCGTATGGGTATATAAATATTACTAGAAGTGGCCTATAGTTTGCTATAAAATGTAATAATTGTATGTTTATAAATTTATTAACAGTTGTTGAAATGAAGACGCAGAGCACACATATACCCATAAGTGTTACTCACAGGGTCCTAAATGAAATTTGCCTTTTATTTCATTTGTATATGTAAAGGGATTTATTTTATGATATTAATTTTTCCTGTTTACATACAGTTTAACAACATCAATTTGTATTGTTACATGCTACCACCTGAAACAACTGGATTAATAGCAATTAAGAAGACAGATGGAACAAAAGAATTTTAAGTTATCATTTTGAATTTGTATAACCTTGGACTACTCTGTATTATGCAAAGATTTATACCTAAACTGCATTGTTATTAATCAGGTATGTGGAATAATACCTTAATTTTATCATATACATCATCAAAGTGCATTTGTTTGCTTGAATTGAGATGTAAAATTCACATATATTCATCATAAATCCATCATTGTTTTGACATACCTACTTATGGACAAGCAACATGGAGCTAATGCATTACCTCACTTTTTTTCTATTTTTATTATTCTTAGATTCTTATATAAGGAAGCTTCTGATACATTTGTTTTACTAAACTGCCTTATTTGTGTTTCCAAATACAAAAACTACTTTTCACATCTGTAAAAATGATAAATTTGTATTGTCAAAAAATAACATGAAACTGTGAGAAATGAATACCACAATTACCAGCAAATACATTGACAGTGACTGAACACATTTCCACATGTTCCCCCATATAAACTCATTTGAAAATAATGGAACCTCAATGTAACCACAAAACACCATTAAGTATAAAACACACCTCGAGGAGGGTGGAGAATTGAATCAGGGACCTAAGTATATTTTAGAGACATCTACAACGTTGACAATCTACCACTTAGGTCTTTTAATTTTGTGTATTTACTTCATAGTCAATTGTTCCAGCTAATACTTAATGGTTTTAATACCTTACCTAATAAAAAAAAATCCTGTTAGTAAAAACATATATCACAACACAGGCATTTTGAACCCACTGGTATATTTCTTTAATTTTTATGCCACTTATATCTGTATAATATTTTATAATCCACAGTGTCTCTATGTACTTTATTTTTTTCCTTAAAATCTGTTCAGTCCTCTGTGAAAGAATTCAATTAATAAACAGAAACTTAATGGTAATACCTCCAAAAATTAAGTTTGATTCAAGTCATCTCTTCAAAAGATGCATAAACCATTGGGAAAACTAAAGGTGAATATGAAATGGCAAGCTCTCTTCTTTCTTTGACATACAACTTACTGGCAGAGAAAGGCATTCACGGAAGTGCAAAGGAATATCGCTGAAAGGTCCCCTAGGACTGTCTTAAACATGTTAGAGGGGAAGCACCTTTCCTTTGATCGATAGCAGGATATACAGTGCAGATCAAAATGGGATAATAATGATATTACCAGGGAGGAAAAGGCAAGACACAATTTTAAACAGATTTAGTGGAAATGGGGTAATACTTTCCTTAGAGACCTTTGCCTAGGATGTGTGCTTATTTAAAAAGAAATAAAACTGATTACAAGCTACTGCTAAATTTTAGTGAATAAGCAAAGTGATTGCATGAGTTTATGAACATTTTTTCAAGGTAAACATCTTAAAAACACAATGAAGATAAGGCATTTTACTTTACAAAACGATACAATATGCATTCCTTCTTTAATCTTAAAAATTCAAACTGTCTGGGTTTTCTCAGAAAAAAAAGCTATACTATCATGAAAGAAAGAAAGAAAGATAGTATAGATATTTGAAATTCTGTGTATGAATTTTTTTTCCTTTTTGACATTTTGTATATGTGTGAAATGCAGCATGGTCATAGTCACCATTCTCTCTCACATATAACTGACCCCTTGTACTTCCGAGTAGTCTTCATGTACTTTCCTGTCTTTTGTTTGTTCAGGTCATGTACAGGTAGCCGTAGCTAGTGTCTACTCATGATTGCAACCAACAATCACAATAAGAAGGCAACCTTTCACTGATCTCCTCTTTATTATTCTGACATTAGATTTTATGTACTTTAATGTGCATATGTACAATTAACTCCAAGTAAGATTTCTCACAAAGTATAGTAGAGTTCTATGGATAAATGGAAGCGATAGAATACTAGTGCAGTTATCACTGCATGAACATTTACAAAAACACTAAGCAGGAAATGATTAATGATTTAAAATACAAAATAATGAAGACATTGAATTTGAAATGGTCATATTATCTGACTGAGTTTTATATAAGTAGGAATGGCTAATTCAAGGTAATAAGAGTAAAATTCAGAAACTTCTAATGGAAATCACAATAATCTTTACAGGTCTCAGCTCCATTTAAATGATTTAATAAATAATATCTCCATATCAGCAAAACATTTAAAAAATAATAGGTAGATACTCATCAGTATCATTTCTTCTCATGTGTTTCTCCAAGAAGCTATTCATAAGCTAACAGCAATCATTACATTTCATATACACTTTATCATTAGATAACAGTGCAAATAAAATTTGGTTTATGAAGTAAAACAGAAAATCTTGTGCAAAGTACATATCTTTTCATTAAACATGTACTGGGATTTATTTTTTAAGTGTGTGTTTTAAATTCATACTTAAATAAAAACTATATTTTTGTTTGCTTGCTTCCATATCTGTATTAAGTGCTGTAGGTAGCCTTCACACGACTCATAAAACAACAAATGTGATAATGTTGATAACCACCAGGTGATTCCTGCTAACTAGAATGTGAGAACTATTAAGACAGAAGATTCTCCATGCTTGGATTTCAAGCAGCTGTGTAATCATAGATAGCAACAGTTTAAATGGAAACATATACAGTTGTTTTATCATATAAATTTTTGGTCTAAAAGAGAAAGGAATACAAAATAGTTAAGTATCTAAACACATCAGATGTGATTGAAATTCTCTAATTAATAATAATTATGAAATCAGCATTTACTTGATGCAATAATCTCCTTAAGAAACTGGGGCATGATTTTGGGGGTGGGGGAGAAAATTAAAAAAAAGAAACTAGGGCATGTAGTTCATACACAAATATTAAAAAACAGCACCATATGGAAAAGAAACAAAATAAAAATATCCTAAGTGTTTGCTAAACTAGTTTGTTGTATTCAAGTGGTCCATTCTTTTTACCTTTAAAACTGTTTGCCCCACTTTTCAATTCCTGTTCCATGAGATAAAAAAGGCCTTACACACTCATCTATTCATGACTCATATTAGTGAGATGTGCACAGTAAATTAACTATGACTATTAAAAATAATTCATTATACCATTTTAATGAAAGTGAAAAACATTACTATTTCTTCATTTTAAATGATTCAAGGAAGAGTAAGTTAAAAACATTTATTAAGTACCAGTATTTTTGTCTTATTATTGTCTGTCCATTCAATACTTCAACAAGTCTATCAGTGTCCTCTTGTTGGGAGCCATCTCTTAGCCGAAAGTGGCTATCATCTTTACAGCCATCTCAAGCCATATACCCTGACAAGAGACTTGTTTTCAACAGCCCTCATCAGCTGAGCACACTCTGATAAACATCTTGTTACACTGTTTATTGCCCCCAGCTGCAAGGTGCATGTGGTATACATGGCTACAAGGCACGTGACGTAGTGCCTTCAGTTGAGCTTGTCCATGAGGGCAAGTCACGTAGTAAAGGGTATAAATACCCAGGATTTCCTTTCTATAAGAGAGAAAAAAGGAGAAAAAAGAAGAGACTTGACGAGACTTGACCAGACTCTGTCTTGTATCCATCTTTTGTGTCTCTCGCCCCTCCTCCATCCCCACTCTCTCTCTTGCTAGACCCTGACCTGCAGTCCTGAGTAGCAGAACGGGCCATTACAAAGTAGCAGAACCGGCTGTTACAAAAGAAACGGCCGTTACATCCTCTGCCTACATTCTGTAAAATTATTTTTGACCCTATATTCAGTTATCTTGAGAATTTCCATTTTATATCACTTAGAGCTTTGTATGATCTGAGGACTAATAAATAAGGTAAGAACAAAGGGTCTGTGTTTGGTTACTATGGCTTCCTGCTAAAATCAGTATTACTTAGTGAACCAAAGCAATGAGGGTGACAGTTTGTGAACTTACTGCTATTCAATAAATTCTGGTATTGTAGAAATACATGAAAATGTTCATTTATACTTCTGATATAGTTCATTCATAACATCAAGGATTAGGGGAAGGAGAAACTACCTTATATGATTTCTTTATACAAATATCCTGAATCACTGAATTAGATAATGGTTGTTCAAATTGTGATTGGAATGAAAAGCTATTGAATTTTAAATATAACATGGGTAAAAAAAAGACCTTTATGCTGTTTGAAACAAAATTCACAAGCATACTCATAAATGTGGCTCTAGACCATGAGTGGAAGGTAGGACTGCTCAAAGGCTACTATCTTTTTGTCTATCCCATGGCCAATAGTGACACAGTAGTGACACGTCTAAGTTCCTAACAATTTGCAAAACTCCTTCCTCATAACTTATCCTTACTCTTCTCATTAGTTTCTCAGTCAAATACACGTAACTTTTAAAATTTTTGCTCAAATAGAGTTCAACTAATCCAAAGTCATTGTTTGAGTTGTATTGGAATTGTGTTTCCAGGCAGAAAATCAGAAACTTCAGAAATTACGAAGTTATCCCTGCATGGGCTCTGCTTCTTGGATTCCTCCTCACTTTCTGGCACAAGAATAGTCTATACCAGCTTACCTTTGTGTTTGTTTGGTCTATTGATCGCTCTATAGAATTATGTGCTTATTTCATCTACAACAGTTTAATTTTTTTATGTTGATCTTCACCTTCTGACAACAAATAAATACAAATACAAACAGAAAAATAGTCTGGTAAGGGTACAATTCCAATTACAACCACTTTAGAAATTAGGAAAGGCTACTCAGAAACCGCCCCACCCAGTAATCCATCCCATCTGCAGACACAAACTCAGATACTACTGCTGATGCCAAGAAGTGCTTCCTGACAGGAACCTAGTATAGCTAACCCCTGAGATGCTTTATCAGAGCCTGACCAATACAGATGCTGGTGCTCGCAGCCAACCATTGGACTGAGCACAGAGACCCCAAGAAAAGAGTTAGGGGAAAGACTGACGGAGCTGAAAAGGATTGCAACATCATAGGAAGAACAACAATATCAACTAACCAGATACCCCAGAGCTCCCAGGGACCAAACGATAAACTAGAGTACACCTGGAGGGACCCATGGTTCCAGCTACATTGGTAGCAGAGGATGGCCTTATCTGGGATCAGTGGGAGGGGAGACCCTTGGCTGGGTGGAGACTTGATGCCATAGCACAGGGGGATGTTAGGACAGAGAGGCAGGAATGGGTGGGTGCGTGGGTGGGTGGGGGAGCACCATCATAGAAGCAGGAGGAGGGAGGATGGAATAGGGCGTTTGTAGAGGGGAAACCCGAGAGATAACATTTTAAATGTGAATAGATAAAATAACCAATAACAAAAAGAAAGTATAAGGAACTTATTTTAAAGAATGTCTTCAGACTTTGAAAAATAAAAGTCTGAAAGATTTTTCAGGATTGAAAAAAAAAGAAATTAGTATCTCAGACTAAGAGAAATAATTATTATTATAATTTAGTCATCATTATGCCAAAAGAATAAATAGTTACATGCATATGTGTGAGAGCCTATGGTTGTGTATGCACAATTGTGTGAAGGTGTCTTTGGAGGCCAAAGACAGCATCAGACCCCTCGAGCTGGAGATGCATGTGGTTGTGAACCACCTGACAAAGGAACTGGGATTGAACCCAGGCCTTCTACCAGAGGAGTACACGTTTATTACTATGCCATCTCTGAAGCCTGTCAATTTCCTTTTCTTTGCATCTATGGGGATCAGAAGATCGTACTCCATTTTTTACATTTATCTTATATCTAAAGTAAGACCCTGATATTGTATTGTAGCTTCTTTATAGTTTTCTTTAATGGTATTTAATATTTAATAGTATTTAACATTATCAAACACTTAAATGCCACAAATTAAGTAACTTCATTCTTTTTGTAGGATTCAATACATTTTTCTTTATCAAATTTTTTTTATGATTTATATTCCAAACTTTATTTTTAACTACATTATTTTTTACTAGCAGCAGGGAGTGAGGCATAGATTTACTCCCCTAAATCTCCATGTAGTCAGAGTTGTTTAAACTGCAAGCTACAGAGCCACAGATATCTGGGCAGATATACTGTTAGCTAGAAATATAATGCAGTTGTTTTTGATGATCTGATTTAGTCTATAGAAGGAAGCTCTCCTCTACTAACCAGAAGGAAGAACACCAAACTTGGGCCTCCTGCTGTTCCTCCTATCCTTTTGTTCATACCTAGCCATGGGAAGCAATAAAATCCATCTAATCTAGAAGTCTGTAACATATTTCAGTTAATTGGCTTGGACTTTCCCTCGTCTCCTTCCAGAGTGGCATAGTCTTAAGAATATGTTCATTGTCTCAAATCTAGTGAAATAATTTTGTAATAATATAATACAATATATAATATACTAATATAATTTTGTAATTTTGTAATAATATAAGTTCTAGTGAACTTATATTTTGCTAAGAAATCAATAGAAAAGAGATCAGAGTTATTAACCATACATTTTAAGAGTAGTGACAATGTCTAATGTAAATTTATGATTTAGATATAGCTCCATCCTGACATAAGATAAACAGCAACTTCTCTCTCTCTCTCTCTCTCTCTCTCTCTCTCTCTCTCTCTCTCTCTCTCTGTGTGTGTGTGTGTGTGTATGTGTGTGTGTATGTGTGAGTGTGTGTGTAAGCATGCCACACGTGCTGGTGTCCAAGCAGACCATAAAAAGACATAATATCGCAGGGTCTGGAAATCATACTCTGGTCATCCAGGAGAGAATGACCTGCCTGTAACTGCTCAGCCACCACACTAGTACCATAGGACTATTTTTAGTTTTGAGTTTGACCAAAAATTAACTTTAGCTAAATGATACAAACATATTTCTGCTGTTTCCTCACTTTCTGCTTTCCCCTCCCTTCTCCACTCCTCTCATTTGCCTTCTTTCTTTCGTTTTTTAAACTGGTGGTGGCTATAGTATGGAATCATAATTAGTTTAATTTCTAAATCAGTTTTAAAAATGAATGAGAAACTGACTAAGACTCCATTCAGTTCTAATAGAAATGAAAATTTAAGTATTTCTGTGTCTTCAGTAAGGTTTCATACTTCTCATGTACATAAAAATGTATCTTAAATTCTTTCAAAGGTAAGTGTCCTATCAGGTCACTGATTAAGTCAAGAGTGAGGAAAACCATCTACCTGACATCAATTTTTATCCCTAGCAGTTCAGGGCTGAGTCAAAAAATCACTAGGGATTTAAATTCAAATGATGGTCTAAGCTTTTAATTTTGCTCTTAAAAAATTCATTTTAGTGGTGTAATGTCAAGAAAATATTCTGATGTTCAAATAGACTTGAAGAGAAGTAGACAAGTCTTCAGATTACTCTTCTTTTTATTGATCTGAATGTCCTGATCAATATTTTACCAGGCCTAAAAGCATTCTGGAGTCCATATATCTAACAATTTGATGTTAGGATAAAGCAGGTTAAGTTGAGTAATACGAAGACATCCAAATACTTACCTGTAAATTTTAAGTATTTTACAGGACACATCTATCTTTTTTTTCTTTAATATATTAAATTAAATAACCTACTTGGAGAATAACTACAAAATTAAGTAGTAATTCCAAGTAGTGAAAGGCATTTTCCTTAAAAAAAAAAAACAGAAAAAAAATATCCTTATGATTTGCTGCTTTATACACAGGAATGATTTATTTTACAGTCATTTGTAATATCAAGAACACATCTTTCAATTTGTGTTCCATTTTTTTCTTTTTTTTTTGATTGGATGTTTTATTTACATTTCATATGTTGTCCCCTTACCTTATCCCCCACCCATCCAGGAAGCCCCACCCCGTTACCCCGCCTCCTTCTTCTCTGTGGATGTAACCCCTACATACCCCCCCCACTCCGGCCTCTCCACCCTCAAATTCCCTCCCCTTGGGGCGTCCAGCCTTCATGAGGTCAAGGATCTATTCTTCCACCTATGCCCAGCAGGGCCCTCCACTCTTACATATTCAGCTGAAGCCCTGGATCCCTCCATAAGTGCTCCCAGGCTGGTGGTTTAGACCCTGGGAACTCTGGATGGTTGATATTGTTGCTCTCCTCATGGTGCCACAAACCCTTTCAGCTCCTTCAGTCCTCACTCTAACTCCTCCATTGAGAACCTCATGATCAGTTCAATGGCTAGTTGTGAGCATCTGCCTCTGAATATGTCAGACTCTTGAAGGCCTCTGAGGAGACATCCATATCAGGCCCTTATCAGCATGCACTTCCTGACTTCCACATCAGCATCTACCTTTGGTGACTGCACATGGGATGGATACTCAGGTGGAAAGGTCTTCAAATGGCCCCTGCTTCAGTTTCTGTCCCTCACTTTGTCTCCATATTTGCTCCCTTGAGTATTTTGTTGCTCCTTCTAAGAAGAACTGAATCACTCCCACTTGGTCTTCCTTCTTTATGAGCTTCATGTGGCCTGTGAGTTGCGTCTTGGGCATTTCAAGGTTCTGGGCTAATATCCAATAATCAGTGAGTGAATACCATGTGTGTTCTTTTGTGATTGGCTTACCTCCCTCAGGATGATAATTTCTAGTTCCATCCATTTACCTAGGAACCTCTCGAATTCATTGTTTTTAATAGCTGAGTAATACTCCATTGTGTAAATATACCACATTTTTTGAATCCATTCCTCAGTTGAAGGACATCTGGGTTCTTTCCAGCTCCTGGCTATTATAAACAAGGCTGCTATGAACATAGTTGAGCATATGTCCTTGTTATATGTTTGAGCATCTTCTGGGTAAATGCCTAGGAGTGGTATAGCTGGATCCTCAGGTAATGCTATGTCCAATTTTCTGAGGAACCGCCACACTGATTTCCAAAGTGGTTGCACCATCTTGCAGTCCCACCAACAATGGAGGAGTGTTCCTCTTTCTCCACACCCTTGCCAGCATCTACTATCACCTGAGTTTTTAATCTTAGCCATTCTGACTGGTGTGAGATGGATCTCAGTGTTGTTTTGATTTGCATTTCCGTACGACTAAGGATACTGAACATTTCTTTAGGTGCTTCTCGGCCATTCGAGTTGAAAATTCTTTGTTAAGCTCTATACCCCATTTTTTAATAGGGTTATTTGGTTGTCTGGAGTCTAATTTCTTGAGATCTTTGTATATATTGGATATTAGCCTTCTATCAGATGTAGGATTGGTAAAGATCTTTTCCCAATTTGTTGGTTGTCATTTTGTCCTATTGACAGTGTCCTTTGCCTTACAGAAACTTTGCAATTTTATGAAGTCCCATTTGTCAATTCTTGATCTTAGAGCATATGCCATTGGTGTTCTGTTCAGGAACTTTTGCCCTGTGCACAAGTATTTGAGGCTCTTCCCCACCTTCTCTTCTATTAGTTTCAGTGTATCTGGTTTTATGTGGAGGTCCTTTATCCACCTAGACTTGAGCTTTGTACAAGGAGATAAGAATAGATCAATTTTCATTCTTCTACATGTTGTCCTCCAGTTGAACCAGCACCATTTGTTGAAAATGCTGTCCTTTTTTCACTGGACAGTTTTAGCTCCTTTGTCAAAGATCAAGTGACCATAGGTGTGTGGGTTCATTTCTGGGTCTTCAATTCTATTTCATTGATCTTCCTGCCTGTCTCTGTACCAGTACCAAGTAGTTTTTATCACTATTGCTCTGTAGTACAGCTTGAGGTCAGGGATGGTGTTTCCTCCAGAAGTTCTTTTATTGTTGAGAATAGTTTTAGCTATTCTGGGTTTTTTTTTTTTTATTCCATATGAATTTGAGAATTTCCTTTTCTAACTCTGTGAAGAATTGAGTTGGGATTTTAATGGGAATTGCACTGAATCTTTAGATTGCTTTTGGCAAGATGACCATTTTTATTATATTAATCCTGCCAATCCATGAGCATGGGAGATCTTTCCATCTTCTGAAATCTTCTTCGATTTCTTTCTTCAGGAACTTGAAGTTGTTGTCATACAGGTCTTTCACTTGCTTGGTTAGATTCACACCAAGGTGTTTTTTATTATTTGCAACTATTGTGAAGGGTGTTGCTTCCCTAATTTCTTTTTCAGTCTGTTTATCTTTCATGTAGAGGAAGGCTACTAATTTGTATGAGTTGATTTTATAACCAGCCACTTTTCTGAAGTTGTTTATCAGGTTTAGGAGTTCTCTTGTGTAAGACATGGGGTCACATAAACTGTTAGCCAGATTAACCAGAGGGCACAGAGACAGTATCGAAATTAATAAACTCAGAACTGAAAAGGCAGACATAACAACAGAAACTGAAGAAATTAAAAAAATCACCAGATCCTACTACAAAGGCCTATACTCAACAAAACTGGAAAACCTGGATGAAATGGATAACTTCCTAGACAGATACCAGGTACCAAAGTTAAATCAGGAGCAGATAAACCATCTAAACAATACCGTAACCTCTAAGGAAATAGCAGCAGTCATTAAAAGTCTCCTCACTATAAAAAGCCCAGGACCAGACAGTTTTAGTGCTGAATTCTATCAGACCTTCAAGGAAGACCTAATACCAATTCTCTTCAAACTATTCCACAAAATAGAAACAGAAGGAACTCTACCCAATTTGTTCTATGAAGCTACAATTACACTCATACCCAAACCCCACAAAGACCTGACAAATAAAGAGAACTTCAGACCAATCTCCCTTATGAACATCGATGCAAAAACACTCAATAAAATTCTCACAAACCGAATCCAAGAACACATCAATACAATCATCCATTATGATCAAGTAAGTTTTATCCCAGGAATGCAGGGATGGTTCAATATTCGTAAATCCATCAATGTAATCCACTATATAAACAAACTCAAAGATAAAAACCACATGATCATCTCACTAGATGCTGAGAAAGCATTTGACAAAATTCAACATCGCTTCGTGATAAAAGTCTTGGAAAGATCAGGAATTCAAGGCCCATACCTAAACATAGTAAAAGCAATTTGCAGCAAACTGGTAGCCAACATCAAACTAAATGGAGAGAAACTTGAAGCAATCCCACTAAGATCAGGGACTAGACAAGGCTTCCCACTCTCCCCCCACCTATTCAATATAGTACTGGAAGTCCTAGCCAGAGCAATTAGACAACAAAAAGAAGTCAAAGGGATACAAATAGGAAAGGAAGAAGTCAAAATATCACTATTTGCAGATGATATGATAGTATACTTAAGTGACCCCAAGACTTCCACAAGAGAACTCCTAATCTTGTGTTCCATTTTATAAATACTTTCTGTGTACCACTTCTGTTGCATGAGTTTTCAAAGGTGTTGTGCCTAAAGGGAAAAAGCATCATGATCTGTAAATAAACTCATTGTGTTAGGTGAGAGCAGAGAGCAAATAATGCAGATAAATTGAACATGTGTTTTGAAAAAGAAAAAAAAATTTCATTGACTTTTTTTTTCTAGAAAACAAAAGGCCAACCAGTTTAAACTGAGGGCAGGTAAATATTCTATGATGACAATGATACGAAAAAGAAAGAAGCAGTTGTCTTAGCCCCTGGTGGTAATGAAGGAGAGAAGACTTCCAGCATAAAACATATGTGAGAAAGCTCTGGTGTTAGAAATGCTTGGCTAAGTATTTTAGAGATTACAATGTATAAATTGAATTATAAATATCAGAAGGCCCTATATGGGCTTATTTTAGTTTCAGGTTATTCAGCCTACTGTTAGATAAAAATAATTACAGATAGGTGTTAGCATGGACATGAAAGAAGAGATTAAGCTATTCAATCATTTTAGTGTGTTATCTTCTCTGCTTCTTGCTGTTCTATGAAGACATCACCTAACACCCAGTGAAGTAAGGTCAGGGAATTTAGTATCATGGATTCTTATTCTCAGGTGACATGCTGTATTTTGTTCTTCAGAGAGCCAAGAAATTCTATGGAATAGTAGGTTTTATGTGTGTTCATCTCTCCTCTGCTTTTCTTGTACCAAGCTCTTAAAAGCCTTAAAAGTTTGAAGTGATAGAGTACTAGGGAGACCATTCCCACTCTGCTTGCCTTTGTCTTGTTTTCTGTTTGCCCTGTTATCCTGCACAAGCTCTAGAACAATCTCTTAATTATACTTTTTGAAGAGTTTGTGGAACTGTTCATAATTTGTAAGTGCCAGGTGAGTGACACAATGTAAGTCCATACATAGGGCAGAAGTTCTAGTGTTCAGGAACCTTCCAAACATTGTCTTGCCTAGCACCCTCTCTGGATGTTCATTTGTATTCATTAATTCTCCTGTGTTATTCTGTGTTTCCATTAGGTTTGGGAGGGCTCTAACAAATTAACTGAACCCAAGGAGGTAGAAAGGAAGAAGGACACAGAAAAAAACTTGGAAGGCATAGAAAGGGGAAAGTCATATGGATATCCTTGCCAGCTGAAAATCAATGATTCTAGCATAATTAGTAACATGTGCTATCAAAGTTGCAAATATTTCCTCAAAGAAGGTTGAAATAATATAAAACTGGCTTGATGCCTGAATGTCTTGCATCTTACACAGGATCTCACTGCATTCTCTGATATTTTCTGGGAATCTCACAAAGATACTGTTAACTTTGTCAGCAGTGGGGATATCTTAACTTCCTGTACCAAGCATCACCAAACTCTTGGTGTGACAGTAGTAAAGGAACTGAAGAGTCACTTTCTGAGAAGTCCTGAGCCATTGTCTTTCTAAATAACAGTGCTTTTCCTAACCCTCCTGCATAAAATCTATATTAAAATGTCTTCTAATAAACTCCAAATCTGTTTCATAGTGGATCATCCTAAAATTCATTCCTACAATGAAGACAAAAATTCACAATTGCTTGAGGTGAGGTCATTGAACGATTAAAGGTGCTACTGGGCTGTAGTGTGGAGCTGTACTTGGGCATACCTCCAATGACAGGTGCTATGGGAACAGTATACTATTACCTATGATTGCTGTCTAAAGCAAGTGACAGTGTTATAGATATGTGCTCTTAATCTGTAAGGACTAACAAAGAATTGAATTGAATTATGATATCCAGCTAGTGTCTGCTGAGTTATTTGTGTGTAGCAAAGTAGACTACTATTGTGATCAGTAAATATTGTTCAGTAAATGAGTAAAAAGTATATTGGCTTCCATCTTCAAAATATCATAAGTAAGGGTACGATGAACATAGTGGAGCATGTGTCCTTTTTATATGTCAGAGCATCTTTTGAGAATATGCCCAGGAGTGGTATGGCTGGGTCCTCAGGTAGCACTATGTCCAATTTTCTGAGGAACTGCCAGAAAGATTTCCAGAATGCTTGTACCAGCTTGCAGTCCCGGCAGAGATGAAGGAGTGTTCTTCTTTCTCCACATCCTCGTCAGCATCTGCTGTCACCTGAGTTTTTGATCTTAGCTGTTCTAACTGGTGTGAGGTAGACTCTCAGGGTCGTTTTGATTTACACTTCCCTGATGATTTAGGATGTTGAACATTTCTTTAGAGTCTTCTCTGCCATTTGAGATTCCTCAGTTGAGAATTTTTTATTTAGCTCTATACCCATTTTTTTAATGGGAGAGGAGTCCCTTGGTCCTATGAAGACTCGATGCCTCAGAATAGGGGCATGCTAGGGCAGTGAAGCTGGAGTGGGTGTGTGGGTGGGGGAGCACCCTCATAGAAGCAGGGGGAGGGGCATGGGGTAGGAAGTTTTGGGAGGGGAAGCCAGGAAGGGGGACTATATTTGAAATGTAAATAAATATAATAGTCAATACAAAAAAAGTACATTGGCTTTTCTTACGTTGCAGAAGTTCAAGGTCCTCACTGTTTCCTTAAAAAATATTGCTTGATAAATTCAAGCATACATATAACATTTTTGGTTGAATTCATCTCTTTCCTTTCAACTTTCCCAATATTCCTTCTATCATATTTCCCTCCCCAAATAATTTGTTGTGTGTTTTAAACACACAGAACCTATTCTTTACTGTTAGTGTGTGCAATGGGACAAGACCATCACATGAGCATGGGCAACCTGTGTGAGGTTATATGCCTGAAGAAAACCGACACTTTCCTTTCTCTAGAAGCCATCAATTTCTAATAGTATCTCAGCTCTGGGTAGAGGCTTCAGAAGTGCCCCTTTCATTCATTCTGGGTTTTGGCTGGCTAGATCTTGTGTAATTCTTGTACATGCAATCATACCTCTGTAAGTTCATGTATGCAATGACTTTTCCAGGTCTTAAACACTAGTTTCACCAGGTCTTCACAATCTTTGGCTTTAAAAGCCATTCTGCCTCCTCTTCTGTGATGATTGATTAATGGGAAAGATTGGGCTATAGAAGTACCATTTAGGTTTGAGCACTTTATAGTCTCTCTCTCTCTCTCTCTCTCTCTCTCTCTCTCTCTCTCTCTCTCT